>NC_035445.2:150395827-150710087 GCF_002127325.2 Helianthus annuus
AGCTAAATGGATTAAAAAAATCTTAGATGAAAATAAGCATGCATTTTATATTCATTGTTTTGCTCATCAGTTGCAGTTAGTCGTTGTAGCTACACCATCTGAATATGCGTCGGGGAGTAATTTGTTTGATTACCTTGCAAGGATGTAAATATTGTTGGAGCTTCATGTAAAAGGAAAGATGTTATCTGTCAAAAACAATATGATGATTTCGTGAAACGTATAGAAATGGGTGAACTTTGTACAGGAAAAGGTAAAAACCAAGAAATGAGCTTAGCTCGATCCGGCGAAACTCGTTGGGGTTCTTATCTTAAAACAATACATCGACTTTTAGACATGTGGAAACCAGTGAGAGAAGTGCTTATTGCTTTGTCTAGAGAAGGCCCTAATGGAAAAACTCGAGGTAATGCACTTAGTTTGGCTGAAAAATGGAAAGTTTTGAATTTGTATTTGTTGCGCATTTAATGTTGAACTTATTAAGAATGACAAATAATCTATCACAAGCCCTACAATTAAAGAATCAAAATATTGGCAATGTCGTTCGATTGATTGAAGATGTTAAATATGATATAAAGAGATATAGGGATGATGGTTGGGAGGAACTTATGGAAGAAGTTAGTTCATTTTGTTCTCAAAATGAAATTCATATGCCTAATATGGATGGAAGATGTGATTCCGGGCCGAGTTAGACGGACAAGTGATGGTGAGCCACAAACGTATCTCCACCGTTTTCCTGTTGATAAATTTACCGGGTATATTATTGTCATTTATTTTAGATAAAGATATTTTACTTATCTTTTAGGTAATATAATTACATTTTCTTTGCATGATTTTAGGTTGTTGATCTTCTTTTTAACGAGATGAATGAACGTTTTACTAAGTCAAACTCACAGTTGCTTATGTGTATAACTTGCCTTGATACTGGAGACTCATTTCAAAGTTTTGATCGTGAGAGGTTATTACGACTTGTGGAATTATATTCGGAACATTTTGTGGCTATGACTAGGACAACTAAGGATATAACTTGACCGATACATTTCAAATATGAAAAGTAATAAAGTATTTTCTGATCTTCGTGACATCGCAGAACTTGCAAAGAAAATGGTTGAGATGAAATATCACATTACATACGAATTGGTATATCGACTAGTTGAGTTGGCTTTGGTCTTGCCTATTGCAACAACTACTGTTGAAAGATCATTCTCCGTGATGAAGTATATCAAGAATAATTTACGCAACAAGATGGATGATAATTTTCTTACAGATTTATTGGTTTGCTATGTTGAGAAAGATATTTTTGCAAGTCTGGAAAATGAAGCAATTTTACAACGACTTCAAGCTATGGGGCCTCGAAGATTACATTACCGGTTGATACATTCATTGGTAAAAAGAAGTGACTGATGTACAACAAAAAACATTTTTGTTTTATTTTATTCTTTGAATAAAGGAAATTTTATAAATATACCTACTAGAAATTTTGTAAAAAAAGTTCTATTACGACCCCCAATCAAAAAGTTTTGGTTCCGCCACCTTGTAGAGCTGAGGCAAACTCTAATTCTCCGTCTCTCTCGTTGTACATAAATATATATTTACTGAAATTATCAACAATAAAGTGTTTCTGTTTGCTTCCTCCTTGAAATAATTATAGTTAGTTGTTTGATTTCAGATGAATTTTGCATAAAGATTTTGCTGCCATGTAGTTACATATGTATGAGCTTTTATGTCGTAATTATCCTTCAAAGCTCACTATCTAAGTTCAATATTCATTAAAAAAATACTTGTTAAACGAACGCGGTATGCAGTCTTTTATATGCCTAGTAACAGTTATTATGAACAAATAATAGTAATACTTTTCGAGTACATCTAGACATGGTTTAAAAAAAAGGTTGAGGTGGGCGGTAAGAAAACGTGTATGAGGTGAGGCTATAGACTTTCTGTGTCAATTTCAAATTCGTGTCTTTTTGATGTTTGACTTTTTGAGCTTACGCCTCAGTTAACAAGGGGCTTACGTCTTGTGAGGCGAAGGGTAAACGCCTCGAGGCTCGATTCCGTTTTTTAAGCCTTGCATCTAGATTAATACAACAATAGTCTGATATAAAGTATTATTAAGATAAAAAAACAGTCTGATATAAAGTATTATTAAGATTAAAAAAAACAGAACCGATTGAAACTATAATATGTATCTTTACACACATACATAGTAAGGTAACATCATATATTACATGCATTTGATTAGACAAATAGGTTGTTTGATTATTAATCGCTGGCTCGAGCGAATGTGATTGACAAAACGAACAAGAGTAGACTATATCATGCAAGCCAGGTGTATGCAACTTGGTTTATATTGTTACAGCAAGTAAATAAAAATTAAAATAACTGATATAACTGCAGTTTCTGATCCTATTTTTTGTAATTTTAATACTACGATCTGTATTCATTGCATTTATTCCTTGTATCAAGATGTCGACAAAAGTTAAAGCAACTCCAATCGGTATTGATCTTGGAACAACATACTCCTGTGTTGCTGTCTGGTTTGATCAACATGATCGTGTTGAGATCTTTCCTAATGAACAAGGTAATACCATTACCCCATCGTGTGTTGCTTTCAACGACACAGAACACTTGGTAGGTGAGGGTGCCAAAAACCAAATCACAAGGAACCCTGAGAACACCATTTTTGGTAAGTTGATATGATGAACAATTTTGATGTTTATCACACATTCACACAAGTAATCAAAGATGCTAGCTGATAAATTTATGTACTTTATTTTGTATGTTAATTAGATGTGAAGAGGATTATGGGAAGCAGATTCAGCAATATCAGATTGCAGAAAGACATAGAATCGTGGCCTTTTAAGGTTATTGAAGGATCTAGTGATAAGCCAATGATTGTACTTGAACACATGGGTGCAAACAAGGAGTTTTCAGCTGAAGAAAGATCTTCCATGATTCTAAAGAACTTGAAAGAGGCTGCCGAGGCATACCTCGGAACACCTGTAAGAGATGCAGTGATTACCGTACCTGCATATTTTAGCGACAGACGACAAGCAACAAAGGACGCTGGTACACTGGCTGGTCTCAAAGTTATGCGCTTGATCAATGAACCGACAGCAGCTGCAATTGCCTATGGTTTAGACAACTTTGCTGATCCAAACCACCCGCACCAGAAAAACGTTTTAATCTTTGATTTGGGTGGGGGGACATTCCATGTGTCACTTCTCGCTATCAGCAAGGAAGGAACCATAAGTGTTAAAGCTGTTGGGGGTGACACTCGTTTGGGTGGGGAGGATTTTGACAAGGCGATGGTTGATCATTGTGTACAAGAATTTAAGTAAAGACAAAAGAAAGATGTGAGTAAAAATGCAAGAGCAATGGGGAGGTTGAAAGTTGCTTGTGAGAAAGCAAAGAGGGATCTGTCTTCAGCAATACAAACGTTGATTTCCATTGATTGCTTGTATGATGGAATTGATTTTTCAATGAAGTTTTCCCGAGCAAAGTTCGAAGAGCTAAATGCTAGTTTCTTTATAAAGTGTATTGAACATGTGGAAAGTTGTTTAAAAGATGGGAATATGCAAAAACATGATGTTGATGATATAGTCCTAGTTGGTGTGTCGACTAGGATTCCCAAGGTACAACAAATGTTGAAGAAGTTTTTTGACCCGAAACTACGTTGCAAGAGCATTAAAGCTGATGAAGCTGTGGCTTACGGTGCAGCGATGTTGGCTGCAAAGTTAAGTGGTATTGGTAATCAAGTTGTGAAGGATTTGATACTTTTAGATGTCACCCCTTTGTCCCTTGGTACCCGTGTCAAAAAACAAGATATGGATGTAATAATCCCAAGGAACACACCTATACCCACCATGAAAGAGAAAATTTATGTGACAGCTAACGATGACCAAGAATCTATTACAGTCGATGTGTATCAGGGTGAGTGTCGTAAAGTGAAAGACAACATCTTCCTTGATGAGTTCGATCTTCATGGTATTCCACCAGCTCCTGCAAGGAAGCAAGAAATGAAGGTTTGCTTTAGTATAGACGCCAATGGTATACTTGAGGTCTTGGCTGAGTTGGAATCTACGGGGAAAAAAAGAAGTACGGTAATTGATGGGAGTGGAAATGTGTCCAAGGAGGACATTGAGAAGATGCTAAAAAAGATTGAGCTTTTTAGAATTGCAGATTTAAATTAAGAGCATTGCTAGTGTTTCTACTTAACATATGTTGATTTATATTATGGTATCTTTACAATGCGCCTAGTATATATGATTGGAAATTAAAAATATTTACGAGTCATGTTCCGTTTAGAAACTATATGCCCCTACAAACTTTTTACGAGTCATGTTCCGTTTAGAAACTATATGCCCCTACAAACTTTTTACGAGTCATGTTCCGTTTAGAAACTATATACCCCTACATAATTTTTAAATATCATACATACCTACACCAAACTAGAAATATCATACATACCCTTTAAAGATTTTACAATTTTACCAGTTTCAAATATATAATGGTTTAGCTATTTTATATTAGATCAATAACCACACAAATGTGGAAGGTGCTGAAGCAAATTGTCAGAAAATCAAGCCAGAATTATCATTGGAATTACTCTTCCAATATGATATTACGACTAATACATATTTATACGACTGCGAGTCACATCTGATCGACGTAATCTGATACTACCCCCGTGTGTTTGGTCATCTGAGTCTCTGTATTCAAACCTGCAAACTGAATTCTTTGTGGTTGATACATGCTTTGTTCAATTACCTAATAACCTAGAAGCCAACCATATGTATCTTCTTCCCCCAAATTGTACTCACTACCTTTCTTGATTTTTTTTGAACGGCCAACAAAACTCAACTCTTATAAAGAACCCACCAGAAAGAAGCTGGCAAAAATACAACGAAACATCCGAAAGTTGACATGTTTTATATGAATCATTGACCGGTTTGACTAATTACTCCCATGTAATTTCTATATTCCCATTTTTTACAGTTTTTACTATTTTGGTTTGATATGGATGCTTGCATGAAAGTTTATGAAAATGTTATGATTATAGCACTAATAAATGATTTGAATACTGTTTTAATGAATTAATGCCTATAAGATGTTAGGTTAATTGTTGATCTTTTAACTGATTATATGCAATGTTTTCAATGTTGTAGAATCCTACTCAATATAGGTTTTCATAGTCACATGATTTGACACAAATAAAGAAAATGATATGTTTGGCTTTTAAGCCGTTATGTTGATGAGTTACTTTCAAAAGGAACGTTATGTTTAAAAGGATTGGTAGTATGGAAAACCTAACAAGTTTATGAAGGAAATGGTAAATGTTCTAAGTCTTGCATGGTCGAAGTAGCGGTATAGATTTGATGGATAGCGCCTTGGAATAGTGCCTAGTTCAAGTAATTAAATATATTACTAACCTTATGGCAGCGTCATAAGAGCAACTGGGGCGGTGCCTTTATGACCTGTCACTAGAGGATTGTACAGCTTATGAGACGGGAGTGGTGACTTTCACTCGAGGGGTGAGCGTGACTCTATAATATAATGTGCTTTGTCAATTTATGGACAATGAGCCATTGGGGTTGTGATGTACAAGACATTAGGGCAATGCTATGATATTCCTAGACACTAACTACTACGAAACCTACATGGTACATGTTATTTATCCCACATTTTCAAAAGATGACACAAACTTGGTAAACAAACAACTGATCCATGAATACAAAAGGAAAATTCTCTATTAACAACCCAAAACACACCTTTCAACATACATATCTTAGTATTTGTAACTTAATACTTAAAGTTGATCTCATAATCCCCACTAGTTTCAATCTCGTCGTCTAAATCAATCTCATCGTCGTCTGGATCCGATGACCCCTCACCCATGACTGTTTTTCCAATCCTTGTGGACCCTTCCCCTGGAGTCTTAGCCTCTTGTATGATCCGGTTGATCTCCTCGATACTTTGAAGTGATTGATCACTGCTTGTGTTTGCATAGTTTGTTCTTTCGCCTTCCACTAGCTCCTTTGGCATGTTTTTCTTAAACCAAGGATGTTTCTTGATTTCTTCTATAGTGATCCTCTTTACAAATGATTGAGCAACTTTAGTTTCATATTTTCTTAAACCAAATAATCGAACCAATTTAGAAGACGAAAACCAACCTTTAGTTTTTTAATATTTATAAACAATATTATCTATCATAAAAGTTTTGTTCTAATCTTTATAAATAATATATTTCTTGCTCAGTGAAGATGGCCGGACGTTCTCGATTCTGCATCATGCCGTGCCATCTATATTGAAAAAGAAATAGTACCTTGGATGGGTTAGCAACAAAGATACGAGAAAGGAGGTGTCTACAATCTTTGGAAACACGCACATAATCAGGTATCGAGTACTGAACACTCAGAATTCTCTGCATATAATAAGAACAACCCAATGTTATAACCGAGTCATGACACTCTTTTAAGTTAAAGAAGCATATAATTAATTCGGAGCTAGATAATACTTATTATGTGAATTAAAGCTGTGGTTATCATGATGTCAAATTAACAATAATTCTGAATCTGGAAATTGCAAGTCTTGACTTTTGACTGTAAAGTCAGCATGTATCTCTATTCTTCTAGGAACATATGTATAATATAATTTGAACAGTTTTTGATATATCGTACCCCGATTGTGTTACGAAAATTTCGAGGGTCTCTGGGATCCTCAAAAGGGTAAGCTCCTACAAGCATAACGTAAAGAGTCACCCCACAGGACCAAACATCTGCAATCTAACACAAAATAGACAATCAGACATAACGATATGCTTTTATGTGTCGGAATTCGATCCGTTTACTTATGAAGTGGTCATGCTTATTCTCTATCCGGATTAAAAGGGTATTTTTTTTAAAGGTTTGCTTATGAAGGAAACGGGTCAAACAGTCGCCCAAGTGTAATTTAATGCATAAATGATAAAAACAAACATTTTGACTCGTTACCCAACCCATGGGACCCACCAATTTACCACCTCTAGTATTTTGCTAGAAAACAAACCAACCAAAAGATGCAATAAAGTACCTTGCCATCATATTCTTTACGAGATATAACCTCCGGGGCAATGTACGCTGGTGTTCCCACTTTCGATTTTGGTTGAGAGTGCAATAAGCCAGACTGAAAATACGACCAGAAAGTGCATGATAATCGAAAACTTTACATCAAAAGATAAAATTGTCTAACAAAGGTAGTTTTTACTTTTTAACCTTTGAATAACCAAAATCACAAATCTTGAGACGAGGGGTCCGGCTTCCATCTAAGAGAGTGTTCTCAAGCTTCAAATCTCTATGACAAATTTCCTAAAGTTCAAAAAAAAAAAAAAAAAAAAAAAAAAAACAGTGATAAACACAAACAATATAAATAGCTCAAAATTACTAAAAGTTATTAGCATGCTAAAAAAAACAATCTTTACCATTGCATGACAGTAGCTGACCCCAGATATAAGCTGTTGGAAGAAAAACCGAGCCTGTTTTAACAAAAAAAATATCATTTCAAGGTGTTAGTTTTTCGCGGTTTCATTTGTACAATAGAGAAAGTGATGACGTGTATGAACCTCGTCTTCACTGAATCTGCCAGCATTGCAAATCTGGCCAAAGAGTTCACCACCAGCTGCATATTCCATCACTATGGCCAGATGTGTTGGAGTTAAGAAAACCTGCACACATTTATTACTCTTATACTACGGACCTGTGGACCGTTATACCCTTGGTAAGCTTTGGTTTGTTTAAAGATTGAATTTTATTCATCTTTGGTTTAACTTCTTGCAAACCGCTTGCGAATATCGTTATTTTGTCATGAAGTGAGTGGAAAGTTATGTTTCTAGAAGCACATAGTTACCTCCTTGAACCGAATGATGTTTGGATGTCTAAGTGATCTGTGATTGATGATTTCCCTTTGAACGTTTTCATCAATCTGAAACAAGAACATGCGGCGTTAGTACCTTCCGAAAATCGGTCATAAAGGAAGTTCTTGAATAGCATGAGATCAAGATTAGTCACTGTGTCACACAAGATCAAAGATACCATTTAACACAGTGGATTAAACTAGCGGGCCCGCAGGCCGGACAGGTTTGGGTAGTTTAACTAACAGTGGGATTGTGGAAACATGTCACGTTGGGTTAGGTTGAACCGGACCGCGTGCACGATTTTACCATATTCTCTGATTTTTTTTATAAAAGTTGACGTGTAAATTATGATAAAAAAATATTATTACATCAAGAATTAAAAGTTTAAATAAAATGCTTTAGGAGGTTGTATGCATTAAAAGTATACTTTTGGCGGACCTGGTTGAGTAGTTGACCCTTCCCCCCTTTAGATAATCTTTTTTTATATGACCCGTTTGAGATTAAACATAACACAACCAAACCGTTAAGCAAAAAGGGTCGAAATTGGCACCTCTAAATTTATACACAAGAAGATTCATCTCTAAATATTTCAAGCCATATCCTTTCACCATACCATGAAAATTTCAGCACTTTCCTTTTCTGTATATCTCATAAAAATTGTAATATGGAATATTTTAAAATTGTACTAGTTATGTGCTTGTTATTATTACTACAAATAAACAAATTATATTCACTTTTGACATGAACCAAATTGATTTTATTTTATAAAACGGCACGTTTTGATCCAAACCCATTTTGCCTAGAACTTGTTTTGACCCCAAGCTTATATTCAAAGTTTAAAACACTATATCCATGTGAATACTAAACTGACTAGTCAAATTGGGTCAATAAATAGAATCACATACCTTTGATCCTCTTTCAATGTATTTAACTGCAAGCAACTCTTTGGTCTTCTTAACTCTAACCAGCCTTGCCACTCCAAAATTCCCGGAACCAAGCTCTTTTAATGGCTCATATTTCTCCTCCATTCTAACCACACAACACACAAAAAGTCAACTCAAAGTCAACCCCAGATCAAAAAAACATTCACAAAGCTCAAAGAGAAAACTGAAAAGTGTCAGTGAGTATTACTTGCGAATGTTGAAAAAGATGAACAAAAGTTGATACCTTTGAGTTCAAAACTAAATGATATATAAAGGGTTTTGTGGGAATTTAATATAGATTTGATTTTTAAAAATATCTTTAAATAATTGAAGGGGGGAAGAGACACGTGTGCTAAATATACAAGCTAGTAGGGCACCCTGCATTTAAAGAGTTGGCTGCCTTCAAGGTGCTGGCAAGTGGAGATTCTGCAGATTTGTGACATGTGTAATATATCTAGCTACGTTTGAATGTATATTGGAGCATGAAGTGGGTCCGGTGTGGAAAATATCATTTATTTGGCTTTTCTTGTTAGTTTAAAGTCAAATGAAAACTTTATATTATAAATGCCACATACATTTAATAATCTAAGGGGTATATATATGCCTCGTGTCACACTAAACTTTCACAAAATAAATGTGGATATGTTATTTAAATGCGGTTTAATATGTATTGGACCACCCTTGTACCACGAATGTCTTTTTATATAACTTTTTGGTTATCAACTCATTCTTATTAAATCTTCATATTCAGACTTTATATAACTTGAAAGAAATATATCATATAATAGATAAGAAAGATAGTAGTGTAAACTGTTAATAAAACACGCACCCCTTGTCCTGCATTATTAAGAAAGATGTGATGCAAAATAATTTTTTTTTCTTTTTTGCACCTTACATAAGACCATCTACTATGGTATATGATAATGATTGTGAAAGACACGTCATCCTTCACTTGATATCGTTAATCCGGCTTAAGGTCAAATAAAAACTTTATATTATTAGGCTGGAGGGTGTGGGATGGAGCCCCTAGGGGCTTTATCAAGACACATCAGCGTCACCTACGATTCACGTCAGTCAGGGGGCTTTATCACCCCCCCCCCTTTTAACTTGAATGGTGTGGGATGAAGCCCCCTATTAAACAAAATTAAAAAAAAAATGATGTGGGCCCCACCTGATAAAGCCCTTCTTCCTCGTTACCATGATGGAGCCCCATCAATGGCGCCCCGGTTTAATTTGCTTAGTGTGGATGGTGGCGCTGAGGGGGGCGCTATAGGCAGTGAGATGGCACGTGAACCCCCCACACCCTCCGGCCTTAGTGCCATGTTTATGCATCGTAGTCACACAAGCTTTCAAAAAAAAATGTAGATATGTTATTTAAATGTGATTTAATTTAATATATTTTGGTCCACAAACCAAAGTTTAGTGTCGGGTCTTTTTGTATTACCTAGTTTGTTACATTTACCTAGTTTAACTTGGTGAGGAATCACATAGACATGACTTTATTAACTTGTTCAACTTAAGTGATAGTTAGAGAACACATTGTTGGTATCAGGTCCCTTTTATTCAGATATATGGCTGGCAATTGGGTACCTGTTAAGACACGATTAGACCTGTTTGACTGAAAAATACACCCTTTGACTTTTTTAATTTTTAAAATAATTAAAATTACAATGTTAGGATCTATAATTTATTCATCTTTGTACATAAAACATAAAACTGTTTTATAAACATGAGGCAGAAAGTAGTTAAACGAGTCATAATCACGTTTGAAACTTATGTTGTGCGCGCCGTCAGAAACCTGTTAAACCTGTTAAGACACGATTTGCCAGCCTTATTCAGATATGAACCTGTGTCTTGTTTTAGGATGAACTGAAAAATTGAGAATGATGATCGAGATTTTGTTGTAAAGGGAAAAACTTGTGCTTCATTCAATAAACATAAATGACTATAAATAGCCATACACAAACACCTACGTGGGAACATGGAAGCCACAAAAAACTGAACTACCTAAGAAATGGTACACCCACTCTTTTACCCATGTGCACATTCTACAACGTACACATCCAAAAGAATATTCGGTCAAAGTATACCAAGTCTACCTAGTAACTTAAATAAAATACTAATAAAAACCAAATAACAAAAACCAATACTAAATGTCAAGATTAAACCTAACATTATTTGGTATCAGAGCTTCGTTCGTTTTCAAGGGGCTGTCAGTTTGAATCTGATCAAGAGTTGAAGTGTCACGAAAGCAGCTTCCACTCTTGATCATCCTGTTCGTGATAAGGGTCTAACCGACGGAGGTGCGTGAAAAACGAACGTGAAAGATCCGTCAAAACAGTTGGTTTTGGATTTAGTTCGTTTAGCGGGTTAAAGAAAACGGTAAAAGCGGTAGCTCGTTTTCTTCTTGATCGGGTGAATAGAGCTCTTGAACGGGTTTGATCGGAAAAAGAGTTGAAGCTGTCAAAAGTCAAGAAAAATGGCGCTAGTACCTGTTAAAGAGGCTGGTTCGATGTCGTTTCAAGTTCCGGTTTTGACCCCAACAAACTATCCGGTGTGGGCAGTCAAGGTTAAGGCCATTATGGATGCAAATGGTGTATGGGAGACTGTTGAACCGAGGGCATTAGGTGCTGAACCGGATGAAAAGAAAGCAAAACAAGCTTTAGCCTTTTTGTTTCAAGCTATTCCCGAAGAGATGGTGCTGCAAATGGCTAGCTACACCGATCCCAAGCAAGTGTGGGACGGACTGAAGACCCGGTACTTGGGTGTAGATCGGGTAAGAGCGGCTCGACTTGCAACATTAAGAAGGGAGCTTGAAAATATGCGCATGAAAGAGGGTGAAGCGGTTGACGATTTCGTGGTGAAACTGAACGGCATAGCATCGAAGGTAAGGTCTCTAGGTTATGAACTTGAAGAAGTTGATTTAGTGAAAAGATTACTTGATTCGATGCCGAAGCCATTCTTCCAACTTGTGGCTTCAATCGAACAATGTTTTGATTTGGAAACAATGTTATTCGACGAAGCCGTTGGTAGGTTGAAAGCGTATGAGGAGCGCTTGAAAGCCAAGGAGAAGACGGAGGACATTCAAGGCGGTTTGTTGTTGGTTAGTCATGAGAAATCGCACGGGTGTAAGCATTGTGGCGTTGGAAGCTCGAACCGAGATGGCTTTGGGCGTGGCCGGGGAAGAGGCCGTGGGTCCGTGAGGGGTCGAGATGGTAACGAGCGGGTCCGGGATAAAAGCCACGTGAAATGTTACAAGTGTGGAGAATATGGTCATTATAACAACGAGTGTCCGAAAAATGAAGAGGCGAATCTGGTTGAGGTTGATGACGAACCAGCACTGCTGTGAAGCCGTAAGAACAACCTGATTTAGGAGGTGAATGTTGGGTAAATCAGGTTGTTCTTACGGCTTCACAGCAGTGCTGGTTCGTCATCAACCTCAACCAGATTCGCCTCTTCATTTTTCGGACACTCGTTGTTATAATGACCATATTCTCCACACTTGTAACATTTCACGTGGCTTTTATCCCGGACCCGCTCGTTACCATCTCGACCCCTCACGGACCCACGGCCTCTTCCCCGGCCACGCCCAAAGCCATCTCGGTTCGAGCTTCCAACGCCACAATGCTTACACCCGTGCGATTTCTCATGACTAACCAACAACAAACCGCCTTGAATGTCCTCCGTCTTCTCTGCGGTCTCGGTCTAGTTGCCGCGGGTCTCTTGCGGCTCGTCGGTCTTCTCGGTCTTCCACCGGAGTTCACTTTCCGGCAGCGGTCACGGTCTTCGGTCTTCTTTGATGTAAGCTTTCGGTCTCTGCTTACACCTACGGTCTTCCTGGCGAGAGTTCTTCGATCTGATTTTCAAGCCACCGGTCAATTATGGCTTTGTTCTTCTCGCCAACGTCGGTCTCTCTCTCTCGGTCTTCTTTCTTCCTTTGCGATTCACATGAAATCAGGTTGTATTCGCGGGTCAGCGGGTTTCGGTTTATGGTTATGGGTCATCCGATTTGTTTGTTTTCAAAGTTTTATGTTGAATAATAAAGAAAAGGAGTGGGTAAAAGGGTTGACCGATTCTTGTGGATGTATACGTTGGAATGTGAACTATGCAGGAAGAATATGCCAACTCTGTACCGGTTCTTTAGGTGTACTAGTATTTTCATTGGTGGAAATTATTCCACGTTTTGTTTTGTACTGGCTATATATAGCCCCATTCTTCATTCAATAAAATAAGCAGTAGTTGTTTTCCTTTCTTTACTTTTACTGCATGTTTCGTACACTTCATTTTCATATTCATTCGTGAGTTTTGAGTGAGAGTGATAAAGGCTTGATATCCAACACACATTGTAAAGAAACCAAAAATTGATAGAACTTGGATTAAAATTTCCAACAAAGTCAAACGTTTCGATAAACCGAACAAACAGTTGAATCCAAGCTTAAGGGGTTAACAAAATCCAATCTTGAGACATAGGCAAAACTATGATCAAAAGTCAACTTACACAAAACCCTTCTCCCGGAAAACATCACGAGTGGTTTAGCCAAAATAAATTCCGCAAAACTAATACAAACACCCATTGTTAACTTCAATTCTTTTAGCCTCGGTTACCTGCACACAATCAAAAAACCAAGAAGCTGCTGCTTCGTCGTTCCTGTTGTCGTCGAAGATTAGTTTAGTTCATTTATATACTTCATACAGAAACATTCAAGGTAAATGTAACATGTATTTCATTACCTTTTGTCAACAAAACCCCACACCTTCCAACAGTTTTGACACTCATTAGTCTCCCCCCGGCTCGTCAGTGTCAAATGTGGTGAGATACCTGATGGCCTTGTCAATGTCATGTGTGGTGTGTTGGGTTATTCGGTTTGTTTGTTGGTCACACAAGTCGACACGTTATCGGGTCACGGCTAAGGATAATGCAAGGTTCAAGTTTGCATTTCAAGTGGTCACGTGAGTGTATGCATGACAGCAAACTTGGAACTATGAAGCATTTATTGGTTTATATTTGGATTATATTAATAGTTTAAATTAGGTAGACTTGGTATAAGTTTGACCTATTTTATTGGAAGTGTACGTTGGTGATGGGTAGAAGAGTGGGTATCCATGTTTACCTTTTCTTTAGGTAGAAGATAGGTTTATTTATTTATTGTTTTGTTTTCCACGTTTGTTTTGTACTGGCTATATAGGTTTATTTATATAGCAGTCAATTTCGATAATATTATTCATCTTTACCTTCTGTATATTCACATTCAAGTTTACACAGTTGTGAGTTTGTGTTGAGTGTGAAGTGGGACCGGAACCAATATGGTGAGATACCTGATTGCCCGCGATATATCGTCATCTCCTTGGACTTTAGGCAGGTATGCACTGTCTCTGTTGAGTCTAGGGGGGGTTATTGCACGGACCTCCCGGCCGCTGGAGTGATCCCACTCCACAAGCTAGCAACGTCCCAATGCTGCCTGGCGGTGAATACCCCATCCCGAGCTGAGTCCGTTTCCCTCTGGGAAGAAGGTGGCAGAATACCCCCTGCCTGGACTCGAACCCGGGTCTCTATGAAGAGTAGAGGTGGGACTGACCAACTGGGACACCCAGTTGGTGTCTCTGTTGAGTCTAGTAATGTGTGCACGGTGAATTGACAGTAGGTTATTCACCAGTGTGTTTTGACCATTTGAAGATGCTGCAAATTGGCTGACCCTGTGTTTTAGTTCACTCAAGTACCGCCTGGCAACTTCAGCAAGAGTCGGGAATCTGGACTTGGCAATGGTCACACGAGCTTCAGTGGGGTGCATAATTCGAAAATATTGTCGGTATGGTGTCTCATTGATTCGCTTATATGCCTCACACAGATTTATAACCTCGTGTTTCACCCGGTAGTCCCTAAGTACGGGTGAATCAGTTAAACAAAGTGCTTCCAACATAAACTGCAGTGGAGCCATTTCAGTCCAACTGATGATTTCTGCCAAATAGTTACAGACACCGTTCAACGGTCTCCAACCGTCCCGATTACCAATGATAGCCGTTAACAACCCAGCACGGAAGTTACAGTGTGCCGCCACTATGGTCCGAATGTTCTTTGCAGTTGATATTGACAACAAGATGTCCCCTCCACCTGGCACGAGATCGCCACAAACTCCTGCGAAGCTCTTAATTGCGGCTGCCCTTCTTAGCATGAACCGCTCGTAGCTCCGATTATCAATATTTTTGTAAATAACCAAGGCGAGCTGGGCAAAAATGGCGTATGCGGTGGGATTGTTAATCCAACCTTGAAGTGTTATGTGGTAGGGGGCTGCGGTATCTTCGGTGACCTCTTTGACAGTGTATCCTGTTTCTTGAAGAAGTTCTTTGGCCAATGGAAGCAATCCGGGAAATAAAAGAGCAAGAGTGCTAAGGTAGAATGCCGCGCTCTGGTGGGGAGCATGACCGGCATTGCATTCAACCGCACTAGTGTGGAACATATTCGATGTTGGATCTGGACTACTAATCAGCATTATCAACTCCTTTCCACCTTCGAATTTTCTGAGAGCATGAGACAATCCAGCGGAGGGACCGTCCAGTTCGTTCATGACCTGCGTCACAACAACGTAAACAATCAGCGACTTTCAGCAAACGATTTATATGCTAAACCCTAATGCGACTCATATGGAATGGAAATTGAGTACCATAAGAGTCTTACAAAGGTGGTTGCACAAAATATAGATGTAGAAACATGTGGTCAATATAATTTCATGAAAATAGCGACAACCAAGTGCGAAATAGTAATGTTCCTTGAATTCATTCATCGGAGGATACTAAAGGCTAAAGGCTACAATTATGTTGACTAGCTACAATTAGGGAATACTAAATAAAAAGGAGAATATACAAAATGGTTACAGAATATATGCCAATAATATCTTGGAGATATTATCGGCTAACACCAAGCACAAGCAAAAACGTAAACTTAGTTTCCTTGTGCAATGTTTGTCAAAATCACTTTGAAATATGTCGGTTTGTCGCCATTTCCTTTTTTGGTTTAAGCATTGAACATAAGAAAATGGCTACAACCAATTGAACATAAGAAAATGGCGACAACCGATCACAAACAGAAAACGTAAACTTAGTTTCGCCCAAATAACATCAACTAAACCAATAAAACATCTCAACAAAATAAACATATACAACACGATTCCAATGCATATTGAAGAAAAAATCGGCACCCTAAAGGTCGAATTCGAGCTTGACACCACCTAAAACAATTGTACATAATCGACTCTGCAACCCATTACACTACCCATTCTTCCCAGTAGAAGTGTTTAGTATTCGATTCGAGTTCGAAATTCAACTCGATTCGAATTCAATTATCAAGATTCGAATTAGGATTCCAAAAATTTGAAGTCGATTCAATTCAAATTTAAGTTCAGTAATCGAATTCGAAGCAAATACGAATTTACAATTCGATTCGAAATTCAAATTCAAATTCAAATAATACATACATATACATATATATACACACATTAATACACACACACATGGAAAAAAACCTTCTAAATTTTCGCATAACTCAAAAAGACAAAAAGTCCGTAGCCCGTACTACTTTTACCATTCCCAAAATTTACATATTTACACTCTAAACGTCCATAATCCCTACTACTTTTACCATTCCCGCATTTTACATATTTACATCACAAAACTCTAAAAGCCCATAATCTCTACTACTTTTACCATTCCAGTATTTAATATAACAATAGTTTATTAATTTTGTAGATAAGTATTTTATAAATTATAAATAAATAGTTTGTAATAGTTTTACAAATAAAAGTAATAATAACTTATTATTTAGGGTGAATTTGAATTAAATTAAATTGAGTTAATAGCCAAAATGGTCCCTGAGGTTTGCTCACTTTTGCCACTTTAGTCCAAAATCCAAATTTTTTAAATCTGGGTCCCTGAGGTTTGCATTTTGTTGCCATTTTAGTCCAGATTTCAAAAAAGTCTAATTTTGTCAAATTTTTTACAGAATTTTGTCTTTATCCTCATTTCTCATAAGGGCAATTCTGTCATTCTAGATTATTATAAAGTAATTTATATTAAAGAAAAAAAAACCCTCTTTAAAAAAAACCCTCTCTCTCTTCACAAGCACCACCACCACCTCTCTCTCTCTCCCTCTACTCCTCTCTGCCGCCACCACCGCCACCTCCTCACGCCGGCGACATTAAAACACAGATGAAAGATCAGTGGTTAGACACTAACGGATGAAAGATCAGTGGGTTAAAACACAGATGAAAGATCAGTGGGTTAGGGCAAGACCCAACAACAACAAAACCGCCTCTGTCTCTCTCTCTTCTCCCTCTCTCTCTTCCGGATGGATCTAGGTTGTTTGCAGGTGGTTGGTGATTAGGGTTGTTTGCAGGTTGTTTGGGATTAGGGTTTCGGTGAGGGTGGTGATGGTGGAGACGGTGGGGGGTTGTGATGGTGGATGGGGTGGTGGGTTTAATAGTGGTGGTTGCTGACTTGGGTGGTTTGCAGGTTCTTGGGATTAGGGTTTCCAGTAGGGGTGGTGGGTTGAATCGTGTTGGTTGCTGATTTGGGTTGTTGCAGGTTTGGGGTTAGGGTTCCGGTGGAGAAAGTGGCGGTTGGATGCTTCGTCTGATTCGTCAAACTTGCTGATGCTTCGTCTGATTCGTCAAACTTGCTGATGGAGACGGTGGGTTGTTGCAGGTTTGGGGTTAGGGTTCCGGTTGAGGTCAAACTTGCTGATGAATGCGTCGTGCTCGTCGGATGCTTCGTTTGATTCGTCGCATAGAGATGGAAAAGTTGAAAGTGTCGGTGTGGAGAGTGATTTGGGTTGTTGCAGGTTTGAAGGTGGTTGTGGTGGTGTGTTGTTGGAGGTGGTGGGTGAAGGAGGGAGACAGAGAGATGGTGGTGGTGGTGGATTAATAGTGGTGGTGATGAAATTGGGTGCAGGTCTGATCAACCTGGGTTTCTTTTTTTTCTTTTCTTTGATTTTTTTAATATAAATTAGTTTATAATAATCTATAATGACCATTTTGCCCTTATGAGAAATGAGGATAAAGACAAAATTCTGTAAAAAAATTGACAAAATTAGACTTTTTTGAAATTTGGACTAAAATGACAACAAAATGCAAACCTCAGGGACCCAGATTTAAAAAATTTGGATTTTGGACTAAAGTGGCAAAAGTGAGCAAACCTCAGGGACCATTTTGGCTATTAACTCAATCAAATTTGTTCGAATTCGATTCGAGTTCGAATTCAAGTAATAAAAATTTGAAAAATTCGCTTGGATTAGTTTGAATATTCATTATTTGATTCGTTGAACACCACCACTTCCCGGTTTAACACGCACGTCATTACCCATGACTACCTGTCTAGAACTGACACAGCAGTGCATATGGCATAAGAAAACTCATAATGATAATAATCTAATACAACTTGCATACATGATACCCACACTTCAATCTGAAACAACCATGTAAGGCACGTAAAGCGGAAATCTAGCATACAACCCAATCACATCACCAAGACGTTATCTAGACTCATCGCATCAAAGACAATGACTGCCTACATCCTTAGACTCATTGTCGCCTCAACGCGACATTGCCTACATCTTTAGACTCATTGTCGCCTCAACGCAACAACTGCCTACATCTTTAACATTACCAGGATGCTACACTTCACACACAAACATCTAGACACGTACAACGGCCTAGAGCTCCCACAGCATCACATCAATAAGGATTTACTACACCCTTTTCTACATTCTACCCAACTCGTCTCATTGCCCTATGAGGACGTGACTAACCATACACACTCAAATATGAAGCCTCAATAAGGTTTTTGACACTCAAGATCCTACATAAACCTGGGCCATATCACACACAATAACCCGTAACGAAATAACCCATCCTCCCCGCTAATCCTGTTATCCCTGTGAACACGACACCACAACTCACTAAAGAAACCCATTCAGTCTACCGCTTCCAACTCCACAAGTTTACGTGACTCTTGAAAAGGTTGACTCAACATAAGACATTACGCATACCTGACGTTCAGTCCAACCGATGATTTCTGCCAGATGGTTACAGACACTGTTCAATAGGCTCATACCGTCCCGATTAGCAAGGATAATCTTTACCAACCCAGCACGGAAGTTAGAGTTTCTGCCAACTATAGTCCGAATGTTCCTTGCAGTTGATACCGACAACAGGATGTCCCCTCCACCTGGTACGAGGTCACCCACAACTCCTGCCACATTCTTAATTGCAGCTGCCCTGCTTTGCATGGACCGCGCGTAGGTCCGATCATCAATATTTTTGTAAATAACCAGGGCGAACTGGCCAAAAATGGCGAAGGCGGTGGAAACGTCAATCCAACCTTGAAGTGTTATGTGGTATTGGGCTGCTGTATCTTCGGTGACCTCTTTGACCGTGTATCCAGTTTCTCGAAGAACTTCTTTGGCCAATGGAAGCAATCCGGGGAATAAATTAGCAAGAACGCTGAGGTAGAATGCCGCGCTCTGGTGGGGAGCATTACCGGCATTGCATTCGACCGCACTAGTGTTGATCATACTCAATGCTGCCGCTGGAGTTCTCGGGACCAGCATTATCAACTCCTCTCCAGCGGAGGGAGTGTCCAGTTCGTCCGTGACCTGCATGACAACGTCATAAACAATCAGCGACGTTCAGCAAGTGATTTATACTCTAAACCCTGATACAACTAATTTGGAATGAAAATTGAGTACTGTAAGTGTCGTAAAAAGGTGGTTGCACAAAAACCTAATCCATACATTGATTATGAAATAAATGCTCCATTGTCAAACATAGCAAAAGGAATCTACCATGACACGGGCTACTGCAGCTCTCTCCTCAGCGGCTGCTGAGCTCTCGGCCTGATCACGGCCTCTCTTGCGGCCCCTGGCCGCACTTGGCTCCAGTTGGTTGGACATAACTGCAAAAAGAGGCAACTGAATGTAACGAAATAATTTACTCGACAAAACTAACATTTTTGGGGGGGTTTAATAACTTTTTTTAACATTTTTATTGATTTTTTTTTGTAAACCAGGTTTCAAACAATTTTCGCCCAAGACCATCCTAACACAACTCTTAACTTCAATCAAACCGAACCATCCCAAAGAAATACCCACATTACAATACAAACAAGTTTCGCCAAAATTCAAGCATAATCCACACATATAAATATAAGTTTTCATATTTAAACACTCAATACACAATTTTACAAATTACAACCAACATCAACAATCAAAGCTCCAAAAATCCTACCACCAAACGGGTCAAGTATACTTATACAAGAGTAAGAATATTAACCACGTGTGTAAAAAACAAGTAAAGTACCAATCAAACAACAAACCGATCATAATTTGTTTAAACTTTAAACACATAAACCTCATCCCCGTTTGAAACCATAGCAACCCCCACATATCATAACTCCCAAACTGGGTGCAAACAAGCCAAGCTACTCCCAAGCTAAGCCAGAAAAAAAAAATCTCAAAACGAGCCGAGCATAAACGAACTTGAGCCCGGGACTAAAAAGAAGTTCATTTACTAAAAGAGCCCGATCCCGAGCTTCGCTTATTGAGCTCGAGCCAACTCGCGAGCCTAAACGAGCCCACCGTTTATATAATATTTAATTAATATATTATATAGATATTTAAATATAATAATAATATTTACTATTTATAAAATTATGAAAAATAACTTAATTATCAATGATAAACAAATATAATCAATATAAACTAATTAACAAATAATAAATGAACCGAGCCCGAGCTTCGAACTTGAAAAACTACTTACGAGTCAGCTCGGCTCGTTTGCACCCCCTACTCCCAGATTACATCAAAGATCAAACTATATCAACATTTATGTCTTCAAACTTGAAAACAGTTACCCACTTCAAACGTATAAACAAAATCGACTAAAAACTCCACATTATCCAACCGACTTCACTCATGCATAACCCCCTATTCAACCAATATATTATCAATGAATCTGAAGCTGATATCATATATAGGCAAACCGAACTAATCCCCATGCAACAATCTTCCCCCAAAATTCACAGAAACAAAGTTAGAAAAGAAATAAAATCTACAGTCTACTAAATAAACACACAAGTTTAACGAAAAACAAGAAAATACACCGAGCGAGATGGTGGATGGTAGCGCACGGCGAAGGTAGGTGGATGGTCGGGTGGTGGATGTTGGTGTTGGTGACCGAGAGAGAGAGAACGAAGGTGAAAGGTTTTTGAAATCCAATATATTTATTTATTTATTTTTATTTATTTTATTGGTAAGGTGGGAGAAGTTACTGGTGGCTTCCGGTGTTTAAAATGTTTGTGGCTTGTGGCTCAGCTCGGTTGAAGCTCGTTCGAAAAAAACCTGGCTCAAAACCGGCTTGGTTGAAAACGAGTCGAACCTGAACTAGGCCTAGATCGGCTCGTGAGCCATGTTGGTTCGTTTAAGCTCAAGCTCGAGTCCAACCTGACTCGGGTCGACTCGATTACAACTCTAGTAGTGACTAAACTTGTTGGTGGGATCCGAGAGTCGAACCTTACTTTACTTGTTAAATGGTGGTAGAGGTATAAGTCAGACACCTTTGGGTCAATGTAATCAAATCCGTAAACAATAACAAAAGGGTGCATAATTCAATTCAGGAAAACAAGTCCATCATATTTTGAACGAAAAATATTATTCTATCGGTGGCGGACCCAGAAATTATTTGTTGGGGGTGCGGATGAGGTGTTTAGCCATATTTTCAAGGGGTGCGGTGGGGTTTTTTTGCCTAAAATATACAAGAAAATTTTTTTCCAAGGGGTGCGGCCGCCCACCCTGACTAAAGGGTAGGTATTCTATTCTATTCCACTCTACTCTACACCAACTAATACATAATACTCTATTTGCCAAAGTTTGAACATGCTGACTTCTCCTCTAAAAGGCAAATGGAAGACTTGGACCTAAATAAGGCAACTCAAGTTTTCACTTGGAACAGTAAGAAGTATGGCCCTTTCTTCTACCTTGTGTCAAGTATGTGGTTGTCATACGGAATCGGTTAATAACATTCTAGATCAATGCTCGGAAGCAATGTCTACTTGGGAACAAATTTGTACATGGACCAGAATTCTTAAATTTTCTCCTTATGATTCTATCGACAACTTAATGGTGTCTATGATCGGGTTGAGGGCATCGAAGATAAGAAAGAAAATAGTCCAGGCAATAATATACTTAACATGTTGGAGACTTTGGAAAGGCAGGAACGATAAGTTGTTTAATGAGGTGATTGCATCCGCTCACAATGGTCAATGGTGAAAGAAGTGAAAGAAACGTTGTTTGCATGATATTGCATAGAAAACATGATATTGTATCGATTTAATACCATTTTTTACATCATTTTTAGCAAATTGATGCATTACTTTAAATGTGATGGTTTGGAAATGCATTAATTCAGTGACGGATCCAGAAACTTTTTTTAGTGGGTTCGTTTTGGTAGATTCTCATTATTTTTTTTTTTTTCAAATCATACAAGGTTCTCACTATTTTTTTTTTCCATTTTTTCCAAACCTAGTGGGTTCATGTGAACATACAATACAGGGTTGGTTGGATCCGCCATTGCATTAATTCTATATTTTTATGTAGTTTTGAGTATCATATTCATATGTACCAAGTGTGTTGTTCTTTCGGCTCAACAGCAAGGCCCAAAAGTTGTTGTTGGGTTTTGGGTTTGTTCCTTTCGGCCCAATAAAAAGGTTATCCAAACTCCATGTCCTAGCACCCATTTTTCCTTTTTTCTTCTTCGTTTTGGTAACAATTTTCATTTTGTTTTTTTTTTTTTTCCACACATTAACAACTTCCTGGTTCATTTTCCTAAAAAATAAACGTTAATAATTATGAAGAATAAGAATTGTGAGGAGGAAGAAGCTAGTAAGGTCGCTTTTGGAATGAATTATAGGGGCTAATTCCTAAGAAGTAAGAACTAATACAAAACCAGCCTAATGTGTATAACCATAACGAACATGACCCATATCTGGTGTAGTCTCCCCCTACACTCCTATGACAACAGCAGGATAATCAAATTTTTACAATAGTTCTATTGTTTAATGTAGCCCATCATGTGATTCTTGACGAATATCGATCTAGGATTATGACCAAATTGCTTTATTTTTGGTTAATCGGTTTCAACTGATAATGTTCAAGTCTTTTTTATGTTTTTGTATTGTATTGCAGGGGCGGATGTAGTGTTATGTTAGGGGTAGCACCCGCTATCCCTCAACTTTTTCTGAAAGTGTAATTTTTTATTTGTTTTAAGTTTTTTGTATTATGTTACTTCTTCAATGAAAAAGATGACGAACGTGTTAATCTGCAACATGCTTCTTCTTTCTTCTCTTTGTGCGCTCCATCTAGCGGCATTCTTTTCTCTTTTGAACGATACCCTAACAGTGTTAATCTTTGGGTTTATAAGTTTACTGGGCTTTCCTGTTCTTTTTACTTCTTATTTTGACTTGAGCTTTCCCTTTATTTTTATTTCTTATGTTTGACTTGGACTTCTTTTGACTTGAGCTTTCCCTTTATTTTTATTTCTTATGTTTGACTTGGACTTATTTATTTCCTTTTTTTATTGTATCCACGTGTTTTAAGTCTAAAGTCTAAACCTATTTGTTAGGCTTTCCTTTTTCTTTTTCTTTTCTTTTTAACAACTTTTATTTTTCTTATATATATGGGTCTACATATTTACACACCTTAATGCCTATTTTCACACCCTTGTAGACGCCTCGTATAGGGCTATACGAGGCGTATAGGGTTGCTTTTCCCGACCAGCTTCTGCACCTCGTACAACGTCACATTAGTCACATCAGACGGGGAGTCTAGGCCTGTACGAGGGACCGATATGAGGGTACTAAGACGCCTCGTATAGGCCTATACGAGGCGTCTTAGTGACTGATTTGACTATGTGTCTGACTGTTTGACATGTGACTTAAAGCTATACGAGAAGTCTAGAGTTATACGAGGCGTCTATGTCTCACATAAAGTGCAACATACAATGCATTCTTTGTCCACCCGATCATTCAACATTTCATTCATTCTGCTTCTTCTTGTATTTCTTCGAAAGAATTGTTGTTTGCATTTGTGTTCTTATCATCCCCAAGTGTTGAAATGTCATCATACTGGGACGACAACTATTTCTTCTGGCAGTATTCTAGCGACAACTGGGAGACCGAAAGAGTTCCGGTAACAGTTATTAGCTTAAATGTTTTAATTAGAAGTTGTTTTAGTTTATTATTTACTAATGATGATACGATTGTTTATTTTGGAGGAGTCTGGCGTTCCCGATTCTAATGAGCAAGAGGAGGTTGTGTCTAGTATACAAGGAGAACAAAACAGACCGTTTCTAGATTTGAACAAGCATCCCCCTGTTGATGAAACAGCCCCTGTAGATGACTCATACCATGCTAGTCAACCAAGTTATCCGACGCAACAAGGGTATCCGGATTATAGATACGGGTGTGAATATTCTTACGGAGGAGACAGTGGATATGGAGGAAATGGTGGATACGGAGGAGACAGTAGATACGGAGGAGACGGTGGATACGGAGGAGACGGTGGATACGGTGGATACGGTGGTCATCAGCAATTCATTTCCCCGGGTACTCCTTACGTTCATCAAAACAATCCGGACGTTGGAGGATATGGTGGATATGGTGGATATGGTGGTTATGGTGGATATGGTAGATATGGTGGTGAGACACCTCCCATCCCGGACAGTCCGTACTTAAAAAAGCAGGTATTAATTACTATTTTTTTATTATTATTTAATTATTATTATTATTATTTATTATTTAGTTATTTATTATAATTATTATTATTATTATTTATTATTATTATTATTATTATTATTATTGTCGATGTTACAGGTTTTCAACTCTTTAGATGAACTAAAGAATCGGATACAAGAAATAGCAAACGTGGATGGTTACGTTATTGTCACCCGTCGATCAAAGAAAACCTGGGGAAGAACCGGGAGGGTATGGCTTGAATGTGATCGTGGTGGTGAGCACCGGACTACAGCAACACTTAGAAAAGCCGAAAGCAAAAAAACTGGTTGCCCGTTTTACCTGCTGACTGTGCGAAACCACCCGTATGAAACCTGGGAGATTAAAGACGGAAAAATTGAACATAACCACGAATTTGTGAGGACCTGTCGGCCCACGCGTTTGTGCGAAGGTTTACTCCAAGCGAAATGAAACTGATCGAGCAGCTGACAGCTCAAAACATGGAGCCGCGCAAAATATTTCAAACGATAAGGAAGCAGGACCCCGACAGGTTTCATGTTCAGAAAGACGTTCAAAACGTTGTGGCGAAGATTATAGCCGAACAAAGACAAGGATTGACTCCCATCCAGTCACTAGAAAACATGCTGATAAACAACGACTTTATTTACGAGACACGGGAGGAACCCGGAACAGAGATCGTAACAGAGATCTTCTTTCTTCATCGGGACTCGAGAGACATGTGGCGTGCATTCCCCCACGTCATGCTGATCGATGCGACGTACAAGACAAATATATACAATATGCCATTTATCCAGATTGTTGGTATGACGCCTACCAACAAATCGTTTATTATCGCGCATGCCGTTGTTAGTAAAGAACGGGGTGATAACTTTGTGTGGGTGCTTGAGAGGGTCAAGTCAATGTTGGATGAATGTATGGAGCCACGTGTGATTTTAACGGATAGAGACCTAGCCCTTATGGGCGCGTGTGCTAAAGTATTTCCAGACGCCTCCAGGCTTCTTTGCAAGTGGCATATACAACAGAATGTTATGAAGCACTGCAAGGGTGCCTTCACAGACGAAGACTGGGAAAAATTTTTGTCATTCTGGGGGACATTGATTGAGTCTCCATCCATACCCATCTACGAGTACCACTTGCGCAACATGCGAAAGCGACTTGTGGAGTGCAAACGTTCTAGTAAGTTTTTCTAATAACATACGACTCACCTATGCAAATTTTATTAAATTATTTTTACTTTTTAGGAGTCTTCAATTACGTGTACGATAACTGGCTAAAAGACTATAAGGAGATGTTCGTCTTTGCGTGGACTGATAAAAGGCGCAACTTTGGTAATCGTACCACAAACAGAGTTGAGAGCCAACACGCCAACTTAAAGAGATACGTCCTAGATAGGAGCTCGCTGGACCGTGTAGTTGGTTGTGTCCGGGATATAGTTGAGACACAGTTCGGTGAAATAAGGAAGACTTTTCGAGAAAGCATCGAAAAAAGAATGAACCACCACAAACACCCGTTGTTTCAACACCTACTTGGAAAAGTATCCCATACAGCCCTTGACTTGTTGAGTGGAGAGGCAATTAGGAAGCTAGATGTCTTGGAGCGCTTTCATTCATCATGTGGTTGCCAAATGTGGTACAGCTGTGGGTTGCCCTGTGCTTGTAGGATTGAAAAGTACATGCGTGAAGGTAATAATTGTTAAACGTACAACACTTGTGTGATATATATATCCGTTAATCATGTGACTTAAACAATGTTGTTTTTAACCGTGCAGAGCGTCCAATTCAACTCGAAGACATAGACGTCTTCTGGCGGAAACTTAACTTCCAAAGTTGTAAATTGATAGACGATGACGTTAACGTGGTCGAAGAGCTAAATATTGTTAGACAACAATTAGAGTCGCACCCCCCAGCTCAACAAAAAAGCCTGATGTCAAAGATTAAAGCGGTGTTGACTCCAAAGAAATCTACCAAGAAACCACCAGTTGTCCAACAAAATACTCGTGGCCGACCAACAACAAAGCAGGTACAACAAAGGTTGGATGAGGCCTCTCGTATAGATGAAGAATTGAGGAGAAGCTCCTTCGGTGATGCAAACACGTGCTTTGAAGGTTCCCGACAAAGTAAGTACGATAAACCTCGCCACAAATCGTGCGTTCCGTCACAGGCCTCTCAACAGTCGGTTATAAGGTCCCAAAAACCCAAAGCGAGCCTAAGCCGTTCAAAGAGTTCTAAGAAGAAAGAGACACGAGATGATCACGGTTTTCCCCTGAATACGGAAACAAAATATGTTTTGAATATAATACGGAAACAATATATCCCCTGAATATAATACGGAAACAATATTTGAATGAGATAAAATTTTAATCGGAAGAATAATATTTAAAAAAGTAAAATGTTAAAAACATTATAATATTTAATCGATATAATATATTTAAAGAGCCGATTTTTAAAATAGTTGATTTTTAAAAAACAATAACTTTTTTATAGTGTAAAAAACAAAAAAAAAAAAAAAACAAAACTTTTTTTAAAACCAAAAAAATTTTCAACCAAAAAACACATCTTCAAAAACTATCAAAAAAAACCATACCAAAAACCACCAAAACACCCCTTATTTCAGCCAAAAAAAACCCTAGCCTAAGACGCCTCGTATAGGGCTGTACTCTTCGTATAGGGTTTCTTAAACTTTGTGCCTGACACCCTCTGAGACCCCCTTGAATTCAGTGCTTAGACGCCTCGTATAGCCCTATACAAGGCGTCTAGGGCACAAAAAGTGTCCAAATAGGCAGGGAGGGTGTCCAAATAGATTTAGCCTATTGAAATCTAATTATATATGTAGGAAGAGTATTAATGTGATAATTATTAGATGTCTATTATTAAATTAGCTCTGAACAAGCCTAAAACATGTCTAATACCCCTAAAAATGGCATTTTTATACTATACGTCTTGCTTAAAAAAAGCTCGCTTTCCTAGCGCCTTGCGTCTAGGCTTCGAGAGAGGCCTATGCGCCTTTGACAACATAGATTAAATATTGTTGATGATGGGCAAGAGTGACATCTTTTTGTGGAAAAAAAAATAAGATTGAGATGTTAGATCTGATGGAAAGTTATTATAGTCAAAGAAACAAAAAGACTTTCATTACTAATCGACATCATTTTGAAGTTAAAGTTTTTAATATAGTTTTGGATATGCAAATTCAATAACTTGGAAATGGATTCAATGAGGTCTCAACTAGTTTGATAGAAAATATGTCTGGTTTAAATCCTTGTGATTCGTTTTCTAAGTTTGACATATCTTTGATAATACCATTTTCTGAGATGTATCCGTGTGATTTTACTAAAGAAGAGATGTGTCCGTATGATTTTACTAAAGAAGAAAGATAGTGTCTTCCGGGTAATCTTATGGTCTTTTATCTCACTTTAAAGGAAGATGATACATTTGCAAAATTGAATGGAATGTGTAACCTCACTCTTGTAATGGTGGAAACCGGAAAACATTATACTTTTCCTTTGGTTTATCGGATATTGAATCTAGCGTTGGTTTTACCGGTTGCAACCGCAACCGTTGAAAGATGGTTTTCTAAACTGAAGCTAATCAAGACGGATTTACGCAATCGAATGGATGAGGAATATTTGAACAATGCTCCAATTTGAGCGGTTGAAAGAGAAACTTTTGATAAAGTAAAAGAAGAGAATGTAATGGCTCGATTTCAAATTTTCAAAAATCGAAGAGGATAAATCTATCAAGGTTGTGTTTAACTTTATTTATTATCGTGATTTTTTTTATTTCATTTGCATTGTATGAAGTACGATAAAAAAAATTGAACGCCATCCCTAAAATTTTAGTCTAGATCTGACACTCATGTATTGTTTCAAGAGTTTGGTGCAGTCGTGTTTGATCTCGGAGATTATAACTGTTGATCTACACCTTGCAAATTGTTGCTACCAAAAGTTAGCAATGTACTTCAGATAATACGCTTTAGATAAATCATTTGTTTTAAAAAAGAAAAAAAAAAGGTTAAAGTTAGGCATATGTTGACCCTAGATGTAGTGTGCAATTGTGCATACATTTAATTCTATTTTGAGCAAACGCAATCACCGGTACCGGATCTTTGTCCTTGTAAAAAAAAGAGTGCTATAAGACCAAGCGGTATGGGGCCCGGCTTAGGCCCGGCGCCGGTCCCCCACACCGCCCCCTTGCCCCGTCCCGTCCTTTCCGGCTGCCACCCGACGTTCTTCACGGGCCTCCCTTCTCTCACATATACCTATACATACATATATATATATATATATATATATATGGTGAGGTTCTAGAGTGAACACTAGTGTATTTGTGAACTGAGTGAACAAATCCTGACCATTGATTTACATCATCAGATCGTAATATACACTAGTGTATTTTCATCATCAAATCTTGGCCATTGATTTACACTTGTGTTTACGCTTGTGTATTGATAATCAAGGGCTAGGATTGGTTCACTAGTGTTCACAATCAAGGGGGTTGTTCACTAATGAACCTAACCCTATATATATATATATATATATATATATATATATATATATATATATATATATATATATATATATATATATATATATATATATATATATATATATATATATATATATATAAAGGGGTTCATCCCCCACCCCCTTAGGTCCATCCCTTCCAAACCACTTTCACATGATACCGACGTAACGACCCATTGCCTTGAGAATGAGGCTCTCCATACCTACACCACCTATAGTCACATGCTCTGTGTGTACTATTCATTCATTTTTTTAATGCAAAACATAAATCTGTGGTTTTAAAAATAAGTAAATAATTGATAAATGGTGGATGCATGGTTATTTGAATATAATATAATAATACTACAAATTATATGGCTATCCTACTCATGCTACATTGAATGTTCCATCTTAGAAGGGTCAAAATTCAACGTTGCATGTGCATCATTTGTTAAAATGGAGAGGGACTTGTTAATCACTCTTGATCACAAACATTAAAGATGCATGCATGAAATGGGTGGTTAGAGTAAACATCATTCAATCATATCCAAATTTTCTTTTCATAGATTCGTTAGACCAACATAGTAGAAAGTAGAAACAATATATTGCTATACTTCTAGAATTTTAATATGAAGTCAATAAAAGGTATATAAATTTAAGAAGATAATCTTGCACAAAGTATAAAGTATTATAATTGTAGGAAATGTAGGATATAATATTGGTTATTGATCTAAGAATTTCAATGATCGAGATTTAAGTAGCACAAAAAAAAAAAATTGAACCACGTACAAAAACAAATGGGAAATGACAAGATATGAAGATCCACTATTTTTTACTTTTGAATCTACTTCCCCTACTATTTTTGAACACACATAACTTTCTCATATATTAAAAAAATTACACCATAAAAATAACATTTTATTCTTTTAATTTGATTAGGCTATTATTATAGTTTTTTTCATTTTTTTAATTTACAAGCTACGTGATTACGCCTTATTTTGTATAACGTTAAGTGATATTTTGTATAACGTTACAAAATTACGTATCAGAACGTAATTACGTTATATGCATTTTACCCTGAAATAATTATAACGCTACGTGATTTTGTAACGTTACGTATTATATACCATGACGTAATTACGTACTTGTAGAACATATTTTTATGGCTTCCTGCTATATATTTGTATGGACCATTACCCCTAACTTAAAGTATACGTGTCAACTTTTTTATTATCTTCTACACTTCGCATGAATTTCATGTGTTGTACATATTTATTTCATTAGAAGTCGAAAATTTAAATATAGAAAGTGTGTTGGATCTTGTGAGATCGTTGATACTTGTACTGGATTGATTTTGTTATACTTTGTAGCTTTATTGAAGTCTAGGGACTAAAGTTGTAATGTTTTGTAAGTAGCAAATCTGACTTGGTGTAGTTAATATTCCAGCATAATTATAATTATGCTGGCAAGTCAGACACTATATAAACTAATGAGATGTTGCCCTAGCCAAGCTTTTGGCTAGTCTTGGTGAAAACCTTATGTTGTTTATATTTGATCATTATTGATAGTCCAGGCGCTCTATTGCTTATTTACTTGTTTGGATTCAATACAACACTTGTTGTAATCATCAAACCATTAGCTTCATCTTCATTCTATGATTTTTCTTAACTTTCTCATAGTGCAAACACCTAATCAATAGGTGTTTTGGACTAAAAGAATCAACCACTGTGATCCGGATTGATATTGAGATCTACAATTTGGTATCAGAGCCTTAGTGCTCTTGGTTGTTGTGTTTGTGTTAAGATTCTTCAAGTTTTGAAGGTTTTTTCAAAAGTTTCAAGTTTTTCAAATTTTTGGGCTTAAAATGGATTGATTTGGTGATAGGTTTTTGTTAATCAGTGACTGGGGAGTCATTTTGGACATTTTGATGCAAAGAAACATGGTTTTTGAGTCGTTTTTTGGTGATTAGAGGGTTTTAGTTCGTGTTAAACCCTCTGGTCAGCGTAGATAAACTTGAATACAGCGAATATACTTTTGAATATAGCGGATTTAATTGGAATATCGCATAATTAACAAATTCGCCGATCAAACACGAGCGAATTTGTTAATTGGTGGCGAAATAGAGTCATTAACCCTTTAGCAAATTTATCGAAGGCGACTTCGAGGACAGTGATAAAGAACCACAGCGTTTTTATCACGGTGATTAGCGAAATTAGCCAAACTATCATGTTTGTTAATTGTCTCAGCGGAATTAGCTATCTTCGCTCGTGCAGGACCCATCCTCGTTCCGGCGAAGTTATTTGATCAACGAAGTTGTCGGCGAAGTTGTTTTGGTTCGCGAATTTCTGTCAGTTCTTCGGAGAAATTAACCTCATTACCAGCGAAATTGCTCTTCATCGAGCATATCAGCGAAATTAACCTCTGATCAGCAAACTCTTGTTTTTAATCAATCAAAATGTCTTTGAATTAGTTGAACCCAATTGCTCAAGCTGAACTTGAGACCGGAACCGCTACAAGACCACCAAAGCAGAAATGAGAAGTTGATTTTGGTACTTGGAAAAATTGTATCAAATCGTTCTTCGAATACACTGATTACAATCAATGGATTTACGTCACCGTTGGACCCCACGTACCAACGGTAGTTCGAGGAGATGTGATAGTTGCTAACAACGACCCCACCACCTACACTGAAGAAGACAAAGCCCTAATCCAACGTGACTGTCGTGCACATGCTGCTTTAACCATGGCTTTGTCAACTGATGACTGCAACATGTTCAAGGAATACACCACTGCAAATGATCTTTGGCTCGCTTTGATCGACTACTACGAGGGAAATGAAGAGCTAATTCAGAACAAAAGAGACATGGTGCAGAAGGAATACGACATGTTCGGTGGAATTCGTGGAGAAAGCCTTTCCAATCATATCAGTCGCTTTCTGAGTATGATGACCAAGATGAAGAAGGCAGGAAATCCCATCACTAGCCGTGCTGCCATAAAGAAGCTTTTGGACTCGCTTCCAAAGGAATGGAGCCTGCAGTGCATGATGATCAAAAGGGATTTTCTCAACAACCCAAATCCTGTCACTCTGTCCGATTTAATCAACACTTTGAAGGCTTTTGAAATGGATGTCAACAAACGAGAAATGAATACGGCTGATTACTGCTCAGACTTCTGCTGGACTGAAGAACGTGGCACTTCTTGCATCAGAAGGTGTCAGTCAACAAGCTTCAAACACGACCTACTTTAACGCTTCCGCAAGCGCGTCAAAAGCTCCACAATCCAGTGAAAAGACAGATGTGGTCGGTGGCACTCAAGCCTTAAAAGTTTCAACTGAAAATGTGGCACTTTTCAACATGTTTCTGAGCAGCTATGAAGCTCTGATGTCGGGAGAGCTCAAGAAGGAGATGTTCACTGCTGAAGATATGTATCAAGTTGATCCAGATAACATGGAGGAGATGGACTTGAAATGGCAGATAGCTATGATCACTCTAAGGTTAAAGAAGTTTCAGGACAAGACTGGGAAGCGTCTAGCTCTTGGAAAAGCTGGTTTCGACAAATCTAAGCTGAGATGCTACAACTGCAAGAATTTGGGTCACTTCAAGCGAGATTGTCCTCTGTTGAAGAATGGAAACACTGAAGCTGCTCCTGCTATAAAACAAATCGCTATTGAAGAAAACAATAACAATGATGCTCCTAACACACCAAAAGCCTTGGTAGTTGAGGATTACGATTGGGCTGAAGAAATTGCTGAAGCTAAGGAACAAGTCAACAAAGCCCTCATGGCAAAGATCTCGAGCGGGGCATCATCTTCTTCATCAAAACCAGTCGAGAATCAAGCTACTGGAATCCCTAAAGGAGATAATGTTGCTGACAAGGGTCTGAAGAGCATTCTCACCCCCTCTGAGCCAGAGAAAGACAAGAATCCTTAAGAAGCTGAAAAGCCTAAGGAGCAGGTTCAAAAAGAATCAACTGATGAGAAGAAAGAGAAAGCAAAAGCATCAGCTACAGCCATGAAAACTGAATCCTCAAAGGAAAAGGCAGACAAGGATTTGGTAAATAGCATTCCACATGAATTTAAAGTGAAATTATGCTCACTATCATGCGGAAATGTCGTGGCACACTATAAGTCTCTCAACCTTGAGATTATGAGAGACAAAGATAAGGTTTTAAAATTCAATAAAGAACTCAAAGAAAATGAGGCCGCGTATCAAAGAAAGTTGAATTCGACTTTAGCTGAAATGAAAACTCTAAAAGAATTCGTTTTTAGAAAAGATTTTATCATCAATGATTTGACAGAAAGATTAGAAAATTTTTGAACGAAAACAACAAATTACAAGTTATAATAGACAAATGGAATGTCAGTCAAAAGGCCTTTACTGACATCAAAAACTGCCAACGACCAACGTATGTAAAAGACGGGATCGGGTATAAGGATAGGCAAGGAAATGAAAGAAAATTTTTCTTTCCACCACATACCAAAAACTATGTGCCTATGCCAACTCCTCATCCCGACAATGATTTGATTGATGAAAAGGCTCCTATTGCTCAAAACAATTCTTTAAAAGCGAAACAACCGCTAATATTTCTGAAAGTAATGCATATTCCTTTGTGTGTAAAGAAGATGTGTGAGACGAGGATGAAGACTGTGGCGGTCCAAAAATAGGGATAGGTTATTCAGGCGACAGTTATTCTACTGTTACCTGGTTCTCCTGGAACTGTGATAAGAACAACAATATTCGGGATGAATGTAATAATTTAACTAAGACGGATGACTGTAATGGCCATGTGCCAAAATTTAACTCTTTGGATGACTGTAAGGGCCATGTGCCTACATTTAAGACTCGTGATCGTGAACATACTATGTTTGAATGTCATGATTTAAATTCTACATTTTGTGATGATAAAAATGTGTGTGAACCTCCTATATTTGTGCCAGAATTGAAAAAGAATAGTTTTGGAAAATTCCTCACCGAGGAAATTCTAGAATTTATTCCATCTCGAACAGGTATGACAGAATCAGAAAAGGAAGTCACTGAAGAAAGCAGCAAAGAAGAAACTTCAAGTTCAGGCGAAGATCAAGAATCAGAAGATTCAGGTGAAGATCAAATATCAGAAGATCAAAATTCCGAAGATTCAAGTGAAGAAATTACAGACAAAGCAAATGAAGATCAAAGCTCAAAAATTTCTAGTGAAGATCAAGCATCAGAAATTTCATCAGAGCTCGACGATGATGAAGACTGCTCAAAAGATGAAAGCCGTATTGACAAGAAAATGAAGAAAGTTAAAAGTCCAAGCTGCACAGCATCAGAAGACTCCTCAAACAGCTCAAGACACTCATCACATACATCATCTTCAAACACCAAAAAGAAAAGGCCCAAACGCAAACGATGTTTTCGCTGTGGTCATTTAGGACATACAGCGAAATATTGTAAAAAAAAAGAATTTTTCTGAACCAGAATATAATTTTGTTAAAAACTTCACAGAGCAGTTTGATTACTTTAAGAAATCAGTCAAAAATCTGGTTAATTCCACTACTTGTTTTTGGAAACAAAAAGAAGATATCGTGGGACAAAACCACGATAGATCCAGAGTGAAGCAAATCTGGGTTCCCAAATCAAACTAATCAATGTATATATTTGTATTTCAGAATAAACTCCAGAAATGGCTTCGGATGCTCATGGAATATATCTGGCATGTCGACAGTGGATGCTCAAGGCATATGACTGGCTTAAAGGAACTTCTGAAGAATTTTCGTTTTATCGATGGCGACTTCGTATCCTTTGCCGGTGACGAGAAGGGAGGAAAGATCGTTGGAGTAGGAGACGTTGTTTCTAAAGCACTTACGTTAGAAAACGTCAACTATGTTCCAGAATTGTGCTACAATCTTATGAGTGTATCACAAGTCTGTGATAAAGGAATATCGGTGCTTTAACGACGTGGAATGTCTATTTCTCAAGCTTGAATATGTCGTTCCTGCAGAAATGATCATGCTTACAGCTCCACGACAAAACAACACATACATGCTCAATATGAAAAATGCCAAGACAAATGATAACTTGACGTGTTTAATCTCAAAGGCTTCAGAATCGAAGTCACTGCTTTGGCACAGGCGATTGGGGCATGTAAATTTCAAAAATATGAACAAACTCTCTAAGCTAAACTTAGTAAGAAGTCTTCCGATAAAAGAATTTCCTTTTTCAAAAAAATTATAGCATGCGCCCAAGGAAAGCAACACAAGAAATCGCACAAGCCCAAAGCAGTGAATACGATTACTGTGCCTCTTCAATTGATGCATATGGACCTTTTTGGTCCAATAAGTGTTAAAAGTCTTGCTAAAAGTTCTTACTGTTTGGTGATTACAGATGATTTCTCTCGTTTTTCATGGGTTTACTTTCTTGAAGCCAAGAGTGAGACGGCTGATATTCTCAAGTCTTTTATACCCTTGATTGAAAACGCGACCAGATTGAAAGTGAAGTCGATCAAAAGCGATAATGGTTCTGAATTCAAGAATCAAACTTTCATATCCTTCTGTGAAGGAAAAGGAATTCATCTTCAATATAGTGCTGCCAGAACTCCTCAACAAAATGGAGTCGCGGAACGAAAGAACAGAACGCTGATCGAAGTTGTGAGAACTATGCTGGTGGATTCAAAGCTTCCAATCATCTTTTGGGCGGAAGCGGTCAATACTGCATGCTATGTTTTGAACAGGGTTCTCATCGTCAAACCTCACGGAAAGACTGCCTATGAACTTCTCTTCAAAAGAGAGCCTCTTATAGATTTCTTCAGGTTGTTCGGATGTTCTTGCACTCTTCTGAACACTTAAGAAAATCTCATCAAGTTCGAAGCAGTGGGTGATATCTGCTACTTCATGGGGTATTCATCAACTCAGAAAGCTTACAGAGTCTACAACAAACGTACCAAGATGGTGATAGAATCATATTACGTTGACTTCCAAGAAGGAAATTACACTAACACTGGAAGTACTCCCGATTGGTTTTACGACGTAGGTGTGATTTTCAACACCTTCGAAATTCCAGAAGCCGAACCTGCAGAAGCTGCTCAAGTTGAACCTCTGTTTGATTCTTCAGATATTGGTTTAACTCCTTTCACTACTCGTTTCTCTCCATTCTCAGCCGATCCACTTCTCTCCGTAAATGAAGTAAATGGTCACACTTCGCTTGAGAACACTTCACAAAATGGTGCTTCTTCTTCACAGGCGAATGTGGATGAACCAACTCAGGAAGATGGACCTTCGGTGATCTATGTTGACGAACATTTCACCAGTCTTCCCCAGCAAATTGAAACTCACACAAATGCAGGATACAAGATAAATCGTAATCATCCTCTTGAGAATGTCATAGGTGTAGTAGAAGATGGAGTGCATACACGTGGTCAGTCATCGAACATCAACAAAGGGCTATATGCCGCTTTTCTCTCACAGTCTGTGCCTCATGATATCGAAGAAGCTATTCAAGACTCCAGTTGGGTACAGGCCATGCAGGAAGAACTATCTCAATTCCGAAAACTCAAAGTTTGGGAGCTAGTTGATCTACCCGATGGAAAGTTTCTGATTGGTACAAAGTGGGTTTTTCGCAATAAAATGGATGATTGCGGAGTAGTAATCAAGAACAAGGCTAGATTGGTAGTGCAAGGTTTTCGACAGGAGGAGGGAATTGATTATGAAGAAGTCTTTGCTCCAGTTTCAAGATTGGAGGCAATCGGAATATTCTTGACATACGCATCATACAAGAATTTCAAAGTTTTCCAGATGGACGTGAAGAGCGTTTTTCTGTATGGCAAGGTAAAGGAAGAAGTCTACATTTGTCAACCTCCGGGCTTCGAAGATCCTCATTTCCCAAGTCGCTACTACAAGTTGGACAAAGCCTTGTATGGTCTTCACCAAGCTACACGTGCTTGGTACGAGACTTTGTCAACTTACCTTTTGGAATGTGGGTACGCCAGAGGAAAAATTGACATGACTCTCTTCACCAAACGAATCGGTGAAGACGTAATGCTGGTACAGATTTATGTGGACGATATCATCTTCGAATCAACGAATGAGGAGCTGTGCAAGGAATTCGAGACAATAATGAAGGCAAAATTCGAAATGAGCATGATGGGAGAACTCACGTTCTTCTTGGGATTAGAAGTAAAGCAAAAGGAGGACGACATCCTTATTCATCAAGCTAAGTATATTAGGGATATCCTCGCAAAGTACAATATGAACGACTGCAAAGTTGCAAGCACTCCGTTCACCTCACAGACCGAGCTTACTCTAGATCCTCAAGGAAAACCAATGAACAAATCCTTCTATCGCTCCATGACAGGCTCTCTGATGTATTTAACTGCTAGCAGGCCTGACATTATGTGGGCTGTCTGTCTCTGTGCCCGTTTTCAGACAAATCCCAAAGAATCACATGAAATCGCTGTGAAGCGCATCTTCCGCTATCTTAAAGGAACTCCAAAACTCGGTCTTTGGTGTCCTAAAGATAGTAATTTTGATCTTATTGCTTATTCTAACAGTGATCATGTAGGTTGTAAAGTTGATCGCATGTCTGTATCAGGAGGATGTCAATTCTTGGGAAATCATCTAATCTCGTTGCAAAGTAAGAAGTGGACGACTGTGTCCACCTCCACTGCTCAAGCTGAGTACTCTACAGCCTACAGTTGCTGTTCACAAGTTCTTTGGATACAAAATCAGTTGTTGGATTATGGAATCAACATCATGAAGATTCCTATATTCATCGACAATGAGGCGTGTCTGGGAATTGTGAAGAATCCCATCCACCACTCAAGAACAAAGCATATCGAGATTCGTATTCACGCAATTCGAGATGCATATGAGAAAGGATATATTCAAGTGGTGCCAGTGGATACAACACAGCAACGGGCCGACATATTCATGAAAGCCTTTGATAAAACCCGATTTAACCAGCTGGTAACCTAGTTGGAAATGGTTAATTTCCTTGAGTGGAAATGAATCTTGTCATCTATAATCGTTTGTAAATACTCTATCTTTTGTCCATATTTAAAAAAAATGTTTGTTAAAAGTAAAACAAGTATCTTAAAACGTTGCCCACCAAAAAGATTTTCTAGTCTTTAAAATTTCATTTTCGGGCAATGGACTTTCGAAAATAAAATTTTAGGGGGGATATTGCAGAAAATCAAAAATTGGATGCTTGTGTCTGACTCCTGTTAGAAGAATTGATAGAAAATTGCTATCACTTTGTCATTTCTTGAAAAACAGAAAACAAAAGGAATCGGGGTACCAAGCAACGACTTGTCAGTAGATTCAGCAATACCAATGAGTAAACTGCTATTAGGTGGCAAAACATAACATCTACACAAGTATTCTGGCTTTCCTCAGGCATTACGCATCATTATGGGTAACACGTTGCGGCATATGGCTTAATGGTCTTGAATCTTGCTTTGACAGATTGCCAAAGTCCGAGATTTCGGGTCTTTATATTGGTTTTTCATTCGGGGATATCATAGTCACTCTTCTGCTGCATCCAGATACATGCTGACCTAGACACTATGATATCTTTTCAAGAAAAGAGCCAAAAATGGCCAAATCCCTAAACTGAAGAAGCTTTCATAGAAAGTCATTCAAATGCGCAAAAATGCACAATTCGTACCGTTTCTGGTATCTGTCTGCGCCCTCGGTAGTTTTTGGTATCTCTGTTGTACGGAAGTACTGACCTGATCACCAATTATCTATCGTTGAAAAGCAAAACGAATGAATCCAATATACTCACCTATTATGAGGAACCTTTGTGCATACCTTGATCGCGGGGGTATGTCCTGATGTGGGACTCACGGGCGTAATGATTCTATTTTCAACAGCTTGTGTGGGGGCCATAGAACTCTTGTCAATATTACCAAACACATGATAAAAACGCACACCGAAAGCACGTTGAAAGAAGGATGCATGGATTTAAGCGGACAAACATACTGGCAGTTTTTCTTGTGCCTTGATTTGCTAAAAAGAATAATTACAGATTAGACAAGTGTTAACAATATGATCTTTTGCAGGAATGTCGCCAAGCATGTATAAAGAAAAACAGCGAAAAAGGAACCTCCCAGATTTGAAAAATGAAGTTCGGAGTCCAAATTGCCCAAGTTTTCTATAGTTTGTAAATATTCTCTCAATTTTCAATATATTTTAAACTAAATGGGCACGTTTTTCGAGAAAGTTTGAAATTCACGAGCGTGTTTAAAGTCAATTTTGGAAATGGGGTTGTGAACCTAGGGGCAACAGAATTAAGATACTAACGGAATTATTAAATCCGCTGGTAACAGCCCTTGGCTATAAAAGGGCCATAACCGACCATTTTTCAAATCTTTTCAAACACTCTTTTCATCTCTCATTATAATCGGTAAACATCATTCATCACTTTCAAGATCCAAATCGTTCCCACACTATTTCTTAGTGTTTGTTCAAGATTCATAGGTAATACATCGGCTGAATCAGTGCTTACAGATCTTCTGTTTGATTGTCTATGATTTTGGTCAAGTCTTACAAGTTCATTAGGTTTTGCTTATGACAAAATCCATGTTTAACATCTGATAATCAAAGGATTTTAGAGGATTTTGAGATAGATTTTGATCGGCATTGTTCATGATTCAAGTTTTTAATCTCGTTGGGCTGTTTTTGATCGAAATTTAACATAGTGTTCATCATCAGATGTTTAAGTTAGGGTTTTAAAAGGGTTTTTCAAGAAGATGATGAACATAGCGAAGACATTCTTGAGTATGGCGAAATTAATTTTGTAGATGGCGGATTTATTCAAACCAGGGTATTTCCGGCGAAAGTCTCGAAAGCGAGTTTGAGCAATCGGAGAAATAGACTATTTCGCCGGTCAGAGAGCATAGACAAATGTCTTCGCTACTCGCCTGTTTCATGACCAAACTCTGTCTTCGGCGGATATTTTCAGCGAAATTAATTAAGTAACAAGGCATGACTATTTTTGCTATTAGCGAAGACATCCATGATATCTATCCTTGTTGCCAGCGGAAAAAGCCCTGTCTAGGTTTTAATCGGCAGCGAAGATACTGATGTTCTCATCCGCGAAATTATTCAGTTTAATTAATTCTTTTTGAAATATCCTATATATATATATATATATATATATATATATACACACATAATTTTTAAAAAAATGTAAATATTTTCTTTCAAAATATCATATTTTTCTACTATTATTATTAAATACTGTAAATATTATATCTCTGTAACGTTGTTGATCTTCAAAGGTTTATAACTTGGCCCGTTTGTTTTACCGCAGAATGGTGAAGATAGTCGATTGGGATAAAACTCTCAAGCATAATCAGCCAATCATACTCGATCCGGCACCAAAAGAATTTGAAGATGTGGCTAGATGGATAAGATCGAGCAAGATCAGTTATGCAGTTCAAACGGAAGTCACCATTCATCGCATTCACATTCAAGAATTTTGGGAAACCGCAAAAGCCGAAGTCGTTAACAAAGTCAAAAGGATCTCTGCAACAGTTCGTAATAAACAAGTCATTGTTACTGAAGAAAGAATTCGCAAGGTGTTGAAGCTAGGAGATAAGCACGATGATCCTGTCAGCTTAAACAAAGATGACATTCTGGATGGTTTTCGTGGAATGGGGTATGTAGGAGATTTCAGGCAAAAGAAGGAGATTAAAAGGAACGGCCTTACAAGAGATTGGAGGTTCATCTTGCATGTGATTGCAATGAGTATCGCTCATCGAAAAGGAGGATACGACGGTCTAAATCTGGAATGGTCAGGAGCTATGTTGAACTTGTGTTTAAACCAAAAGTTCAACTTCTCGGGACTAATCTTTAATTACATGATCGAGAATTCAAGAGGGAACACATGGGCAATGTACCCTAGGTTCATTCAGATGTTAATCAATGATCAATATTCCGAGTTGCCACATGAGGGAGGTCGTTACACCTTCCATGTTCCTACTAGTCGTCAGCTTACCGAGATCAAAACAAACAAGTGGGTTATGTTGCACGACTAGATGTACTCTGCGGAAAGACTTCCCTTGGTTAAAGCTGCGTACAAAAAATATAGGGAAGCACTCAAAGCAAAGTAACAGAGAGATGTGCAAGCAGAAGAAGAAGTTGAAAAAGAAGAAGAACAACAACAATTAAAGAGAAAGAGGAAAGGAAAACAAGCAGCCGATGAAGAACCTTCAAAGAAAAAGAAATCATCCCAGAACCCCGAAAGGCTTATGGGGGCAAGCTTTAGGGTTGCGGAGTCTCAAGAACATAGACAGCACATTCAAGACATGCGTGCAATCCATGAAATGGAAGAGAGACAGAAGAAAGAAAAGAAGCTTGGTAGACGTTAAATGACGGAGTCTGAGACCCCTGTTACAGTAACCGAGGAAGAAGAAGGATTAGAAGATTTTGTCGATAATCTATTGATCGATCCAGATGAACCATCTGCAAGCAAAACTCCTCCATCCAAGAAAATGAAAACAGATGAAGGATCTTCAAAGCATCCTCAAGTGAAACCAACAAGGACTACACAACCTGCAGCACCATCGCAAAGAATCCGACCGTTTCAAGACTTGTATGATAAGCTGGTCAAAGACATCGGTGCAGGTCCTGCTAAAGAAATCTGTATTCTCAAGCACCAGGTGAATGATACAAACATTTTGAGAGAGAAGTTGAAAGAACAAAGGAAGAAAAATAGATAAATGCATGCTTATGTTACTGAACAATCAAAGTTTATAAGATTCCAACAACATGGGATTGAAAAACTGTATCGAATGATGAAGAAAATCTGTGCTAAAATTGAAATAGAACCTATGTTCTCATTTGCTGAACTCTTCGACTTCGAGAAATTCAAACAAGATGAAATAGATAGAAAGGCCAAAGAGGCGGATGCGAAGAAGAGGCGTCTGGAATCTACTGAACAGGTCACTGAAGGTGATGAGAGTGACGAAGAGGAAGGCGACAGGGATGAGATGCCCTCAAGATTCATTGAATGGGGATTAGAAGAAGAAGTCACATATGAGCAGGAAGATAGAGAAACGTTCACTCCACAACATCCTGAGTGGTTCAGAAAAGAAAGAGAAAAGCTTCCAGACTTTTATCAAGTAATCACTGTAGACAAGACAGAGATTACTGATAAAATCATCAGCTAGATGTATAGCAACTTTAGGGGGATGTTCGTGGTTAAGTGTAGAGGAGGTGTAATTTTCAGTATTTCAAGACCGGGTATGATTTGTTTTCTCTACCAAGATGGGATGTGAGGGAGCTTGGCAGACTAGACTTGCTAAATCCAGATCGTAGCAGCCTCGGAGCAGATTTTGAATGTATCATTGCTAAGGAATGCAACAAAGGTTTTAAAGTATTCAAACCTCAGCATCCTCGAAGAAGAGTCTCTAAAACTACAAGGGATCCCGTTAGTGGCAAAGGAAAAGTGACTTGGGTTATCAACCCAGCTAAAGTAGTCACTAGAATCAATCTCCCATCAGAAGTCCCCGTCTACCTGATTAACTTCAAAAAGTGGTTTTATGATAGTCAGACAGGTGAAGCAGTGATCCGATCAAATACAAATGAAAATATTAGAATACTAGATCCGATGGACGTCTTCATGTTTGGACTTTCTATTTTAAATGTGCTAAATGCTAATCGCATCAATGTCGGAGCGGGTAACGCCAATCTAGAAGAGGCAATGCTGTTTCAAAGAGCAGTAGAGAGAGCATGGAAGAGAAAACGTGATATGCTCGACATTATCGACAAAATTGAGAAGAAGAAGAAAGAAGCAGAAGCAAAGAAGAAAGAGGAAGCTAGGAAGAAGAAAAAGCTCGACAAAAAGAAAAAAAAATCTCCATCCAAAACAAAAGAATCTTCATCAACTCCTCATGAAGAGCAACAACCTCCGGCCTCATCCACATATGAGGCCACTAGGGAGGACCCACCACCAAACAGTGAAGCTATTTTAATTCAAGAAACTCCAGCAACAACTGATGAAGTTCCACCACAACAGCAAACAACAGTGACTGCAGAGATCCCACCAGAACCTGAGAAGGAAGCTACAAGCAATCCAGACGCTACAACTGAAGAATGAAAGTTTAAACAAGTATGCAACGATCTAGGGGGGATATTGTTGGATCTTGTGAGATCGTTGATACTTGTACTGGATTGATTTTGTTATAGTTTGTAGCTTTATTGAAGTCTAGTGACTAAAGTTGTAATGTTTTGTAAGTAGCAAATCAGACTTGGTGTAGTTAATATTCCAGCATAATTATAGTTATGCTGGCAAGTCAGACACTATATAAACTAATGAGATGTTGCCCTAGCCAAGCTTTTGGCTAGTCTTGGTGAAAACCTTGTGTTGTTTATCTTTGATCATTATTGATAGTGCTTAATCAGATCTCGAGGTGCTCTATTGCTTATTTACTTGTTTGGATTCAATACAACACTTGTTGTAATCATCAAACCATTAGCTTCATCTTCATTTTATAATAATATCGTAAATAATAAAAAAATTATAAATGACCAAAAGTTAAAAAAAAAAAGAATTAGCTTGGTTTGAACTCGTCGGAAAAAGATCGTAAACAATTAAAATAATCACTAAGGCTCGGATTGACGAGAGATAGATGCTTGAACGTGCATATGATTAAGAGTGTTTTATAAGCATAGATTAGCATTCATAGATGTTTTAAGGACCATTAACAACCGAAGGTTACATCATATGGAGGCTTTCTTCGATTTCAACTAGCTATTTGTATTCCAACATATACTTAAAATACTATTCCATTGTTTCAAGTTTAAAAGTCTAAATAACTTTCATGTAGGTTTCAAGCGTTAGGATACATTCAAAACAATATTACTTAATCCTTCTAATTTAATTTATTGTTTTGAAAATTTTAAATCTTCGTTTTTACAGTTTTAATTTATTTGGTATTCATCATTTGTTTCTATAAATTCCTAAATGTTAATTTTTTAACGGCAAATTTGGAACACTGGCGCTGGAGTATCATCGTGTCACTAGTGGAACCAATGGCGTAGCTTAGTGTAAAGTGGGGGGGTGCACCCCCCCCCCCAATGTTTCGGTTAGAAGTATAAAATTTTATATTTTTCATCCGAAAAATTTAAAATTATATAGGATTGTACCCCCAATTATTTTGCCTATATATATATATTCAATATATAAATTGAGTCCTATGACTTTCCACCCCCTTGAAACGTTTGGTCAAGCTCCGCCATTGAGCGGAACCACCCGATCATATCCGTCTCCACTAGGCATAATGTCTGTACACCAATTGGGAGGAGACCCAATAAATATGAGAAAAAAAAAACCCCTTGTGGGAAAAAATCCCATGACCTATTGGTCATAAAGTCTTATCTCACTCCGAAAATGCCACTAGACTATAATGTCATGGCTTCCTAAATGTTAATTAAATATGATTTTTCTTTCTAGTTTTATTTTAGGTTCATTAAATATTACTTTAGGTTCAGGAAGATGGAAGATTTAAAGGTTTATTTTGACATTTTCAGGAAGTAAATTCGTTTATAATGTTTGTCTCAAATGTATTATATAATAAAGTTTAAAAGTCTAAATAACTTTCATCTAAGTTTCAAGCATTAGGATATATTTGGGTCTCTAGTCTCGGAGGTTGTGGAATTTCTGAATAGGGTCCAACGGATCGTGAATAGTAATATCTCGACTCTTAAGAGTCGCTTCGTCTTTAGTAGGATCGGTTTTGCAATTCAAAAGGGGGTTACGACGCAGCTTGTTGCCCATTTACTTGTCGTTGGTTTGTAATTTGCTCTTTTGACATTTCTTTTTTGACCTTAATGAAATATATATTAGAATTGTGATATTTCAAACATTTACCCTTTTGAACTTGAAACCCTAAATCCATGTATATGGACTATCTATATAATCAACATTACATTTTACCACTAACACAAATACCTTAAGGTATTATATAGATTAATCTTATTAAGCATACATTTATGATAATGTACTTTGTTTAAAAAAATATTATGTGTTGTGTTATATTAAGAAAAAACAAACGTGTATGAAATAAACAATATAGAAAACGATATATGTGTATAGATCTGGTTAGTGTTTGGTTTTGTCTGGGATTTTAGGTATGCCTATGTGTGTGCTTTTCCGAATAGGGTTTCTAATATGGTTTTAGTTAGGTTAAAATGTTTCGATGAAGATGACGGGTTAGGTTAGATGTTTGTTAGGATCTTAATTCTTGGTTGACATTGTATCTTATTGTGGTTAGAATTATTCGATGATGTAGACAAATATTGTTTCCATCCAAATGTGAATCATAGTAGTTGTATGACCGTTGATAAAGGAGAATGTGACAGGGATTGAGATGATTCTCTCATGTGAAAAATTGAGGGAAATTGTAATCTTTTTGTTTAGAATTTACTCGTGTGTTAGGCGAATTTGGACTTAATAAAATTAATTTGTCAGGTTAGATAATCTGCAAATAAATACTATTTTGATATGTCTATATGATATGATGATAACATGTAGGACAGTAGGAGTTCACACCTTCACTCATTAAATTTTGGGTAAATTACACTTTTTTTTGGTCTATTATGTTTATATATGATTACAATGAATGCCCTTTAACTTTAATAATTACAGTTATATTCTTTTTTTGTAAAACTCATTACACTCTAGGTCCTTTAATGCTAACCAATTTAAAATTTTCAGTTAAGTCTATTAACTTATGGGTATTTTGATCAATTCACACTTTTATTTAAAACTAGTGCTAATACCCGCGAATTTCGCGGTGTTGAGAAATGATATGTTTTTTTTTTTTAGAAAAAAATACGATTATACTGATCATAAAGAAACTGTATGCATGAACTTACTATTGAAATTTGAAGTTGATACGATTTGATTTTCTGGTTATAATGGCAATCTGAATTTAAAATAGATAAAATAACAAACGCATTATACCGGAAACATAAAAAAAGGGTGATCAAAAAGTTGATGTAAGGTAATTGTTTTTTCGGATTTTAAATAAAAAGTGAAAGCCTATTACTATAGCACTTATGTTTGCTGGAGTTTCGTAACCAATAACTTGGAATTCGTTTTCGACCAGTTGAAGAAACAATCGTCACCTACGGAAATATGTTCAGCTTCAATTATATCATGCCATCCAACAACACCGTACCTATGTTAGATAAAATATGAAAAAAAATGTTAGTAATTCATATACAAATACAGTGAAAGTTAAATAATAAATAAGATAATAAATTGATTGAGAAACCTTATTTGACCATCAATAATGTGTGTACGAAGATTCTTAACCCAAGTATTTCCTTTAACAACTTTGATGTTTACTTCAGAAAACTCATTTAAACCACTTATGTCAGTAATCAATTTGGGAAGGATCTACATTTTGTAAGCACATTAAAAATATGTTAATGTTATTAAATGAAAAAAACTAAAAATAAAAAAAATAAACATAAAAAAGCATAGTAGAATACCAATTCATTAGATACTGTCATTGCAAAAAAAGGATACTTAGGATCGTCACTAACTTGTCGATAACCTTCAACATTGGTAATATGTTCATATTCTTGCTCAATCAAAGGAGTGTTGTTTAACAAAACTTGACGACCGTGCTTATTGAAAATGGTAATATTAAAATCTTTCACGTCGTTTATTTTAAAACACAAAATATCGCCAGGATTTAACCTGAGATCTTCAATAAATTTAAACCAACCATCAGCAAAACAATAATTTGGACCAATCTTTCTAATACGGACTTCCCATTTATGATTCTCGGATACGTTAAGTATAACCTTGTTATCCGGTAAAGGATAATCAAAATGTTCTGAAAGAAAAGTATCTGGTATAACCTGTAAAGAAATTAATTATTATAAAATTTATGAGTATTATGTTTTACATAAATCGAGAAAAAAAATATAAATCTATAATAAAAGTACGTACCATTGGAGTTTGTAAAGGATTTTGAATAATTTTACAAAACGGTTTCCCCCACTCTTGATTTGGATCATGACAGAAAAGCTTGAACTTAAAAGTACGATCACCAAGATAGTTGAAAATAATAAAGAAATATCCATGGCCAAAGTAATTTAAAACCTCAGGCCATCCATCCGTGAAGTAGAATACATCTTCTATTAATTTGATGCGAACACGCCATGAATGCTTTTCATCAAATTTAAGGCTAACAGTTGAGGATTGTAACTTATTCGTCCATATAAATCTACTCATACATATAGGTATAGCCTGAAAACCAAAAAAAAATAAATGGAAAATTTCTTTAGAATAAAATATCAAACATCAAACAATACTAATAAATAGTTTATAAAAACAATAATGAAAGTTATGTACCTGTTGAAGGGATAGTGGATCAAGTAGAGTTATGATGAAATACGGACCATGACGATACATCTTCACCCAAACACGACAGTTGAGAAAGAATACTAACAATCGAATACTAATGGCAACACATAGAATGAAAGAAAAAAATATCAGCATGTATTTATATGAGAAAATTGGAAAGTAAAATTAAAGATACTATAGAATCAAAAATTCTTATAACTATTTATGTAAATAATTATTAAACTCAATATTGTACAAAAGTATAGAAATTAATGTAATTATTGTAAAGGTGTAATAAAAATTTGATAGATTTACAAAATATTGCTAGTAATAAAAATTTAACATATTAAAAGGTTTTACGAAATATTAGTACTAATTAGTGAATATATATTTTTGTATAATATTCAAATACATAATGGGTAAAATAAAGAACATTAGTTTAATATTATGACATAAATAACGGATATATGCCAAATAATAACATCGATACTTAAATATTAAAAATAAAATAGAAACTATAATCATCACATATCATATCAACTCTGCTGCAACACTCCATCATCTTCAATCAACATTCACTTGGCTCAAGAAACCTAAACCGACGGTGAAGAAGAAATTGGTAAAGTAAGTTTACCTACATATTTTCCGATCATTTTAACGGAAATCTCCTCTTTGATTCACACACTTATTATCATCTGAGTTGAACACCAATTTTCGGTTTGAGTGACTTCACCGAAGTATTTCCGGCGATTGTTGACGGTTTACACATGAAATCAGGTTTTTCAGTTTTATGAAATTAAATGTTGTGTATCTTATGTATGTCTAAAATAAATTAGATCCTATTGCATGTGTTTGAAAATATATAATTTCTGTTAATAAGATGATTTGGTTGATATATTTTGTGCATCTTATTGTGAAAATTAAAAATTCTTGTTTAACATTGTATTTTGTATCATTGATTAGGTTATAACATTAAAAATCTTGATTAACGATGTTATTTATTGTGTACCTTATGTTTATCTAAAACGGATTACATTTTATTGTTTGTCTTTGAAAGTTTAAAATTTAGGTTACTATACTTATTTGGTTGATATAGTTTGTGAATGTTATTGTGAAAAAAATTATGTTTAGATGATGAGATAACAGTTGCTTTGTTATTGTTTATATGTATATTGTATATTGTATTATTCTATATTGTAAACAAATATATACATCATTGGTTACAGGTATATAAAGATGAGTTCCTCATGCATAACTGTGTTAGATGATGATTACTCGATGAAACTGGTATGTTACAATTGTTAGAAAATAAAGTAAATCTAATTTGTGTTAGATAATATCTTTAACATAAATTTAACAACAGGTACTGCCAATTGACCTTGTTAAGAGTGTATACGGTGATTATTGGCAAAGAACTAAAGTAGTGATACATCATGAAAGTGAAAGAAGTTGGACAGTTTATTTGAGAAGTATAAGCGGGGAATCGGTTATAACTGATGGTTGGAAAAATGTCGTAAGGGATCTTCAGTTGAAAAAACAGACATTGTTGCGCTTAAGGATAATGAAAGATAAAGATATTCACATTGATTGTTTCGTCAACAACATATGTGGTGAATCTTTCATAACAGTAAACCGTTACGGCATTTTAAAGATAATAGTAAGTATACAACTATATATTAATCTATTTTTCTTTATAGTTGTAAAATAAATGATATACATATATATTTGAGAGTAAAATGCTACTAAACTTTTCAGGTGATTCCCGAAGCTTATGTTACTCTTACACGCCAGTCAACGATTATTATAACATATGTGCAGCAGGCCAGATTTGGAAAGTTGAGACGGACAAAATAAATGATAATTATGTTTTTACGAAAGGTTGTCCGAAACTATTTGATGATCTTGGGATAGAAGATGATGATATAATGTTGTTGATGAAGACGGACAGCAAAAAATTTGAGATAAAGATTTATCGTCGAGGAGTTGAAGTTGTTTTGAAGAAAAAAGAAGAAAGTGAAGACGAGTCTCTGATGGAGATACCTAAAGACACATACTACAAAACCGTCCAGTTTGTAAGTATTATCAACTTAAACTATAACAGTTTAGTAATAATTACGTCTCTTTTGCTAATATCTTATTGTATAACAGAGCTTCGGTGATGATGATGATGACTCCACAGATGAGATGATTTCTGAGGTAATAACCTTATATTTATGTAGATTAAAACACATTACAATCAGATGTTGTAATTTTATTAACTATGATACACAGATTCATGAAAGTAGTAAAAAACAGGAAGTGATTAAGAACATTGCTGGAAAAGAAAACTCAAAGGTAGAAACAAAGATTTCGAAGACAGAAGAGACAAACAAAGCAAAAAAATATGATGTAATTATTTAAAAATTAAAAATAAAGTATTAGTTTCATTAATATATATATAGACATATTTAATTAGGCGTCAATGGTTATTGTTATCTAAAGATAGCGGTTATCTTAATAGGTTACGAAGAAAGGAAAACATGTAGAGGCATATTGTCATGCGGAGGTCAGTAAGGAGCTGATATGCAGGACATAATTTGAAATGGAAAAGGTCTCAACAGATGGAGAGATAACTCGGAAACGGATGGTACGTTTATCATAAATAAACAATATGTAGTGATCAACATTTATTATTAACTTAGATTTTATTCTAAATATAATGTATGTGTTCAAAAAAAAGGTAAAGGAAAAAAGAAAGAGGGATGATCATGGATTGAAGATATTGGAGGTTGAAGGAAAAGTTGTTGCAAAAACAACTACTGTTGAGAAAATTGGAAAATATGATTTCACAATGAAAGGAGAAAACCGCATGGTATGTATTTTTTACATAAAAATCATAGACTGAAATATTATAACATGAATATGGCTGACTGAGTTCTTAAATACGGATTTGCATGCAGAGAATGCCTGCTAATGTTGTAAGAGCAGCCGGATTCCGAAATAAATCTCATAAGTTAAACGTGAGGAACATGAAGGGAAAAACAATCAAAATGAATGTTAGGCGCCAAAAGAATGGAAATGCTGTAAGGTATGCAATCGAAGGTTGGCCGATGTTCATGAAGGAGAATGGACTTTGTTTGGGTGATAGACTGCATTTCACATTTGTAAGTTCATCAAATCTCCTGATCTTATCAAATGTGGATGGGGTTAATGCATGTTAACAGGTAATCTAATGATGAAGGTGTTTGTGTAGAACAAATGATGACTGTTTTGTGATCATGTTATTAGGTTTACTCTTTTTTGGACAAAGTTTCTATGGTTATGATGTTTTATTTTGTTCCTAGGTAGTTTATGGTTAAAGACAACTACTATTATATCATCCAACAAAGTACCATAATTTTGAATGTAATTAACAGTTGGTATCGTGCATAAATACTTGTTGGTTATCAATGTTTAAATATATCTATTTACAAACTAACTTGTGTTTGTTTATATGTGGTTAAGATTATTTATATAAATTTTATGTGATATATATTAAAAATGAAATGTAAAAAAAATATAAAGTAAAATGGAAATATAAATTTCGGAGTAAAGGAATAAATAATATGACAGTTGGATATTAATATTAAAATAATGAAACTATAAATCAAACTATAAATTTGAGAATATCTCTTTGTATACAACATTTGTAGTCTTATTAGTAACGTTCCCCTCAACATCTAATATTAACATCCTTAAACCATCCATGCTTTTGACTCTTGAAACTGCAACATATAGTTGTCCGTGAGTGAAAACAGGCTGCTTTAGAAACAAACCAACCTTAGATAACGACTGTCCCTGACTTTTATTTATCGTCATTGCAAAACACACAGCTATCGGGAATTGCCTTCTTTGAAGTTTGAAAGGTATTCGTTTGTCAGAGGGGGAAAGATTGATCCTTGGTATAAAAGTTCTAGTACCAATATTATTACCAGAAATCACTTTTGCTTCAATAATCCGATCACCAAGTTTTACGACTTGTAATCTTGTACCATTGCACAGACCGTTTTTCTGATCAAGGTTACGTAAAAGCATGATAGGAACACCAACTTTTAAAACCAACTTATGATTCGGCATTCCTGAAACTTTAAGACCATTTAAAACATCGGGGGGGTAAACATTGTGTCGAATATGGTCAGTTACATTCTCAGATTGGCAGATGGAATCTGAACTTAGATACTCTTTATGATCACCAGGAAACATTGCTAATAAGGTATCATTTATCTCGTGAACAACGTCGTTCTTAGGAGCAAGTATGGCTCTTTCCTGAAAATAATTTGGATCATTGAACGATTCAAGTATCGAAGGATACACAAAGTTGATCAGATTACCAATAGGGTTAGTGGACTCAGTAATCAACAGTTCTTGAGGTATATCAATAACAGCTTCTCCGTCGTTGCGACCACCAAGTTTTCCCTCGCCAATATCCAAAAGCCATTTAGCAAACTCTTTTGTCTTGTCAATATCACCATGATTCATGCCAACAGTGAGCCTCATGTTTTTTGTTAGCGTTAGTAACTTGCATTTATTCCATATATATGACGAACTCAGGGAAGCATTCACGATATCTTGTCTAGAGCCATTAGGAACAACAGGAAGAATCTGTCTAAAGTCACCACCAAATACAATTACCTTTCCTCTAAATGGTAAAGCTTCGCTATTTGAACAATCAGGCATCAATATATCTTTTAAGGTTCTATCCAATGCTTCAAAGGCATGTTTATGAATCATTGGAGCCTCATCCCATATAATAAGTTGTGTTTTTTTTAAAGACACGCAAGTTCAGATCCAGGCTTCATGCGGCAAAGAGAATCCTCATTTAGATTCAGAGGGATGGAAAATCGAGAATGGGCTGTTCGACTTCCAGAAAGTAGCAAAGAAGCTATACCGCTTGAAGCAACATTTAAAACAATTTCAGACTTACTTCGAATTGCTGCCGACAATGTCTTCCAAAGAAAGGTCTTACCGGTGCCACCATATCCGTAAACAAAAAAGACACCACCTTTGTTTGTTCTAACAGATTCCATAATCTGATCAAAAACATTACGTTGCTCATCTGTTAAAAGTAGTAACATATTATTCAACTCATCTTCCATGGTATTTTGGAAATAAGATAACTCCTCGTTGATCAATCGATTGTTAGACGAAGAAATAGACTCATCATCAGGATAAGGCATATTTGAATAGTTCCTCAGAGATGAATTATTACGAAGTAAGAACTTCTCAATCTCTAACAACGCCAAATTCTTTATTTCTTCGTCAGAATAATTTAAATCTGCAAACAAAATTGAAGATGTATTTAATAATACAATAATTCTTTATTACTGTTGAATATTAAAGTATATTTTGGTAAATATGATATAAATGAAGTTGAAGGGTAAATAACAAAAATTTTTTGGTACAAATGAAGTTCTTTTTATTTCATTCAGATAAAAAAATTATCAACAAAAAATAATTAATTTAATAAATATATTAATTGAATATTAGATAACATGCAAAAATTAAAAAAAAAAGACATACCATCAACATTCAAATGTTTTTCTTGTCTATATAAAATGTCATCCGATAAATACGTCCATGTTTTCTCCCATACAAAATCAGGTCTAGACAAACTACCAGACATCAGCATTGTTCCAAATAACGTCCGTAGATAAGTAGCACTTCCATACAAATTAGCTTCTTTGATAGCTTCAATGTACTCGTTATCATCATCCAAAAGCCCTAGCGCATACCATGCGTCCCTGAAAGTTGGATACAAAGTACCATTTACAGTACGAATATCTTCAAAAGATTTTGGTCCCTTTACTTTGTTCAATAATATTCTGAGGTAGTACGCTTCACCAGCTGAAGGAAACACCGAATGAATCCTACCGATTGAAGGATGTCGTTTCCTTATATCCCAACTGCGAGTTCTTAATTTAAAAACAAACTTTGATGGAAACTCAACATAAGTAAGATTACGTGCCTCAGGTAATTTTTCGTTACACTTCATCCAAGATAAGAACATAGTAGAAGCAACAGATGGTTTGTTAAGAACCTCGTCAATGTCATCGTCTGCGCCATATACTACGTTTTGCTGACCAGGTAAATGGAACGGCAATCGAATAACTGCGGGATATCGATAATGAATATCATAGGAAAAGATCCTCCAAAGAGATTCGCATGCAGAAATATACCGGCAATCGTAATACTTTTCTATCTCATCGACTACAGGTTCCTGCTCATCCTGATTTCCACTTTCAACAACTCTAAGAGTAGTTCTATCTGGGCCTTTGTTAATGTACTTGAACAAATATTTGATAGAACCAACTTGATTGCACCATTCAACGTTAATATGCGCCTGGTATCTTTTTAACAGCACTTTACTATATGGAACAACATATCTATTGTCTACGTTCACACGTGATTTAACAACAGATAGGCCAGAATCCCTTCTACGATAAACTAGAAATCCTTTTTTATCCAAACATGTTTCATTAACAAATTTCTTAGGAAACTTCTTGGACCACTTACGATCGATCATGCAAGGACAATTCATATTGAGAGGACCACACGGACCATGAATCATGTAGTCTGCCACAAGTTTATATAACTCTGGATCCTCGGCTATGTCTCGAATTTCGGCAGAAATGATTGGATCTAGTTGGTCAACAGATAGAATCTTGCTGTCAGAATGCATGAATACACATATGTGTGCATGAGGAAGTCCGCGTTTTTGAAACTCAACAGTATAGACAACTACAGAGTACAACAACAAAAATATAATAAATTAGAAAAAAAAAATAAAGTAACTTATATTATCAACATTAAATATAGATTAATAATAATAATACTAATAAATATAAAGTAACGTTATTTAAAAACAGTAGCCTTTAAATGTTATCGTATAAATAAACATACCAGAATTAACTCTACCGAGCAACTTGCCTTCTTTCAATTCTTTTGTTATGGAATCTAGTTTTATCTTGAAAATTCGACACAAAATGTCCGGTCTATCTTCAGGCCTTATCGTCGTATCTTTTAAAAACCTTTGCACCTCCGGCCATTTTGGATTACACGTAATAGTGATGAAAAAATCTGGATACCCAAACCATTTGCACAAAGACATTGCATCTAAGTAATTTTGCATCATATATCGAGAACCGCCAGTGAAGGAAGATGGAATAAAGATACGTGTTCCAATTTTTGACATATCTTTTTTTCCAGCATTACTTGCATTCTGAATATTCTGAACAGTTTCTGACCTCAAATGAGTTTGTTGTCGCCGTATGTAAAACAACCTTTCACTCTCAATCATAGTGTAAGCATCAACAACAAATTGTTGGAAAAGTCTTTTTGCATTATGAATCAAAGAAAACTTATCGACACGATCTTGTAATCTATAAGCAAAGAACTCACGCATAGTACACATTGGACGTTTGCTGTTCGTGTCTGGATTGAGACCTCTATGAAGAATATCAACCCTGTACATATCTTCTCCGTATGGAAATAGAAGAGGGTATTGTAGAGAAAGATAAGAAGGATGTAATTCACTTATGCGCTCAATCCGACCAGATCTTCTTTTCACTACTATATCACGATTCTCAACAGCTTGAGTCAGATCTCCAATAACTAATGCTGCAACTTCAGAAGCTTCAGGAAGGTTATATGTCCTACCATCTTTGGATCTTTTACCAATTAGACAAAGCTTCAAGTCGATGTAAGGGTTTTCATTTAAACAATTTCTAGCTTGTCGATAAATTTTAACCAAAGCGTTGTTAGTGTCTAACATAAGTGTAAGTTCCTCAATGATCTGAACATCAAAAGCTGACTCAGTTATTGTAAAAGAAGTGTTTGAGCCCCTATAAAATTAACAAAATGTATGGATTAATAGCGATTATATATGTATTACTAACATTAATATCATATAAAATAAATCGACAAATATAGGTAATTATAAAGACTATGAAATTAATACATACCCAACAGCATTTTGTCGATTAAATATTTCATTATCTGTGTCGTATATATACAACTGGCTGAATTTTGGGTCATTTCCATCTTCAGGTAATAGACTCCCAATAGTATGATAATTTTGACCACTTAATCGAAACACATAAGGTGCATTTCCACGGTTGATAGTTTTGTCAATCCTTCCTCCCATAGATGTAAATGAGAACATAGAATTATAACGCCGAATGTTTTTTAAAAAGAATTTGCTCTTCGCACTGACGCCAACATATAGATCTTTCAAAATTTCAGGAGGCTGCTTAAAATCAGGTAACAAAACTTTACCGTATGAACAGCAAAGGAAATAGTTAGGTTTATTTCGCTTCTGTTCTCCCCTATCCGCCTCTGCTTTCCATAGCTTTGCGCTACACGTTCGACACCCGATTATCTAGTCACCATGATCCAAGTAGTCTGTACATTTTTTTTATTTCAGTTAAAAGATTAATGTTATTAAAAATAATAAATCTATGTTGTTAAAAAACATTATGAAAATAAATATGTGAAGCAGTAATAAATAAAAGAGGATTAACTTTACCTTTTGAAACACCTTTTAAATGTTGATCAATGATATCAGCAAACTCGTTATCATCATCTGTTGTCAAATCAATAATAGGTATAGGTGTTAAGTTTCGTCGTTTTCTTACTAATTTACGCTTTCCTGATGACATTCTTATCAATGGTGAAGGTTCGTCTGATGCTATAACAGTATTTGGTGGAATTGTAGATGATGAAGAAGGTATCATGTCTGATGCTGAGTTGCTTGTAATGTTTCTTGGAATACCACTGGAAGATGCAATGTTTCCTATAAAAATTATTATAACAAATGATATAAAATCATATAATAAAAAACAAACATAAAAAAATATATAATTTCGTTAACTATATATTAAAAAAGTTTGATAATAATATTATTAACTAAAAGAAAATTAATGTACATAAATGACATGAATTAGTAAACATGAAGATTTCCATTTGTTATTAAGGTGCTTCAAAATTTCAAATGCGTGGAACCCAATGGTTCTTAACAAAATAAAATAATTAGTATTTTGTTTTTTAATTGCATTTGCTACACATTCGGAGTTTATGGATGTTTTGTGATAGATCCATAAAAAGGTCAAGACACCCTGGAAGTGTTTTCATCGGTGGAATAAACCCCCCAAATTGCAAAATTCCAAATAGAAACTGATTTTTTTCCACTTTTAAAAAAATATATATTGCTTTTCGTGAAAAAAAATATACAAATAAAAAAATATATTGCTTTTCGTGAAAAAAAAAAATAGTATACAAATTTTGAGCATGATGGAAAATTATGTAAATTTAAGAAGTCTAATACAAAGGGACACCATCACCACTCCAAATTATTGAAAGGTTAGACTTTTCTTAATAATGTTGTGGAAATTGCTAAACGAGGTTATCATCAAATTACTTAAGAATATGGTGGATTCGAATCCACGTAACTAGTTTTGGATGTTTGACATATAAAAAGATGTTTGACGAGCATCAACTTCACTTCTACCATCATAACATGCCATAAAATGAAAGATTCACCAACTTGAATGGTATGACTGACTTTGTTGGGCGAGGGTAAGAAAAATGAAACATCTTTAGACCATCTTTAGACAATATTTAACGTATTTGTCTCGATGATGACGCTTGTAACTCCGTATCTATGCAATCAAAGTATTGATCGTTTGTGTTGAAGAGCAATAAGCACTTTTTGGCGTTATGGATGAAGATGTTTTAAAATATGAAAACAAAAATTCACAAAAGAAAAATGCAAGCTATAATTTGTTAATCTTTAATTGTTTTAAGTTGATATTTTGGCTTTATTCTAACATAGTTTAATGTGATTGTTCCTCTTCTAGTAAATCCTCTAATCCACCACTAGTGTTTGGGGTTATGTGGTGACTATTGTTCACAATGGTGTACGAGACCTTAACAAATTAAAATGATGCTCAATGTGGTAGGAAACTACACATTAATTGTAATAGTGTTAGTAATAATGACAATAGATGCTATTTGTGAATATTTAAAATAATTTAATGTGGCATGATTTGATGTTGTGTAGGCTTATATGAAGGTCACATCAACATAAAATAATAGAAAAGCTACAAATAACGAGTAACATATCAAACACACGTCATTTTTTGTAACAAAATGATAATAAGACCATGTGTAGTGGGGCGTGATTTTTAAAAAAAATTGAAAAATAACGCCCTAAAACGCCCCCACTACCACTACATGGGGCGTTTTATTGCAAAAATTTTGAAAAAAAAGGGGCTCGGCGTTTTCTTCAAAACGCCCACACTACAAATTGTGTAGCCACTTTTGATTGAATGGGCCAATGGAAAGAGAACAAATGGACTGACACACTCTAACCACTTTTGATTTCTTTTTTTTTTTTTTTTATGATTGAATGGGCATTATGGGGCATTATACCCACTACACCACTTTTGCTATAATGCCCCCTTGCTGACTAGGACGCCACGTGTCGTATAATGCCCCATGGTGGGGGCATTATAAGGTTCTACCACTACACATGGTCTAAGATAAAAAGTAAGTTACATGTCACAACCTTTGGTTAAAATTTTATAAGAAAACAGATGATACTTTTTTTTGATGTTTTTCAACAAAAGAATACACGGATAGTGTTTGTTTCATTCAAGCGTTATGACATTTACGTAAACTAGTATCTGTTGGAATTCAAGTCTTCTTCAACATAATCAAACAATGAATCTAAGACCATCGTAGTGGGGTGTGATTTTTAAAAAAAATTGAAAAAAAGGCCCCAAAACGCCCCTCCCCCACTACACATGGCGTGATCCGGCGTTATTTTGTTCCATTTTGCAAGCCGGCGTTTTTTTTAAAACGCCAAAGTGGTCAAATGCAAACAAAAGGTGGCCAATGGGATTTTTGCATGTGGCAATGAGACAGTTTGCTTTTTTGACTAGCCAATCAATCAACAACCATTTGCCTTTTTAATTTTTTTTTAATGATTGGAAGAGGCATTATCAGACATTATTCCCACTATGCCACTTTTGCAATAACGCCCCATGCTGACTGGGATGACACGTGTCGGATAATGCCCCATGGTGGGGGCATTATAACAATTTACCACTACACATGGTCTAATTGGTTAAAACTCTTTGATTGAAATTGAAGGTATATAAACCCTAAATATATAACCCTTAATTATACTAAACAACCCAGAGAACAAGTAACTTATTTCTATAAGGAAACCAAATAAAATAAAATAAAACTAAATCTTCCTACTAAAATAAGTTAAATCATTTATACCATCCTCAAACTTTTGAGTATTGACAAGATTAGTTCCAACAATCACCCCCGAATCTTGTCAAGTTAATTTTAGGTCTTGAATACTAAGTAATACCCGAAGTTCTTCCACCTTAATACTCAGTGTCTAATGTCTTGTGTTCGCTTTGCATCAACACCTTTACTGCAGCCGATATACCACCGCACCCCTTGTTTTCTGACTCATTTAGCTTCACACCCAAAACTTGTCCAAACACTTGAACCATCAACCACAAATAAGGCAACATCTTTTTTCTTCCACCTTGATCAAACTTGCTACTTCACCACCTTTGAAGCCTGTTGTTGATCCGATTTAAAACTACACTACACATGAGTTTTCTCGTTGATCAAGCTTGCAATTACTGCCCCTTGATTGCTACGGTCTTACTGTTGTTGATCACAACCTCGATCACTACAACCTGCTGAACTGTTTGATCAACAAACCCTCTTGCGCCTACCTTCTTGATCGCTACAACCTTTTCTCTTCCCTTTAACCTCCCAATTTGATAAACCACTATGATATCAATTGTTAAAAATCAAGGCTTCTTCAACATAATTAAACAATGAATGTAACAGGCTAAAACTCTTTGATTAAAATTGAAGGTACATAAACCCTAAACATATAACCCATATTTTTACTAAACAACCCTATTGGAGAAGAAGTAACCTGTTTCTACAAGGAAACAAATAAAATAAAACTACAATAAATTAAATCATTTAGTATCCTCTAACTTTTGAGTATTGACAAGATTAGTTCTAACAATATCTTCCATTAGATTCGAAACAAATGGGGCACATTAAGTAATGTAGGGCTACACCGCTAGATAGAGGCACATGTCTCTTAGAAGATCTCAGGTTTAAATCTACGTAATAAGAATATTTTAGCATAATTGGTTTAAAGTAGAATAAGGGTAATTTTTTCAAGAATGAAACATATTTGTTATCATTTAGACTATATTGTATCACCATTAGGTTTTCGTGTTAATTGATATATTTAGGTAACGAAGCTTGAAAATCCATATTACACAATCTAACTAGTGATTAATTTTGGAATGTTTGTGTTGAAAAACAATAAGTATTTGTTAGTGTTACGAGTGTTTTTGTTGAAATACAATAAGTATTTGTTAGTGTTACGAATGAAGATGTAGTAGACGTTTTATAAAATATGAAAAAAAAAAAACATAAAGTACAAATGCAATTTCTCTTTTGTTACTCTTTAATTGTTTAACATATATTTTTGGGCTATTTTGATTAGGTTTGTAAACGAGCCACACCAAGGGCGGACCTAGAGTGTTAGAAGGGGTAATATCTGTTCACTCTTGACGCTCTGACGATAGTGTAAATTTTGAAAAAAATTGACGTTTTTTTATACGTACGTACGTACGTATTTTTGAAACGTTACCCCTATGCGGATTTTTTAGATCTGTCACGGAACCAAAAAAATATGAATGGAGTATGTCCGTCTTTTTGCATTTAATTTTAACCAAACATGAACAATTAAACGAACATGTTTTCTTGTTCGTTTGTTTAGAAAATACGTGTATTTGTGTTTGTTTGTTAATAGTACAAACGAATGATTTATGAATGAACATGACTAAACATAGATGAACGAACGTAACCAAGCATACACCAATTATAGTAGTCATAAACATCAATTTGTCTGGATTAAAAATAACAAAACTAGACTAATACGTAATATTTTAATGGGAGAGGATCAAATAAGAAGTTTAATCTTGCTAGAAAGGATAGGAAGTAATCTTAACCATCCACGTGGCAAAGTAGGAATACAAATGAGAAGGCTATTTTAGTCCAATACAAACATTCGTCTTATATCTAAAACACCAAGTATATCTTTTATGTTCATCTCATCCCACACTACCATCACCACCTACCACCACCATAACCCCAACTGTCGTCCCCCACCACCACCACCATCACCGCCGCTACCACCACCATCATCTTCTTTTCTATACCTCACCACCAATCCACAACTGGCGACACACACCAACAACGAACACCACACTCGTTAATCTCAATCGAACTTCATCAGATCTAATAAAAAAAATTCATAGATCAATATCTTAAAGACGGAGAGAGGAAATACGAGAGGAGTGTTGGACGGAGAGAACAGAAGAAGCGTTGCCGGAATTTCTTTATTGCGTTTTATGGAAAGAAACTGATTTGTGTTTGTGTTCGAGTTTGAGTGTGTGAGGGAGAAAGGAATCTGATCTCTTCCACAATGATAATATAAAACTAGACTTCATTCCAATCCCCATCAAGATAAAGATACCAAAACTGCTGACTGAAAAGGTATGCCAGATCTTCAAGAAGGATTTTTGTTTTAAATCGTAGAGAGAGAGGATTTTAGGGATTTGTGGTTGAGTGAGAGAAAGAGAAAGAAAGATCAAAAAATGAGGGTTAAGTGTGAACAGTATCTAGGTAAATGAAAAACATTTATTGCGTTTTTTGTTGCGTTTTATGTTAGTTTATTGAAATTGAAAGGAAATTATATTTTTTATGATTCTAATTTTATTGCTTTTGTATTTTATGTTTTATAAAATAATACCAATTCATTGCGTTTTATCGTGTTTTAATCTATTGCTTTTATAATTGTGTTTTATAACAAAATGAAAAAACACATTTTTCGTGTGTTTTTGTCCATTGCGTTTTACAAAAGAATGAAAAAACTCATTTTTCGTGTGTTTTTTGTCCATTGCGTTTTAGGGTAAACACATTTTTATGTGTTTTTAGTCTATTGCGTTTTAGGTAAAACACATTTTTATGTGTTTTTAGTTCATTGCGTTTTAGAAAAAAAAAAAAAACACTTTATTTTGTGTTTTCAGTCCATTGCGTTTTAGAAAGAACATTTTCTTTTGTGTTTTTAGGTTATTGCGTTTTAGAAATAAGATATTTTTATCTGTTTTCTGGCCATTACGTTTTAGAAAAACACATTTTTGAAGTGTTTTTTGGCCATTGCGTTTTAGAAAAACACATTTTTGAAGTGTTTTTAGTCCATCGCGTTTTAGGTAAACACATTTTTAGGTGTTTTCAATGTTAGGATCTGAGGCTGTCATGATTCGTGTTTGTTTGCATAAAACTAATAAGTGCAGCGGAAATGAGTTGCAAACAAAGTAAACACAAACAAAGGAAAGTAGAGATTGATAAACAATTGCTTTTCATTGAATCAAATGATTTACAAATAAGCAAAAGATTACAGTAAAAGCTTACAATCTAAACTCCCCCTCAGCCTGATACACCAGAGTTGGTTGCACAAGATGAAAGGATGAATTGAGGAGAAGAACTCACTCAAAACGATCAAGTGTAACAGTACAGAGTACTGTCATACTTATAGGCAAACCAAACTACTGATATACTTCAGCTGACGTCACCATGATAGTGACATCTAATGACCTAACAAACTACAAATACTGTCCTACACAAACTACTGTTATGTAACATCTGATATTCACTAACATACAAAACATAAGGAAAACTACTGCTTCACGTTCCACTGTTGTAGCCTTAGCACAGATGTTGAGTCTTCAGTGCTTTCTTCAAAGGTGATCAGTTTTTGAGAGGGCAGTGCTTGAATCTTCAGCAGCACTTAGGAAACAGCAGTAGATAGAGCAACAGAGTTTGTCTTTAGCAGTTGTTAGGTAATCATCAGAGTTTGGTTTATCAGTTGTTGTATTTGAGCAGCACTTAACATTTATCAGCTGTTAGATAACCACTGTCAAGGGGAGAGATTAGAGTAAACTGCTGCTTATTAAGAGTCCACTGATAGGATCCGGTTTTGGCTTTACATTATCTGTTCCTCTGTTAGGGTTCAATCCCAACATTCAGTCCATTGCGTTTTAAAAAGTACAATTTGTTTTGTGTTTTTAGGCCATTGCGTTTTAGAAATAAGACATTTTTATGTGTTTTCTGGCAATTACGTTTTAGAAAAAAACATTTTGAAAGTGTTTTTTGGCCATTGCGTTTTAGAAAAACACATTTTTGAATTGTTTTTAGTCCATTGCGTTTTAGGTAAACACATTTTTATGTGTTTTCAGTCCATTGCGTTTTAGAAATTACATTTTCTTTTTGTGTTTTTTGTGCATTGCGTTTTAGAAAAAAGTCATTTTTTATGTTTTTTTTTCATTGCGTTTTACGTAACTGGGTTTTCAATTTTTTTTTCCGAAAATATAGCAATAGTATACTCGTTTTAAAGATAAAAACGCTCGTTTTTTTTGGTGCAATTTTTATAAAAAAATAATGTCGTATGAAAAGTTATTAACGTTTAAAAAATGGGGGGGGGGAGGGGAAATTGGAGGAGAGAGAAACTATTATCCTGGATTGACTATAATGCCTTTACACAAACCCACGCGCCTCTTTTTTTTATCTTTAATTTCACTCATTGATTAATTTGATAAAATTAGGCTAAATTGTGATGGGCCTAAAAAGTTTAAATAAATATCTACATGAACGTAAACGAAGAGACTTAAACAAGTGTAAACTAAGAGGATTCACATCCATACCATCAAAATATGTGTTTGGAGTTTTTAAAATATAAAGAGTATAAAAAGTGGTTGTGAGTGGAGGAGAGAGAAAATGTTACTGTTTATCTGTATATTTGGGGGGACACTGTTCACCCCCTATAATTTTTTTAATATATTTTGAAAGTGGTTGCGAGTAGAAGAGAGAAAAAAGGTAATGATAAAAGTATAAAAAATATTATTTATTAAAAAGAAGAGAGAAAATGTAGTGTTTTTTTAGTGTAATTTAGGGTGAAAATATAATGGAATGAATGTGAATGCTCTAACAAACATAAACAAAGGTAAACATAAGTTCACGAATTAGACATGTATTCATGTTCATTTCTTCATCTAACTAAATGAAAAAAAAATCTTGTTCACAGTCATTTGTTTATTAAATAAAGGGTAAATTGCGTTTTACGTCCTTTAACTAACGAAATTACATTAGATGTCTTTTATGTTAGAGTTTTTCATCATACGGTGTCCTTTTTCCCAACCCAATTAATTTTTTTGGTTAACTCTTAACACCTGCCACTCACATGAGGGCATAATGGTCATTTTCACTTAATAACTAAAACAAAAAAGTTAATAAAAATACCATTGAAACTTCAAGAGGAAGATAGGGCTGTTCACGAGCCGAACCGAACCGATCAGACCTTTGCTCGTGCTCGGTTCGTTTACAAACCGATCCGAACCGAATCGAGCGTTTTTTCAACCGAGCCAAAGTCGAGCGAGCATGTTTCAATCTGAGCATTTTCCGAACGAACGTCGAGCGAGTATCGAGCGTCGTATAATAAACAAGGAAAATGACGATGAGAGTGCTAGTTATTAGAATAAAGTGTAGTTTCCGTCCCTAATATTTCGTCCAGTGGAACACACGTAAAAATTTAACAAATAACAAGGAATACAAAAACACTCAACTAGTTCTATCGAGATTAACTAAGCGGGAAGATAAATTGTCGACCAATTGAAACATACCCTTGTTCTATCGGAAGTTTGAAATTGAATGAATCGATTGGAGCAAAACCCTGGCGTGTTAGCGCTTTGGCGAGTGGCGATGAAGAAATCGAATAACAATGGCCAATGGGGGGTATTTGATTAGGGTCTTGCACTTCTGAATCAAATGGTGGGTTGAGACTTGAGTACTGATCGACGCTTCACATTTTAGTATTTGAAATTTTGACTCAATTACTCAAATGGACATTTAAGTATTGGATAATGGACTATTGGTAATGGATTTCAATTCTAATTACTTAATGAGCTCTATTTGGATCTTGGACCAAACATTGTTAATGTTGGTATCTAGTCATTTCATTAAAAATGATACAAACACAAACACAAATATATATGTATATATATATATATTAAAAATAAATCGAGCCAACCGAGTCGAACCGAACTGAGCGGACCTTTGCTCGTGCTCGGTTCGTTTACAAACCGAACCGATCCAAACCGAGCATTTTTTTAATTGATCTGAATCAAACGAGCAAATTCTGAGCATTTTCCGAGCGAGCATCGAACGAGCGTCGAGCGCCGAGCAATTTGAACAGCCCTAGAGGAAGATATGTTTTAAGTGAAAATAACCATTATACCCTCATGTGAATGACACATGTTAAGAGTTAACATAAAAAATTATCTGAGTTAGGGCAAATGACGTTACATGATGAGAAATTGTAACATAAAGGACATCCAGTGTAGTTTTGTTAGTTAAAAGACAACGCCTGCAATTTTGTTCAAACTTAAAAGACGCAAAACACAATTTACCCATTGTAATCAAACATTATTGAATTTCTCATAGAACAATTCATGAATTGTCCTCTTAACATTCGATTAGTTTACAATTCTAGTGATGTGGTTTATAGTAATTGTCCCTCTTCTCAAAGTAAATTCCATAAACCATCACTAGTGTCTGGGGTTGTAGGGTGGTTGTGGTTCACAATGGTGTAAGAGACCTTAACAAGTTAAAAGTGATGTTTAACAGAATTAATAGTAGTATTAGAAGTACTAATAATAATAAAATTAATATTACAAAAATAATATGATGCGACATAATTTGATGGTGTGAAGCTTATGTGAATGACACATCAACAGATGATTTACAAGATAAAAAACTAATAGCATCAGTTTTTTGGGACAAAAAAAATAACAAAACTAGACTAATATATAATGAGCAATATTTTAATTTCGTAAAACTAGACTAAATTACTATGTACCTAAAAAAGTTTAAATGAATATTTAAATAAGCATAAAGGAAGGGACTCAAACAAGTGTAAACTAACAAATATGAACGAACAACACATAAATAAAAGTAAACATTTAAATGAATGAACGGGAGACGTGTTCGTGTCTATTCGTTCGTCTAACTGAACCAAGAACTTATTCACCTTCGTTCATTTATTAAATAAATGAACACTAATGAATTTCTCACCGAATCATTCATTGAACATTCGATTTGTTTACGATTCTAATCTTGATGTGCTTAAAGTAACTATCCCTCTTCTCAAAGTAACTTCCCTCAATCACCACTAGTGTTTGGGGTTATGTGGTGGTTGTGGTTCACAATGGTGTAGGAGACCCTAACTCAACAAGTTAAAGTGATGTTTAACAGAATTAATAATACTAGTAGTAGTAGTATTAATATTCAATAATTAAACTAGTATATTACAAAAATAATATGATGTGACATGATTTGATGGTGTGGCCTTACATGAATGACACATCAAAGCTAAAATGATAACCAAGTTATACGTCTAATACATCATTTTTTGAGTTAATTACGATTTTCGTCCCTGTAGTTTGTCAAAAATCATTATTTAAGTCCATTAGTTTAAAAATTGCGATTTCAGTCCTTGTGGTTTCATTTTCATAACCATTTCAGTCCACATCATAACTATTTCAGTCCCTGTACTTAACAGAATAATGGATTGAAATGATTACGAAAGTGAAACCACATGGACTGAAATGGTTACGAAAGTGAAACCACAGGGACCGAAATCATAATTTTTAAACTAACGAACTGAAATAGTGATTTTTGACAAACCACAAGGACAAAAGCTATAATTAACTCATCATTTTTTATATCAAAAGATACAAAATTAAAAGTATGTTAATACCATGCGATAACTTTTGATACAGAAATTAATAAGAAAACAAGTGGTAATTTTTCTGAACCTTTTCAAATTTGTTCAACAAAATACTAAAATTAAAATTAAGAAGAAAAAAAATTAATTTGAGAAAGACTTTGATATTGACAGTTTCTCTAATAAGGATACCGTCCCCTCAAAGCACAAAAAAACTTTGACGAATGCATTGTTTTGCAAAATCTCTCAAAGCTTGGGAGAAGTTTTTGATTTGTCATCCCGCCAGAAGGCGGTGTTTGAGTGTCTGAAGGGTCCCCGTGCTCAGGATTTTTTTTACCGTTATCCCGATTGAGAGGTTAGGACAATGTATGTATGCAATAGAATATAGAGCATTCTCAAATACCGGTTGATGATCACTTTGTACCTAGAAGATGAAACCTGCCCAATATGCCGTAAAACTTGTATGGATAAATACGGGGAGCACACAGTTTATTGTAAAGAGCTCCCTGGGTTCAAATATCGGCCTGACTGGGTGCGAGATGTTTTGTGGGACATCCTGAGAAGAGCTAAGATTTCTACTAAGAAAGAGGCCCATGTGAATTTCCTTACGGACCCTATGAAAGGGAGATCTACTCTGCGATTCGCGGATCTACATGTCTTTGGCTTGGCTAGGGGGAAACATGCTTGTGTGGACCTCACGGGGGTTTCCCCTTTGGTTGGTTTAAGGAAAAAAGAGTTTGTAGCTGGACTAGTATCAAAAAAGACAGAATCAAAGAAAGTGGATAAACAAGCTAAAACTTGCACAGAAAACCAGCATATCTTTTTCCCTTTTGCATTTGATACACTCGGATCCCTAGCGCGAGAAGCTATCCAATTATTGACCAGGGTCCAACAGGTCATCCACAACAATTGTGCAGCCCCAGGTGGACAAGCATTTGTCTTTGGAAGGTTAAGATTTGCAATTCAAAAAGAGGTGATGGCGCAACTTGTTGCCTGTCCACCTTCTGTATTGATATAACTTGATTAAAACGGTAATAAAATTTGTTTTAAGATAAAAAAATAAATACAGAAATTAACATTAACAGAAAATAAATGGTATCTGTTGACAACTTTTTCAAATTTGTTCAACAAAATTAAAAAGAAAAACAAAAAAAGAATACAAGAATAGTCTTTGTTTAATTCAAACGTTATGACATTTACGTCAAAGGGTATATTCCACTAGATTCGAAACAAACATAGCATATTTAGTAATTCGTAATTACTAATTAACAATTTCTACTCTTTTTCCACATCACGTGCTCCTCACGTGACCAAAACCCTCCCTATAAATACAAACCGTGTTCTCTTATTTACTCACCGCGTCCACCGTTTCTCAGTTCTCTCACCGTCTGTTTTTTTACTTCTTCACAAAGCAAACAAAAAGTCTCAATAAAAAAAAAGATTGAAAATCGTGTTTTACATAAAAGAAAATAACTCTCGAAATTCACCGGTGTGCACGCTCGATTTGAGGTTAGTATTTCATTTTTGTTTAGTGTATTAGTAGTGATTTATTGTTTGATTTTTTTTTTTTGAAATTTTGTGATGCTTCATGTTCGGAATTGTTCAGATTAGTTAGAAGTTAGATCTAGGGATTTTGTTTGTTTGTTTGTTTGTTGTTAATCGGTGAGTTGTTGGTACTTGTAAAAGTTTTAATTTTGTAATTTTGGAGTTTGTTTTGATTTGGGTTCTGACTTACTATTCATTAAGTTTGTAACTGTATAATGAATTTAGATAATGTTGATCAGTTTAGGCCGGTAAACGAAGTAACGAAACCGAACATTTAGCGAACTGTTCGATGGAAAGTTTGTTTATTAAATAAACAAACATGAACGCGTTTTTCTTTGGTTCATTTACGTCCATATATGTTCGTTCGTTTAAACCTAAGTAGTTAATGTGGTAAAATATCAGATATCGATCAAGGACCGATATTTGAGATATCGCAGTGGGATATCGGTTAATCTTAATATCATGCTAAATTTATATATATATATAGCAATTTAGCACTAACAATTCAGTATACCCTCCTACCATTAACAAATTAACCTTTTGCAACATGCAAAACACTAACAATTGTAGCAAGCAGGAGCTGACTAAGACTTAAACACTAACAATTAAGACTTAAAACACTAACAATTAAGACTTAAAACACTAATAGCAACAATAAGAAGTAAGATGAATGGTAGAATTAAGAAGAAAGGTACTCATATTGGGAAAATCGGTAATATGTCGGTCCAATATTGGTTAATATCGCCGATATTATTGGTACCGATATTTTGCACCGATATCTCAGCAGAGGACCGATATCCGATATATCAGTGATATATCGGGATATTAACTACATAGGTTTAAACATTAATACAAAAGTTAAATGTTGTGTTGGTTTTTGTTAGGTTTTGAATTACTTAAAAGAATTAGTAATAACATGAGTAAGAATGTGTTTTAAATAACAAAATTATGTCATAAATACCGAAATTGCTTTAAATAATTAAATTATGTCATAAATACCAAAATTATTAAATTTAAAAAATCCCCTTAGTAGGTGTCTTAGATCGAAGTGAAATGCCAATTTTGCCATAAAGAGTTCTATTATAAGGTTGTATAGATATATGTGTGTGTATTTATATATGTATATGTTGTATAATTGTTTAGTTTTATATTTTTTAATATGAAAGTTCATTTATGCTCATTTACATTCGATTGTGTTTGTTTAATATACTGTTACAACATGATGTATGGTTTAAATTAGTGGAATATGTATTGTTTAATCCTAGAATTCCATGAATAAACTGGCAATTTTCTGCTTTTATAGTCTATACCGCTTAACGTATCTATTTTGCGTTTAAAATTTGTGGCAGTTAAGCTTGAGAATGGGCTTGATGAATATAACCCTGTAAGGCTCTTTTAGTCTGAATGGGCTGCTTTCATTCTACCGTAAGAAAACCGGCTCCTGGACATGAGAACCCGATAATACTTGCTTCTCAAACAGCTTGTAAGATGATCATTTTATCATCAAGAATGTTATTTGACTCATTTTGCTTATGTTAGCCTCTATAATCGTCTTTTGCATTTTCAGTTAGTGTCAGTGAAGTTGAAGCTCTGTTTGAGCTATTCAAGAGCATAAGCAGTTCTGTAATCGATGATGGATTAATTAATAAGGTAACCCGTGTTTCGATTAATGTTTTGTTACCCTTCACTCGTTTTCTTCATTTATTATTTGTTACATTAAGGTCGACTTTTGATATATTTGACGGCCTTTTATATAACCTTTAACAGGAAGAATTCCAATTAGCTTTGTTCAAAAACCGAAAGAAAGAGAATCTTTTTGCAAACAGGGTATGTTGCTTCTCCATTTTGTTGTTAATCATTTAAAGTTTGGTTTTTGTTTTTCAGTCGCGTAATCTGAAATCTTTGTTATTTATTATCCTTTTATTTGTCTTTCCCACTTTGGAGCATTTATTTACTTGTTTTTGTGGTGCGTAAGTATTCAACTTTACAAAAGTGGTGTGGGTTCAAATCTTTGCAAGTGCAAGTTTTGGTGACATTTAGGCAATGTTTTCAGGACCGGACCAGACGTTGAACACTGGTCAGGCCGGTCGAACCGGATGTAAGACGTGGATGATACCATAAATATTATAAAAATAAATAGGGAAAGTTGAAATTTTTAAATCAAAATCCGGTTCAACCGCCCGGTTTTTCGGCCAGATCGCCGGTTCCCGGTCCAACCAGCCGGTCGACTCAAAACAGGTCTGATAGGGTGAACCGGACTGGCCAGACCCCAGTTCGCGGTCTGATTTTCAAACACTGTATTTAGGTGTATAATTGTTGTTCAAATTTCGTGATCAGGTATTAAACTTTAGTTACAAAAACATAATTAGAGAAGACAGATGGTTTTTGTTTAAGTTTCAAAAATAACTATTATTTTAAGGCACATCTCTGTGTTTCTAAATTTATTATTCATCAATGAATCATATTACAAACACTTTCGGCATACTATCTGCAAAAATATGGAATATTTCTGGAAACGGCTACACGACTACTATCTATATTAAGCACTCGATTTTGGATACAGATAAATATAGATATACATATATACCGATGTTCTTTTACGACCTTTAATGCATTTCAAATCATTCAAATAACTTAATTTGCATATGAACATTGGATAGAAAGGGAAATGCATAAATATTCGTATTTGTTTTTCTTTTCCTGAAGCTTCAAAATTTCGTATGCAGATATTCGACCTCTTCGATGTGAAGCATAGGGGGGTTATCGATTTTGGCGACTTTGTTAGAGCAATGAACGTTTTTCATCCCAACGCCCCTCAAGAAGACAAGATTAGTTGTAAGTTGATCGTGTTGGTCAACACTAGATTACCAAAATGCCCTTGGATGACCTTATAGTATAACACTCGTTTTTTTTTTCTGTTTCAGTTTCTTTCAAGCTTTATGATATGGACGGGACAGGATTCATAGAGCGTCACGAGGTAATTCTCTACTATTTATATCTTAAATAATTTTGTTACTTTTCAATGAAAATATAAATAAGAATCCACGCAATATCATTTTTATGGATGCTTTTTGCAGGTTAAGCAAATGTTGATTGCGCTTTTATGTGAGTCTGAGTTGAAGCTCGCTGATGAAACCATTGAGACAATACTCGATAAGGTGATTTTACATTTCTTTTATTGTGACATTAACACTCTAAGCACGCCACGAATATTAATTATACAAAAGAAAAAAAGAAGATAAGCGATTTTTTTCTTAATTTGGCTCACGTACAGATTTACTATCACAAATGTTATGTGTTTAGCTGATGTAAAGCAAAATGTCTGTTATAAGAGAGTGATGTTATTATTCATCAAAGACAAATATTCGGTGAATGTTGGATTTTCGCAAAAAAGCAGACGTAACTAAATTTTTTTTATTCTACTTTGTAAGGGTAGACAAACGTCATTTATATCATTTTAAAAATTTTATAATACATTTACCCTTTCAAAACACTAAAGGAATATTGGATTTAAATAATCCTAACTATTCGCTGTTGGCCGTCAACAGGTCCAACTTCAAAAATAACAACTGGTAGTCCCAACTATTGACATATTGGCCACCAATGGACCCCGACTAACAGAACCCTAACGCCGTTAGTCTCTGGTTGCCGAAAAATCCTTTTTGTCCAGAAAAAGGTTTCTAAAGGTCCGATCTAAGGTTACAAAAAGGTTTGGAACGAAAATGTTGAGTTTTCCGGCCAAAAAGTTAAGTTTTCCGGCGAAATAGGAGTGTTTTGGCGGCTTCAATAATTGGGGCTTTTACTAGAAAAATGTTCATAAAGGTCCGTAATAAGGTTACAAAGAGGTGTGGGATGAAAATGTTGAGTTTTCCGGCCAAAAACGTTTTTCCGGCCAAAAACGTTTTTCCGGCAATCGGAGACCAACGGCATTAGGGTTTTGTTAGTCAGGGTCCATCGGTGGCCAATATGTTGATAGTTGGGACTGCCAGTGGTTATTTTTGAAGTTGGGACTGTTGGCGGCCAACGACGAATAGTTTGGATTATTAAAATCCAATATTCCAAAACTAAAATATCGTATTACTCATTCCATATTAAAGTATAAATTGGCTGCCGGTCTATTTACAAATATGATACACATGTGACATGGAATGGATAAATATGGTCTTTTTAGCGTTTCAAAGGGCTATATGATGAAGTTTTTGTAACACATGAAATTGTCTTGATTTTTGGCTGAAACGTGATTCGTATCTCCTTTTTTGTTTAAGCAGACATTTTTAGAAGCGGATGTTGACCAGGACGGGAAAATAGACAAATCAGAATGGCACAATTTTGTCACCCAAAACCCTTCCTTGCTCAAGATCATGACTCTTCCATATTTAAGGTATAAATTACATTATGGTAGTATATAAAGTAAATACATATACGTAAGTACATGGGCACATTCATTTCGAAACCAATAGATAAGAACCACATAATGCACCTGTACCTAATGTATAAGAGGATAGTTGAAGTAGTGGGAGAGAGAGTGGCCGTTATGTAACAGTCTTGTGTATCATATTCGGAACATTTTAGTAGTACAGAAATGAATGCCCCTTTATACATATACATAAATACCATTGTGCATATGACGTTCAGAGCAATAGCTACAAGTGTATCATACGTGTGTATGTATTAATCGAACTGATGTGAAATGCAGGGACATAACAACAACTTTCCCGAGTTTCGTGTTCAATTCTGAAGTTGAGGAGATCGCGACATGAAGAGAACATATTAGAAGTTGCGTCGTTAGTTCTTTTGATCAGTTTATGTGTTGAAGATTGATGAGATTGTGCCTTCTTATTTTAAGCCCTGTTTTGGTTTGGCTTTCTTGAGAAGAAACATCAATAGGGTTGATATTGCTCAAGAGTTTTTTTTTTTTTTTTTTTTTTTGCTTAATATCAAATCGTGATCGGTGTTTCAGAAGTTGTTGATTCGATCTGTTTAGATGTTAATGATTGATCGAAGAAATGATATCATGTAAATGATGTTCGATCAGATTTATCATCTTTGATTTTATTATAAACTAGTTTTTATACCTCGCGCGCGTTGCGGCGCAATAATTTGTATCAAATCTTAGTTTAATAACGTGCACGTTTTTCATTGGATTACGATTGCTTGTACATCAATACTTATAACACGATCATCTCACATTTTCAAATCACGCTACCACCAACACAGCACTGGTGTAGCCACCGGCTATCTCCATGAACATCTAGTTTCATCTCACTTTTTAAACTTTTTAAACCAAACAGGCCGTAAAACAAATCCGTATCATCAGTCAAATAACAAAAAGAATATGAGGGCATATCATCAGTCAAATAACAAAAATAATTTCAAGGTATTTATTTGAATAAAAATTATTGTTCAACTAATTTGTTTAAATTGCTTAAGCGTTCTTTTGAATTTTGATAACTGAAGAGTGTTGCTGGTTTTTATTTATATAATAAAACATCAAATGTATTATTTTTCGGTCGACTTTTTATACAATTATAAATTAACTCAATTAATTAAACACAACATAATTATCCTCGAGCATTTTTTATCCTAATGAGCCCAATGAAAGCCCAAAACAATAGCAACAATAACCTAGTTTCATCAGCCGTCACGCCCACCTTGTATCCTCCCCTCTTCATAAAACCTAAATTCTTCAGTTCTTTTTCCTCTGTTTTCAAAAAATCTCTTTCCCTCTTGACTGCCACAGGCCCACAATCACCACCACACTATCACCGCGTCCCCACCATAACAACACCATCACCGGAATTGAACATTAATTGACAGAAACGGCCAGGAACACAATCAAATGCAAGCAGAAAAAAAACACAACTGAGAGTCATCATACTTACCTAAGGTTGCGGTAGGTCGATTTATTTTATTCGCCGGAGAACCGTCATGAATCCACCGATTTGAAACCCAAAAGCACCTGATATGGCGGTGTCACCCCCCGTCAATGTCCTAACCATAAATCATGTTACAACTTTGGCCGAAACCTAAAGGAAGTCGTCTCTCCGGTTGAAGCTTAAATGAATTTGAAGATGGATTTGGAGATGAGAGAGAGGCAGAAAGACTAATTTGGATCAGTAGAGATGAAGTGAAGATAAGAGTGTTTGTTTGAATAAATTGTAATTTTAGACAAAAGGGTAAAATTGTAATTTTTCGATGGCACCGACCTTTAGCTTTAAGATTATATAAATTTCTCAATACTGGTTTGGGAACTGAAACGGACAACCCAACCCAACCCGAATGGTAGCCAAACCAGTTTCACCAAAACCGGTCCCAAACCGATTAAAACAAGCAGTTCCGCATTGGTTTGACTCACTAAACACCAAAACCGACCCGAAAAGGTTTCACACCCAAACTGGTCCCCGAACCGACCAGACTGAAACCGGTTTTGACTGTTGTAAATGTTCTAGCCATTAGAAAACGATCATTTGACCACTTGGGGCTCATTTCCAGCCGATTTTGGCCCCTCCAAATCCCTATTTTGCCTTCCCACCTCATTATAAAAACCTAGTGAGCGTATTTGGTTGATCACAACTTGCAAAAACGCGAAAAACGCTCTTCTCGCAAAGTTTTCGTAATGACTTGCTCACAATCATCCGTTGGTGGTGTTGGTGAATCCTCCTCTGAACTGCAAGTTCAAATTCTAAAAACGGAGCGAAACCCCAAAATTTGGGGCGGAGGAGGTTTCGGTTTATTTTTATTTTTAGACAGGTCTCAAAAGGGTCGTTGCTGAAGTTGTGGTAGTTTTTTGCAAACAAACTCAAACTCAAGTTTGAGAAATCATATGTTAAATCATTGCAAGGCTAAAGATAGTTCAACTCAACCGGTTCAAGCTACGATGGATGCCGAATGTGGATAAACGCTTAGACCATGCGTAATGGTTAAACATTATAATGCCCCCTCCATGGGGCGTTTTGCGCCATGTGGCAGCCCAGTCAGCAAGGGGCATTATACCATAAAATGGTGTAGTGGGGCATTATTCAAATAATGCCCATGCAATCATTTCCTAATTATTTTTTTTAATTTAAAACATAAAAAAATACAATACTAAAATATTAAAAACAGAACTTAAAAATAAAGAAAATAAAAATACAGAAAATAAAAAACAGAAAGTAAAATAAAAATACAGAAAATAATAAAGTTTAAAAGTATAGGGGCCTAAGTGTCAATATCAAAGTTTTAAAAAAAAACCTTTCTTCTTCTTCATTCCCATTCTTCTTCCCTTCTGCAAACCCTGCAAACCCAGAAAATCCGGCCAAAAATCCGGCCAAAAATCCGGCCAAAAAATCCGGCCACAACCCCATCTCTCTCTCTAAACCCACATGTCCTCAATTGATTGGGCATTCAAACCATTGTTCAGCGTTTTTAAAACCACGCCACCACCATTTTTTTTCAAAAAAAACGCCCGGAAACGCCCCATGTAATGGGGGTTCCGGCGTTATCCGGCGTTTTTTTGCAAATTTTTTTAAAAAAAACGCCCCGTTACGGGGGGTCTTAGTAGTACTAAATAAGATGCCTTATTAGTATTAAAATGCATTACTATTTTATTGTATTATTTTTATTAATTTTCTCTTTTTGCTTGGAAAAACCAAAAATTTAATAAACGAGGATTTCTATGTAATTCTTTTTGTCAAACAAAAAATGTGCGAAAAAAGCACAATCTGGTTTGGAACCGAAACCGAACCGAAACTGGGTCAAACCGGCCAAATCGACTTGGAACCGAATTGTCACACCCAGGGCCGTCTCTAAGAATGATAAAATACTTTTGGGCCCCGTGTGAAACAAAAAATTTTGAGCCCCTCCCTATAATATAAACTCCTCAATCATATATCAAAAAAATCACAATACGACTATATTTGTTATAAAATAAACAAAATATAAGTAGTGTAGCAAAAAGAACTGAATATATGTAAACATACCCATATTAGTTTGTCAACACGAACCTTTTCATACAAATAAAAAAAATAGAACTAGATGCTGAGTTCTTTTAAGTTTATATTGTAAATGGTTAAATGAGAAATAAAAAACCTACAAGAAAACATGTAAAGTTTGTTAAGTAAATGATTAAATGAGAAGAAAAAATGAATGAACTTGCAAATTTGTGGAGGCCTAAATTTAGATGTGAAAAATCAAAATTAAAACTAAAAAATAAGCTTGCAAAGTTGCAATTGGTGTGAGCATAAATCAAAATTAAAACTAAAAAATAAGCTTGCAAAGTTGCAATTGGTGTGAGCACATGAAACTTTTCCCCCATTGATAAAACAAGCTGAAATCAGCCCTTAAGGCCCAAACAAAAAGAAAACATCAATTAGAAATGAAAAACAAAAAATGAAAAAAAAAGCCCCTTGAGGCCCAAACAAAAACAAAACATCAGTTAGAAATGAAAAAAACAACAAAAACATCAGTTAGAAATGAAAAAAACAACAGCGGGATTCGAACCCGGAATGTCCAGCTTTAAAATTAATTGTTGCATTCATTGAGTCAAAGAACTAATATGTACAATTCTTCCTACAGCCTATTTATATATAAAATATATATTAACTTTTAAATGATTTTGGGCCCATAAATGTTTTGGGCCTTGTGCGATGGCACCTCTTGCACATGCCCAAAGCCGGTCTTGGACTCACACTCACACCCAGGCCTAAGGAAAAAATTAACACCGGGGCATGACGAATTGAATCATACACTTGGAATAAAGAAATACCCTTTTTATGAAAAGATAAGAATTGTTTCAACATAATCCAAATAAACAAAGAAATTACGAAACATGATTTAAATTAACTAAGTCCATGTCCATGCATCCTACATGAGCAATCATCATCTCTAATGTCCTTTATCTGAAAAATATGCTAGAGAGACTGTCAGCTACAAAACATATTGTTGGTGAGACATAGGTTTTTAAAGTAAAGAATAACACAAGTATACAAGTCATAAACGCATTAGCTCATGCGAGTAGTTTTAATTTAATGCACTCATTTACAACCAACCCTCTTGACATGAATGTTGCGCCCCCTTTGTCTAACTCCTTGACTCAGGGAGATCGAACTGACGATTTTCTAGAATGTCAGTCTCTGTACATCCAAACCCCTTACAAGTAAGAGTAAACCGCACTACCGCCGGCTTTGAAAAGTTGATGGTTATGTATAAAAATCCTTACAAGTAATAGTAAGCCGTTTTTAGACTGTGTGTGAATAGGGGTGTTCAAAAAACTCGTGGCTCGCAGCTCGCTCGAAAAAAGCTCGAAGAAAGCTCGGCTCAAAATTGGCTCGGTTTTTAACGAGCCAGCTCGGCTCGGCTCGGTTTGTAAACGAGCCGAGCTCGAGCTTGGTCTGGCTCGGCTCGTGAGCTCGCGAACTGGCTCGATAAGGTTTATATCCTTCAATTTTTTTGTCCCACATCACTTAGAAAACAAAAACTAAGGGAGTATTTCCCCTATAAAAGAATGTAAAGATAATGTATAAAGTGAATTAACTATTTATACTTGCATATTTAGCCATATGGTTAATTTAAATGGCAATTATGGCCCTTAGTCTACGAAGAAATTCATTTTTAAGGGCTTTTTAAGTAGAAAATTGTGCGGTTTTTTGTTAGTTCAAGCTAGATCAAGCCGAGCCGAGCTAGCTCGAATTCTTATCGAGTCGAGCTCGAGCCTCAAATCTCAGCTCGATTTGAAATTTGAGCTCGAGCCGAGCCGAGCTCGAGCTGGGTCTAGCTCGACTCGACTCGGCTCGTTTACAGCCCTATGTGTGAATAACCAAGAATATCGTACGGATGTTTTCCACCCCGAAGTTTATAAACAAAACGTAAAAAGGGGCTATGTACTCACCTTGTGATAGAGTGGCTTAATTTGACTTGAATGCGATCGCGAGATGCCATAAAGTTATTAAGGTTTAAATAAGATTAGTTCATGATGTTGGAGGGTGTAATGTGAAATACTAGAAAGGTTTATTAAACCATAGTAAAACGTCCAACGAAAGGATTCCTAGGAAAGAGTTGGTGAATGAAATGGCTCAAGTACCTGGTCTTTCCTAGCTAGAACCTTTCGTTTGCCACATAACATACCGGTTTAATGGTTATTTTATTTGTATGAAAAGGAGTAAAAAGATCAAAAGAAATCAATTGGATAAAATAAGACAGTTTTGTTAAAACACTGTCTAATTCATACTACACGTTGTTATAGCTGGGCCGTACAAGGTCTGTTGTGAGTAGGTTGAAAGAGCAAGGTGCAGAGTGTATCTTTCAAGGGGTCTTACTGTAAATTTGGTATAGCTGGATATAAAAGAGGAGAGAGACAGCAGATCATATTATCACCAGATCTTTCATTCTTCTCAAGCCTTCTTCGAGACTCTTCTAGGGTTTCACTGTTTTCATCAGTTGTAGTCGTTGTACTGAAAATCGTTCCAGTTGTTACTTCACATCTTGTGGATTGATTGTTGCTGCACATCTTATGGTTTGATTGTTGCTGCAGATCCTGTGGATCTGTTGTTTTTGGTTGTATCGTTCTTATTAATCAACTTATCAGTTGATTATATCTTGTATTGTTCATATTTTGATCTTACAGTTTGTAAGATCTTCGGAAGGTTTGGGCGTTTTTCGGGTTGGATAAGTAATAAAATTTCTGTCATGTTTTTGTCTCTAGATCTGCTGTTATTTTAGTTTCTGTTTTGTTTTATACTGATCATACCAGTTTTACATGGTATCAGAGCGAAAATCGCTCCTGATTCGTATTGTCATCGCTGCGTTGTACTGATTTGTCCTTGATTTTTTTGTTAGGTTCGCTTCTGGTGTGTCTAGGGTTGCGAATCTGTTTGTGGTTGGATAGATCGACATTATCTTGGTAGATTGCTGTTGTTGTGCGACTGAAACCCTAGTTAGGGTTTTCTTTGGTGAGCAGGAGACGTATATTCTTCTCGTTGTCTTGAAACTGAGTTGGTCTCTAAAATACCCTTGAAGGTTTTTTAGGGCAAACCAACCAGTCATATTATTTGGGGATTTTTCTATATCAGATTTAGTAGTTCTTGAAAACTATGGATCTGATATCTTGGAAGCTTTTGCACCCACTGTAAGATCGTTCGTATCCGTTTTTTTGTTTTTGCATCATCTTTTGTGTGTCTAGGCATCCCTGTTTACCGGACTAGTCGGGCCGGCACTTGATCGAGTCTGTCTTTGTGTTGTTGCATTCTGTTGTTGTTCTGTATTGTTTTCATTGGTCTTGCAACTGTATTATGCTTGTCCAGGCACCTATAGAGTGATGACCATGGAATCTGGCCTCTGATACAGTCTTGCTGTTGTGTATATTGTGTCTAATTTGTTGCTATCTTGTTTGAGTTACTTGTTTCTTGATTGTGAATATGGGTGATACTGATCTTGGTACTTCTCGGACTTTGATAAGTAAGTTAGATATTGGAGATCCATTATATCTTCACCCTAGTGACTCTAGTGCTTTGACTATTGTTAGTGTTAAGTTGAAAGGTATTGAAAACTATTCTGTCTGGTCTAGTTCTATAAATTGGCTTTAGAAGCCAAGAATAAGTTTGGTTTTATTGATGGTAAATGTGAAAGATCAACTGATGATCATGTTCTTGCTAGTCAGTGGGATAGATGTAACTTTGTAGTGTTAACTTGGCTTTTAAATTCTGTGTCTGAGGAGTTATTTTTGGGTCAAGTGTTTTCTAAGTATGCTTCAGAGATTTGGGAGGATTTAAAGGAAACCTATGATAAGATAGATGGTTCTGTGGTTTATGACTTGTATAAAAAGATAAACTGTATTTCTCAAAATGGTTCTACTGTGGCTGATTATTATAATAGGCTAACTACTATGTGGAAACAGTTTGATGCCATGCTTAAACTGCCCACATGTTCTTGTAAAGCAGCTAAAGATTATAATGATTTTTCAATGTTAATCAAACTAATGCAATTTCTCATGGGATTAGATGATGTTTATCAACCAGTAAGAACTAGTTTGTTAACCAGAGAAGTATTTCCATCTGTCAAGGTTGCCTTTTCTGTGGTTTCTAGGGAGGAATCACATAGATTGTCTAGCAGTGGGTCAAAGAGTCAAAGTGTATCATTTGTGTCTAAATCAAATCAGACTTTTGATTCTAAAAGAAGAGTGTCTAATCAAAGAGGACCTAATCCAAACCTAAAATGTACACACTGTAACATGATTGATCATACTGTTGATAGATGCTTTGAGGTTGTTGGTTATCCTCCAGGTTTTAAGAAAAGATCTAACACTATGTCTGGTAAAAATACTTTCACTAATAAGTCTAATGCTACTGTTGGATCATCTGCTAGTATAAGTATGTCTACTTCTGGTATGCCTTTTACATCTGAGCAGATAGCTAAGTTGTTGAGTCTTGTTGGTGAAAAGAATGTGGCGGACACTCAAAACACTAATATGGGAGGTGAGAATGTTAATGTTAGTAGTTTTGTCAGTTGTTCTAGTTCTGTGATGTTTGGTAGTCAGTTTAATTAGATAGTAGATTCTGGAGCTAGTCAACGTATGGTAAATAATGATAAAGATATGTTTAATACTATAGATGTGTCTGAGTTTGATCTTAAGGTTGGTCACCCTAATGGAACTAATGTTAAGGTCATAAAAATTGGTAGTATGAAACTGTTTAACAACATTATTCTAAAAGATGTTTTCTATGTTCCAGGCTATAATATAAATTTGTTGTCTGTTCATAGGTTGGCTAAAGATAATCAGATAAATGTTTTTTTAATCAAGATAATTGTATATTACAGGATTTCAAATTAAAGAGAATCTTGGGGATTGGTAGGCAAGAGAACGGGTTATACTTTGTGGGTAATAATGGTAATAATGAGAATGTTTGTTTTAATAGCTTTCTTAGGTCGAATTTGTGGCATAGTAGATTAGGACACCCATCTGATCAAGTCTTAGCTGTGTTAAAAGAAAATGTTGGTGTAAAAAATGTTGAACATGGGCCTTGTGAAGTTTGTCATAGGGCCAAACATGTTAGGGTCCCTTTCCCACTAAGTGAGCATAAAACTAAGTCAGTTGGTGATATAATTCATTTAGATTTATGGGGTCCATATAAGGTGTCACACCCCAACCGATGGCGGAATCATCGGGGCATGGCACTGAACGAAACAGATTGTTCAGAAGTTTCCATAACAACTATTTATGTAATCCAGTTAAAGAAACGTCCCATACCGTATACCGAATAAACAAACATGTCATTACAGATAACAACCAAACAAGAAATCCTGTTCCGACAACTCAGGTTTTTATTACAGGCAATTGTTTATTATTTCTAGACCTCCCTAGCCTCGATTTCATCACCATGCACCTAAGCATCCTAGCAACTTAAGCACCTCTCACATACGTTAAAATAAAGTCAATACATAAATGTAAAGGTGAGCATACAAGTTTGATAATAGCATAATAGAGTTTGAATAGTTTACGCATAACCAGCATGTACACAGAAGGAAATGATGCATGTTAATTATCGACATGGACCTATCGATACCAATGACTGCGGGTTGACTGTCCGAGATAGTTCGCAATACATGATTACCGCCGTAATCCATGCAAGTAATTGTCCTTAACAACCCCCGTGTGAACGGGTGCTGAGTCCAAACTATAGTACTATGTTGCTAAGGCAGGTAGACAACATTCCACGTGTAAACATAACAACAAGCATACATTTAGTCACATAATACATGCAATCGGTTAGCGTTCAAATATTTTGAATAGTGCATTCGTTTGTGAATTTGATAAGTAACGTATGTAACACCCAAAAGTGCTAAGGCAAAAAGGGTTCGAGTATACTCACAGTGATTGGTTATGGATTGAAGGGAGCGCTGAGAGTAGGGTTAGCCTGAATAGTTCGATAGCACAACAATGAGTAACGCGGAAAATAAGACAAGTGTGAATGGATCGAATGGACATGGTCGATCGAACGGCAGGTTCGATCGAACGGGCTGTTCGGTCGGCTGGTATGTCCGGTTGGACAGTCCTGTTCGATCGGCCGGTAGGCTCGATCGGCTGGGCCATTCGAGTAGATTGTTTCTTCCTTTGGTGTGTTTGTGTTTGAGGATTTGAGCTTTTGAAGTTTTCGTTGCATCATTTGAGAACACTGAAGTGTTCCTACCTTTCAAGTCGGTCGATCGAACGGTCTGTTCGATCGGCCGGCTTAGCCGATCGGTTAGGACTTCAGAAGTAGCTCTCTTTGGGATGTCACTTCGATCGAACGGTCTGTTCGATCGGCTGGCACACCGTACTACGAACGAGTTGCAAAATCGGTTAAATGTGGAAGTATAGTATCTCATGATCCGAATAGTAATGTTTACAATCGAGTAGCGTATTCGATCGAACATCACTTCGTCAATAATATACTTCATGAAATTTAAAAGTGTGGGACCATGTTCTAGCCGATCGGCTGGCCTGGCCGGTTGGCTGGTATGTTCGATCGGCTGGGCTGTTTGTTGAACAGCCTAGCCATTCGGCCAGCATCTCTGACCTGGTCGGCCTTTCGTCTAACACTTGGCTGCCTGATTTGATATGATTTCGAGGTATGTTGATAACGAGTTGAACCATAGAACACGGGTTCTTACCTGTTTCACTGGTTCGGACAGGAATCACCCAAGTCCGGCCGGTGAACTGTTTGGAACGTGGGTTTAACGTTTAACCCGAAATCGATGAACTTCGTGGGTAGAATCCGAATCTTGAACCTCTTGACTTGTTAGAATGGTTAGTCAGTTGGGTCAAGCTTCGTTTCCATCGATTTTAAGACATTGAGTGTAAAAGAGTTGAAAGAAAGTAGGGAAGATCCTTCTTTCAATCCTTCCCACCGTGAGATATGTTAAGATTCTCGCGAATCCTAGTTCGTTTATATGGAAATCGGCTAGATCTAAGTCATTCACGGTTGAATGATGCCAAAACATGATGTTCTTGAAGAACACCATGATGACATTACCCAAGAACACCTAGATCTTGGTGATTTCACAGTTAAAATCCAAGTTTTAAAAGATAGAAAGGTGTAGAATCATGTAATGATAAAAAACGTACAAGAATTAGAGTGGAAACTTACCGGAGTTGAGAGAAATCTGAGAAAAGGTGAAGAATAGGAGCTGGCCGGTCAGAGCTTTCCAAAAATAGAAAGTGTGACAATGACAGTCCTATTTATAGGCTTCCAAAAGGGGAAAGGTACCAGCCGATCGGCCAGGAGCTCCGATCGAATGGGCTGTTCGATCGGCTAGGAAGAAGCTAGCCGATCGGCTGGCCTGTTCGATCAGGATGCCTCCTGTTCGATTGGCACAACCTTTTGACCGTTTCGCGACAATTTTTGATATTTCAATTTCGATGCACGATGACACGAATACGATAGAGTTCCTAGTCAAATTACTTTCAGTTCCAACTACTATATCTAACATACAATCATCTATAAGCCATGTTCCGATGTCGGTTTCGATTGAGTTTGATTGCTTTTCGAGTTTCGATTCGATTTTCGGTTGATTCGCTTGAATACCACACCAAACATATAAGTAAACACGCACAAGTAACACATAAGGCACACACACGTATAACAATCCAGAGTTCACATAGTTCGAGTCTCGAGTTTGATTGATTGATTGATTACTTGATTTTTGAATTGATTAACTTTATCGCATTGTTAGTTCCTACTAATCACAGTCGTAAATCGGTCACATTAATTAAACATTCGATTACTTCGATTCTTTCTGATTACAACACTTACTCCACAGAATACAACTAAAACACAAAATCGACTAATTATAGTCAAAGAAGTCAAAGTTGACTTGGACTTTGACTTTGACTTTGACATTCGAAAACACGGGGTGTTACATAAGGTCACCAGCTATGAAGGTCACAAATATTTTCTCACAGTTGTGGATGATTTATCCAGAACTGTGTGGTGTTATCTTTTGTCTACTAAAACTGAAGTATTTGAAAATTTATGTAGTTTTTATGAACTTGTTCTTACTCAGTTTAAGGTTAAGATAAAAGTGTTTAGAAGTGATAACAGGACAGAATTTGTTAACAATCAAATGTCACAGTTTTGTAAAATGAAGGGTATTTTACATCAAACGTCATGCTCCTATACACCACAACAAAATGGTGTGGTGGAGAGGAAGCATAGGCATCTCTTAAACACAGTTAGGGCCTTGATGTTTCAAGGTGGTTTGCCACTTAGGTTCTGGTCTGAGTGTATTCTAACTGCAGTTTATTTAATTAACAGGTTACCCTCTTCTGTGTTAAATGGTAAGAGTCCTTATGAAGTTGTGTTTGGTTTTAAGCCCTCTTTGTCACATTTGAGGAACTTTGGATGTCTTTGTTTTAGTACTGTTTTGGCTGATTCTGATAAGTTTGCTTATCATGATGATAAGTGTGTACTTATTGGTTATTCCAATGTTAAAAAAGGAAATAAGTTGTGGAATTTAGATAGTAAAAAGGTGTTTTACTCAAGAGATGTTAAATTCTATGAAAATGTTTTTCCCTTTAAAACTAAACAGTTGGATAATCAAGATATAGATAATAATCAGACTTTAAATCATATTAATTTTTTTGATGAGTATGAAACATTGTTATCTGAAGTTCCTGGAGAACCCAATGATGAAGAGGGTACTAATGGTGCTCATGATCACTCCAGTGATGATCAGCAGCCATTGATACCTTCTACATCTACCACCGCTCCAACTGCTGAAACTAATTAGCAGTCAAGTAGTGGGCAATTAGGCAGTAGTGAGGGTAACAATGGCGAGGCAGAGGACACTGTTGGATCAAATGATGAGACCAACCTGTCTGAGGGTCAAAATACCAGGAGATCTTCTATAAATGTTTCTTTTCCTAAAAGATTTGATGAATACGTTGTAGAGGATAAAGTTAGATATGGTATTGAAAAAGTGGTTAATTATGCTAATTTGTTTGTTGATAATATGTGCTTAATTGCTTCATTGAATAAGTCGGTAGAACCACTTCCTACGATGAAGCCATAAAAGACCCTAGGTGGATAGAGGCTATGAATAATGAAATGGAAGCTTTGTATAGGAATAATACTTGGGTTGTTGTTGATATGCCTAAGGGTAGAAAACCTATAGGCTGTAAATGGGTTTATAAAATAAAATATAAAGCTAATGGTGAGGTTGAGAGGTATAAAGCCAGATTAGTGGCTAAGGGGTTTAATCAGAGAGAAGGAATAGATTTTGGGGAAACCTTTTCTCCGGTTGTTAAGATGGTTACTGTTAGGATTGTATTAAAATTGGCTGTTAATAATAATTGGCCGTTATATCAAATTGATATTAATAATGCCTTCCTATATGGTTCACTTACTGAAGATGTGTATATGACCCTTCCTCAGGGATATTTTGATGTTAATAAAGGTAAAGTGTGTAAACTTATCAAGTCACTTTATGGGCTTAAACAAGCTCCAAGAAAGTGGAATGAAAAGTTAACGTCTGTTTTGATTGATATGTGATTTGTTCAAAGTATATGTGACCATTCTATGTATATTTTGTGTAAAAAAGATGTTTTCTTGGTATTATTGGTTTATGTAGACGATATTGTGATTACAAGAAATAATAAGTCTGAAATAGAAAAAGTTAAAAGGTATTTGAGTGATAATTTTCAAATAAAAGATTTGGGAATACTTAGGTATTTTCTAGGTATAGAAGTTCTGTATCCTGATAATTCAATTTGTTTATCCCAAAGAAAGTATTGTCTTGAGTTGTTGAATGAATTTGGGTATTTGGGTTGCAAACCAGTTGGAACTCCGATTGAGCAAAGTCATCTTGTTACGAATAAGACTAGTAAAGAACAGAAACTTCTTGAAAATGTTAATGGTTTTCAAAAACTGTTAGGAAAACTGATATATTTGTCTTTGACTAGACCTGATATAAGCTATGCGGTTCAATTTTTAAGTCAATTTATGCATAAACCATGTCAGTCACATCTGGATATTGCTTTGAGACTATTAAGGTACTTGAAGCAGTCTCTAGGTAGCGGTGTTATGTTTAGGAAAACTGATGGTTTTGAACTAATAGGATATGTTGATTCTGATTGGGCAAAATGCACTAAGACTAGAAAATCTGTTACAGGATTTGGTGTATTTCTAGGGAATACACTGATATCCTGGAAAAGCAAAAAACAGAATGTTGTGTCAAGGTCCACAACGGAGGCTGGGTACAGGGCGATGTGTTCAGCCACCTGTGAAGTGATGTGGGTTTTAAATGTTTTGCAAGAATTACATGTCAAGTGTAATTTGCCTGGAAAACTGTTTTGTGATAGCAAGTCTGCTATATCGATTTCTTTAAACCCGGTTTTCCATGAAAGAGCAAAACACTTTGAACTGGACTTGCATTTTTTGAGGGAAAAAATTGCAAGTGGAATAATTGAACCACATAAAATTGCTACTGATTTTCAAGTAGCAGACATTTTTACAAAAGAGTTAAATGGTAGTCAACACAAAGCCTTATGTGAGAAATTAGGTATTTTTGATATGTTTGTAGTATGAATCATGGGGGATGTTAAAACACGGTCTAGTTCATACTACACGTTGTTATTGGGCCTGATAGTTATTGGTCTTTGTTGCATACCGTTAGATTGTTATATTCGTTTTTTGGTTTGTTGGGTCGTACAAGGTCTGTTGTGAGAAGGTTGAAAGAGCAAGGTGCAGAGTGTATCTTTCAAGGGGTCTTAATGTAAATTTGGTATAGCTGGATATAAAAGAGGAGAGAGACAGCAGATCATATTATCACCAGATCTTTCATTCTTCTCAAGCCTTCTTCGAGACTCTTCTAGGGTTTCACTGTTTTCATCAGTTGCAGTCGTTGTACTGAAAATCGTTCCAGTTGTTACTGCACATCTTGTGGATCGATTGTTGCTGCACATCTTGTGGTTTGATTGTTGCTGCAGATCCTGTGGATATGTTGTTTTTGGTTGTATCGTTCTTATTAATCAACTAATAATTATCAGTTGATTATATCTTGTATTGTTTATATTTTGATCTTACAGTTTGTAAGATCTTGGGAAGGTTTGGGCGTTTTTCGGGTTGGATAAGTAATATAATTCTGTCATGTTTTTGTCGCTAGATCTGCTGTTATTTTAGTTTCTGTTTCGTTTTATACTGATTATACAAGTTTTACAAGTTTCAAAAAAAAAAAAAATAGAATAGAATAGAATTTCGTCAGCTTTGCGCATTGTATTTGTAAGGGCTCTAGAAGATTGAATACTTGGAGTTAAAAGGCCCATAATATTACGGATCAAAAGGTAATCCGAAGATTTACATATACCATAGAAAATCAGACCCATTTGAGCATGTTTTATGGGCCTTCAAAGTGCATGTCAGTTTATTGGAATTTCATAAAGTGTTCATATGTTAGCATAAATAGATTTTGGTTTTGATTAAAGCTATGAGCCACCATTCCACTTGTTTTTATAGGGGATTATGTATTATTCAATGATATTTTGATATAAAAATAAGATGGATGAATGAATAATATGAACAAGATGATGGATGTTATGATATCAACATCATTTTTTGTAAATTTCCTTTGTTTGCTCCATAATTGCTACAACCAAGGAACAGATGTTATGATCATGGCTTCAACATTAGATTATGAATAAAACATTATGAGATATATGAATATTCAAAGTGTCTAAGATGATTCATGTTATTGAAGAACAAGATCATCATCATGAGCAGAATTGATGAATGTTATTGAAGAACATCATCATATATTTTTGTTTTTAATCCTATGAGAGGTCTATAATTATTATAATTGATGATATAATATCATGTACTTCAAGATTTTTAAAGATCATAATAATAAATAACATGAATGTAAAAATATAAATTAAAATCTAAACTACAAGAACTACAACAAAATTAAAGAAAACAATTAAAAGAAAGAAAAAACTTACTTAGGACTTCTTCAGAGAGGGTTTTTTTTTTTAAAGCAAAAGGATAAGAAAACTAGATAATGGAAGGTCCTATGTATAGTTGAAATCTAGGAGGTTTGAATTGATGAGGAGGTTAAGAAAAAAAATCAAGAGACTGAGAAAAATCATGAAAATAATATTAATTAGCTGATAAGTAGATTAAATGACTTTACCCCTTTTAAAAAAACTAATAAAAACATAAATAAAAGTTATCTGTATGTGTATGTATGTATATATATATATATATATATATATATATATATATATATATATATATATATATAGAGTGGATCATGTAAAAAGGATATTTTTTGTGAGAAGGTATAAGAATTGATAATTCTTGAGCATGATGTTTTGAGTTGTTTTGGTAAGAAAAACACCAAACATAACAATCTAAGACATGATACAATGAATTCTCGGCTTAAAACTTAAAACACCACACCAAGAACGTTACGTAGTGTGTTTTAAGCAACTTCCATATTATCAAAAAAAAAAAAAAAAAAAAAAAACAAACGCCAATACTACTAAATACCACTCACTGAAAAACGCAAAAAAAAAAAAAAAAAAAAATCAAAGATGACTAATATGCTTTCTTGGATATTCATAATTCTTCTTCGTGAAGTTTCACTGAATGGATTATTATTAGAAGAGAGTAACTCAGAAAGATTTTGCTGCATGAGATGGACAAAAATTCAAGAAAAAGATACTGATGCCAGTCATATGGCATTTTGTATTTTTTGTTCTTGAAGAAAGTTTGGATGACGAGAAGAGATCAATGACAATGAAGAGTGGGTTGATTATAAAGATGAAGATCAAGATTAAAAAATGCGAAAAACCCACTCACACGACATAGATCTATGTCCCCAAACATTCACAAAAAAAGCCAGATCAACAGACGAGCAGGCAAAAAAATCAAACAAATGGGTTTGTTAAGTTTTACATAAAACGCCATATATTTGGTGACAGTTCTAGAACTATTAAAGAAGAGAGAGACTGATGACAGTGAAGATTGGGAAGAGAGATCTGATTAGGATTTTTAATTTATTTTCTTCGCTTGTATTTTTTTTCCTATGGTTGAAATATAATATAACAATAGTAAAACGCCAAGATAACACAAACGCCAAAATGTTTATAAAAAAATAATAGAACAATCCTTGTTTAAAACGCCTTGGAAAACCCCATTCAAATAGATAATGGCATACGATTTGAATAAACGCCATAAACCCCATAAACGCCATAAACGCCAAAATATTAATACAATGAAACCATTAAACGCCATTAAATATTGAATTTGGTTAACGCCAAAAATCTTAAAAACCAACAATATTGGGAAAAGCGGAACTGGAAAAGAAGAAGATGAAAGGACAAAAAAGCCTCTCCGCCCTTTTCTAAGCGGCGTGACACGTGTTAGGCCAGGAAGCGTTCTCACCGTTCTCACACTTTTGAGCGTTTTCTCCTGATCCCGTTTATATATATAGGATTAGATTCAAGAGTGAACACTAGTGTAGCTTGCGAACTGAGTGAACTAATCCTGGCCATACACGTGTGTAGATCAATGGCCCGGATTTGATGTTGAAATACACCAGTGTATTTTACGATTTGATGATGAGATCCTGGCCATACACGTGTGTAGATCAATGACCAGGATTTGTTCACTCAGTTCGCAAATACACTAGTGTTCACTCTATATATAACATTAAACAATATACAATAAAAAAAAAAAATAGCAACAGGGTATTAAACATTGCCAATTTGCCATAAAAGCGTAAATGATTAAACAAAAATTCACGCGAACATGTAAGTTGAGGTTTCTTCGTAATGGAAGTCATCTTAGTGACAGGTTCTCAAATATTTTACACTTTAAGTATTCTACAAGATAGGGAACCTTATGTTAACATCTCGGAAGTTTCATACCCTTTTCAATGAATTTAATAATAAGTAAAATAAGTTACCAACATCCATATAAATAGAGCTTCTTCTAAATACATATCTCAAAATTCAAATGTTTGAACATAGTCTTTCTAATGGCATCTCTTTTTCATGTATTGCCTTTCTATTTCTGTTTGTGCTACCTGTATTTTCTCATTTTCAATACCAACCAAATGGGTTACTAGATAATAGCACTAATCATTCACCTTTTGGGTTTCTGAAACACATGCAAGGGTGTCACAAGGGCGAGAAACTCAAAGGCATTCGTGACCTTAAACTCTATCTTAGTCATTTTGGATACCTTAACTACCAAAGCAACCGTAAGGTCGCAAATCCTAAAGAAGACTATTTTGACAAGGAGCTTGAGGAAGCAATCAAGTCGTACCAAGCCTATTACCATCTCAATGCCACTGGAACGCTTGATGCGCCAACAGTGTCCATGATGGTCATGCCTCGTTGTGGATACCCTGATAAGGAAACTCATCAACATAGTCACAAAACTTTACATACCGTCTCTCATTATCAATTCCTTCAGGGTCCACCAAAATGGCCCCAGGGAAAAAGACATCTAACCTATGCTTTTGGATCGCGTTTCCCTACCCGATTCATGCCTCCTGTTGCACGGGCTTTTAGCAAATGGGCTACTGCTTCTCGATATTTTAGATTTTCACAAGCTAGAACTAATCAAAGTGCTGACATAAAGATTAGTTTTGAACGTGAATCTCATGGAGATGGATACCCCTTTGACGGGCCTGGTGGCGTATTGGCCCATGCTTTCGCCCCTACAGATGGAAGGTTTCACTATGATGCGGATGAAAGTTGGGTGATTGGAGCAGTCCCAAACACTTTTGATGTGGAGAGTGTGGCTTTACATGAAATAGGACATCTACTTGGGCTTGATCATAGCCAATTTCCAAATGCAATAATGTGGAGTACCTTTTACTCAGGAGAAACAAAAGGATTGACTTCGGACGATATTCTAGGGGTTAGGGCTCTATATAGGAATTAGCTTGCTCTGATCAAAGATAAATTTATGCTTTCAGTGTGCTTGTGATTAGAAGGGAATAAAGAATAATGATTGATTTTAAGAAGTATAAGTTTTCCTTCATTGTTACATCATAAAAGGAAAAAAATGTGTGATGCATGGTTGTTAATTTTGTTGAAGATCCTGGTTTTATTTGTAACGTTTTGTTCACAAAAAATATTTGTATGTCTTGTACGTTGAACAATAAAAAACAATATTATATGCACGTTAATTTGACAATGATCTCATTATACGTTTTAGATTACTGTTTTGAGAACCTAATTAGTTTGAACTCATAGTTGTTGTGAGTTTTTGGTCTGGTGGTTAATTGGTTTGTACTTTTTAGAGGAGGCACATGTTTGATTCCAGCTTAAGCCAGTTTCGGTGGACATCTGGGAGAAGGGACGAATCGGGGCATTAATCTCAGGTTCGGACCTAACGGGGGCGAGGGTTTACTGATTTTGTGGCACCCGCGGAAAATGCACAACCAACTTGATCTATTTTGATCTAGCACTGCACCGTTTTGGATTGCTTGTCAAATTTCAGGACGAAATTTCTTTCAAGTTGGGGATGATGTGACAACCCAAACTTTCAAGGTCGGTGTCTGTTAGTCTCGCGATCCTGTTTTCTTATTAATTCTCTTTTACGTCCTTCTCAATGATAAAAATTAGTTACATTCGTGACTTTAACTTATGTGCTGAATAAATAAACGTGATTGGTTATGTTGCATGTTTAGTGGGCCACGGTAGATGCCTAAGGGATAAGTTGGGCCGCCACCACTTGTAAATGATTTCGGCCCAACCATAATATCCTTAAACAAACTTCCGGGCCATCTACTCCTCGGCCCAAACCTTTATAGCATACCCTTTTAGCCTATGGGAACCGAATGGAGTAAGGGTCCAAACTGCCACCAAGGCCCATTGGTTGGCAGCATTACTTAGTGTGGCGGCAGCCCACTTGCATGAGTTGAAGCCCAGCTCGGCCAAGGCCTAAATCGCCCCAAGACCTATTTAGTTAATATACGTATAGTTATGATAGGAATTAACACAAAAACTCAACAAAGAAACCCTAGTGCTTCTTGAAGTCGACGAAACCAACCCCCCCCCCCCCCCCCCCCCCCCCGCGAAACATTCATAACAGGTATATTTACATAACCTTATTTATGATTAGGTTATACGATTACTGTTTACTTGCATGGGTATGATCAAGGTGGAAACGTGTAATATGTGTTGGATTGTAATGTTTGTAACTATAAACAAATCAAGATTTCTTCATGCTAGAGCCACAATATTAACGATATGAATTATGTGCATAAGTTGTGATGAGTGATGCTGCTAATGGATTCGTCTTACTGATTAATTGGTAATTAAGGAAGTTAAAACACTCAATAAAACAAACAATATATGGACAAATGATGATGTGAAAGTAAATGTTACATGATGTCTTGTGAGAAACGAATTATATATATATAATCTCGTGTTATGATTGAAATCGTGACATAAGTTTGGATATGATTCCGTGCTTTACATGACTGACCTTGAGACATGATTAGTTCTTTGGTATAACGTAATTTGGTACTAGTAATTTTGTAGATATGATTGAATTAATCTTAGTGATTATGTAATCCTAAACAATTCGATGATGTCCTAGACTTGCTGTAACAATGTAATTATTTGGTGCTAGGTGTTATGTAACAATGGAGGATTTTATTATAATAATTGATATTTGATGTTTTTGAGATTCGAACGACATGTAATTAAACTGTTAGATGATAGAGTGAATATTGATGGTTTGGGACAATGAAATTATGTGGGGAATTGCTGTTTCGTGAGTAGGCTGGAAAATAGTGGGCCGAACTAAACAGAAAATAGGTGATTATAATTATAAGTGGTGATTGAGGATTAGTTATGATTATGTTGGATTAATTGCTATTTGGGCCGCACACTTTATAGTGGGTCACACAAGGGAGGTGTGCCACACAGTTTAAACAGATCGCCCATGTGAATCGGGCCGCACCCCGTGTGGGCCTGACCAGGCAGCCGAGCTATGCACTGAGCCAAGTTGATTGGGCCATGTCTGTTCACGAAACCAGGTCGCCCACTCTATTTGAAAGAGCACACTTAAATTGTGATTTTATGATGTTGAATGTGATGTATTGGATATGTAATGGCTCACGTGTTAAATAAGAAACATCTAAGTATGTTATATGATTGTTACGCGATTCCTAGGTGCTATGTGTTATGTAATTGTGTATGTGACAATGCCTGAATACAAGCCTAATATTAACTGAAATCCATAATAGGGCGTGGTTGGTCTTAATAAATAAAACAAGTGAAACACCCTGCCGAGCAAACCAAGGTGAGTTCACTGCTCTTTCCCAAGCATGCTTCCCGGGGAGGGATATCGGGTAACGTTCCGGGAAGGAACGTTAGGTTAATGGGATGCTTGTTATTACACTCATTGTCTATCACATAAGACCCCTTACGTCTACCGATAGTTGCCGGGGAGGCAATGAGGTTATTAGTTGATAGCGCTATTAGGTTTGGCACCCTCACACCGTACCAGGGAGAATAGGCGTGAACTAATTTCCTTAAAGCATGACCAATGTTTTGATAGAGACATTGGGGTTGGGCAAATACATCTTGTAGCCATCTGCGGTAATCGAGTTAATAACAACATCAAATCAAATTATTGAACTATTAAACTGTTGAACTGTTTTATACACATACCTGGTAACTAAACGCGTTAACAAAACTTTGAACTCACCAACGTCGTCTGACACACTTGTTTGCATGCTTGTAGATCGTTAGGTGTCTTGGATTAGAACTTGCTGTCTGGAGTAGCTGGAGTGGTCATGGGTCGACTGGAGGGATTCATGTGATTGAACTATATATTGATATCATACATTGGTTTTTGAAACAGTTTAACATTGGTTTACTATTTGCTTCCGCTAGGCATGTTGGTTTTCATTTAAACTCGTTGATGGTAGTTTACATTAATAGTTAAGGATTTTATTTTGAAACTTGTACGCGTTCAATGTAATTAGTGGCTCGTTATTGGTATGTCACACGCCTAACAGGGACATTCCTAGATGGTATTTTGGGGGTGGGACAGTTTGATATCAGAGCAACTGGTTATAGTGAACTAGGTTTTAAGACGTTTTTATAAAACCAGACTATAACCGAACAACTTCGAAAATCGACCATGACACTCAGCTCCAGATTGCAAGGTTCGTCTTCTGTTTACTTTGTGCATCACTTGTTTAGTAATCACACACTCACAGCTTGCATGAAACGATACATTAGATACTATGGTGATTTGATAGTGTGACACTACTCTTCGACTTTTGTGATTCGTAATCCTGTAGTACCTTCTGTTTTGCTACTTGAATGAGGGGGAAACTTTTAGCGCAAGTTAAGAGGCACTGAGATGAGCATGAAAATTGCCTTATTATTATGGGTGCACACATAATAATAACGTAAGGTGCATGTAAGTCCCAGTGAGTCTTAACGAGCATGAGAAGGGTTCTGCCCTATTGTGTGTAAACTTGATAGTTTGTAGATTTCAACGCGATACTTGACTTTTACCTCATTTCGACTCTTAAGTTTGTTCCCTTCTCTTATATAGAAATATGAGCGGACGAGGCCATGGACGCGGCCACATTGCTATGACTCAAGCCGAATTAACCAACTTGATCAACACTCGTGTGGCTGAAGCCCTAGCGGCTTACCAGGCTGGTCAACCTGCGAATCAAAACAATCCACCTGCTTATACATTCAAGATGTTCATGGATGTAAGCCACAGACCTTCAGTGGGACTGAAGGGGCTGTAGGGCTCCTGCGATGGTTTGAGAAGGCAGAATCGGTATTTGCGATGTGTAACTGTCCTGTTGGGGACAAAGTGAAGTATGCTACGGGCACACTCGAGGATGGTGCCTTGACATGGTGGAATGCCCAGGTTCAGATGTTGGGTATCGAAATGGCAAATGCCACCACTTGGGAAAACTTTAAGGAGTTGATGAGGGAGGAGTATTGTCCTCGTGATGAGGTTTAGAAATTGGAGAACGAGTACTACAATCTAAAAATGGAGGGATCTGAGATTGAAGCATTCACGATGAAGTCTCATGATCTAGCAACTTTGTGCCCTAACCTGTCTTGACCCCCACATCGGCGAATTGAGTTGTATCTCAAGGGCTTAGCACCAATTGTTAAGGGGTATGTTATTGCTGCAAATCTAGACAATCTACCCCGTATCATCCGTTTGGCACATAAGATTACTGACCAAGAGGTCGAACGTGGCAACTTGCTGCCACGTGTTTCTGCTACTACCTCTACTGCTACAGCTACCACACCTGCCAGTGATAACATGCGCAAGTGGAACGATACTGACAAAGCAACCAGTGCAAGTCAATCTCAGAAAAGGCCCGATAACAGCAACAACTGCAATCATAGCCAGTCCTCATAAGTTAATCAAGGCCAGGGCAACAATCAGAATCAGGGCTCTTACGTTGGAAAGAAGCCACAGTGCAACAAGTGTGGCTATCATCACTATGGACAGTGTGTCCGGACTTGCCGTAGGTGCGAAAAGGTGGGCCATGAGGCCAAAGACTGTAGAGCCCCACAATCAAAGCAACAACAACAACAAAATCAGCAGCATCAACGACAACAACCCCAACAGAACCAGGGCTTTAAGAAAAGGTGTTTCTAGTGTGGGGATGAGGGTCACATCAAGCGAGATTGCCCTCAACTGAATCAGAGTGCTGGTAGTAACAACAATGGGAACAATAACAACAGGAACAACAACAATGGGGGCAATGGGGGAAATGGTGCGCACGGGAGGGTGTTCACTATTGGAGCTGGGGAAGCCAAGAGTGATGGCAACGTAGTGACTAGTACGTTTACGATAAATAAGTTATTTGCTTCTGTTTTATTCGACTCTGGTGCCGATTGGAGTTATGTGTCCTTGGGGTTCAGTCGTCAGTTAGGGTTGACTCCCACACCTCTTGTAAATAAGCATGTAGTAGAACTAGCTGATGGTAAAGCAATAGAAGCTTCTCATGTTCTATTTAGTTGTAAACTTGATCTCATGGGTCAAGTTTTGACATTGACCTACTCCCTGTTACTCTTGGAAGTTTTGATGTGGTCGTTGGCATGGATTGGTTGTCCATGCATCAGGCGGAAATTCTCTGTAAGGAGAAAATCATGCGTATCCTTCTCTCCAGTGGAGATTCCTTTTCAGTATAGGGGCATCGCAGTGGTGCCATGTTTGGCATCATCTCAGTCATGAAAGCCCAAAAGTGCCTACGAAAGGGCTACCCTGCCATTCTAGCTCTTGTCACCAATTCCCAACCTGAAGAAAGGAAGATCGAGGATCTTCCAGTTGTTCGTGAATTTCCCGATGTATTTCCTGAAGAATTCCCTGGTTTACCTCCACATCGTTAGGTGGAATTTCAGATTGACATCGCGCCAGGAGCAGCCCCGATTGCTCGTGCTCCTTATCATCTTGCGTCGGGAGAGTTACAGGAGTTGTCGAATCAACTCCAAGAGTTGTTGGATAGGGGTTTTTTCCGACCCAGCTCTTCACCTTGGGGAGCCCCAGTTCTGTTTGTGAAGAAGAAGGATGGGTCCTTTCGGATGTGTATAGATTATCGTGAGCTCAACAAGGTTACAGTGAAGAACACTATCCATTGCCACGTATCGACGACTTGTTTGACCAGTTGCAAGGGTCAAGTTTTTATTCGAAGATTGACTTAAGATCGGGATATCATCAGGTGAGAGTCAGAGAGGAGGATGTCCGAAAGACGACTTTTCGAACGCGTTATGGGAACTACGAATTTTTAGTTATGCCGTTTGGATTGACAAACGCGCCAGTAGTTTTCATGGATCTAATGAACCGAGTATGCAAACCGTACCTCGACGACTTTGTTATTGTGTTTATTGACGACATTCTCATCTGCTCGAAGAGCAAGGAAGATCACGAGCGACACCTGCGTCTTATTTTGGAACTCCTGAGGAAGGAGAAACTCTATGCAAAGTTTTCTAAGTGTGACTTCTGGATTCGAGAGGCACACTTCCTTGGGTACATTGTTAATGAATTGGGAATACACGTGGATCCTGCAAAGGTTGATGCTGTCAAGAATTGGACGGCACCAAAGAATCCTTCAGAGGTGCAACAATTTCTTGGTCTCGCTGGGTATTATCGAAGATTTATCAAAGATTTCTCGAAGATCGCTCAACCTCTTACCTCGTTGACATAGAAAGGTGTCGTGTATTCTTGGGGAGCGAAACAAGAGGATGCTTTCCAGTTGCTGAAACAGAAACTCTGCAGTGCACCGATTTTGTCTCTACCTGAAGGCACCGAAGATTTTGTGGTTTATTGTGACGCTTCCATTCAGGGTCTTGGTTGCGTGCTTATGCAACGCAAAAATGTGATATCCTATGCTTCTCGACAGTTGAAGGTTCATGAAAGGAATTACACGACTCACAATTTAGAATTGGGGGCCGTGGTTTTCGCGTTAAAGATCTGGAGGCACTATCTGTACGGTACCAAATGCACCATCTACACCGATCACAGAAGCCTTCAGCATATCTTCGACCAGAAGGAATTGAATATGCGACATCGTCGCTGGGTAGAACTACTGAACGACTACGATTGTGCCATCAAGTATCACCCCGGTAAAGCTAACATTGTAGCTGATGCCCTTAGCCGAAAGGAGACGAAACCCAAGCGTGTGCGAGCATTGCAGCTCACTATTCATTCAAATCTTCCTGACCAGATTCATTCGGCTCAGACGGAGGCATTGAAGGAAGATAACTATGAAGCTGAATACTTACGTGGCATGGAGAAACGACTTATAAAGTGAAGCTGAATACTTACGTGGCATGGAGAAACGACTTATAAAGAGATCTGATGGTATTCTCTACTGCATGGAACGGATATGGATTCCGTTTTTTGGTAACCTTAGGGGTCTTGTGATGGACGAAGCACACAAGTCCTGATACTCTGTTCATCCAGGTTCAAATAAGATGTATCAGGACCTCAAGGTTTTGTATTGGTGGCCGAAGATGAAAGCTGACATCGCGATGTACGTGAGTGAGTGTTTGACTTGCACGAAAGTCAAAGTGGAGTATAAAAACCCTTAGGTCTGTTGCAACAACCAAAAATACCCATGTGGAAATGGGAGCATATTGCTATGGATTTCGTCACTGGTTTGCCAAGAACTCAAAACGGGAACGATACCATTTGGGTGATCGTCGATCGTCTCACGAAATCTGCACACTTCCTAGCAATCAAGGAAATGGATAAGTTCTCTTAACTGGCTGCTATTTATCTGAAGGAAATGGTTTCTAGACATGGAGCGCCGACTTCTATTATCTCTGACCGTGACCCGCGTTTCATTTCTGATTTGTGGCAGTCGATGCATAAATCGTTTGGCTCACGTCTTGACATGAGCATTGCGTATCACCCACAAACGGATGGTCGCTGGGAGAAACATTTGCCGTTGATCGAGTTCTCCTACAACAACAGTTACCACACTAGCATTCAGGCAGCTCCATTCGAAGCATTGTACGGACGAAAGTGTCATTCACCTGTTTATTGGGCTGAGGCGGGTGACAACCAGATTACAGGTCCAGACTTGTTCTTGAAACTTCAGAAAAGATTGTTCAGATCAGGAATCGTATGGCGGCAGCGCGTGATCATCAGAAAAGCTACGCCGACAAGCGTAGAAAACCCTTGGAATTCGAAGTTAATGATCGTGTCATGTTGAAGGTCTCACCCTAGAAGGGTGTGGTGCGTTTCAGGAAACGCGACAAGCTTAATCCACGTTATATTGGGCCATTCAAAATTCTGGAACGGATTGGTAAAGTTGCCTACAAGTTGGAGTTACCCGCTGAGTTGGGTAATGTCCATGATGTGTTCCATGTGTCGCAATTAAAGAAATGTTTGTCTGATGAAACACTGGTGGTACCTTTTCAAGAACTGAAGATCGACGACAAGTTGCAGTTTGTCGAAGAACCAATAGAAATTATGGACCGGGAGGTCAAGGTTCGTAAGCACAGCTGTATTCCGATTGTGAGAGTTCGTTGGAACTCAAGACGTGAACCGGAGTTCACATGGGAACGTGAAGACCAAATGAAGCTCAAGTACCCACATTTATTCCCAGATGATAAGTCTAAGTCTGACAAATCTAAGTCTGGCACGACTAGGGAATTTCGGAACGAAAATTCCAATCAAGTTGGGGATGATGTGACACTCGCGGAAAATGCACAGCTAACTTGATCTATTTTGATCTAGCACTGCACCGTTTTGGATTGCTTGTCAAATTTCAGGACGAAATTTCTTTCATGTTGGGAATGATGTGACAACCCAAACTTTCAAGGTCGGTGTATGTTAGTCTCGCGATCCTGTTTTCTTATTTATTCTCTTTTACGTCCTTCTCGATGATAAAAATTGGTTACATTCGTGACTTTAATTTATGTGCTGAATAAATAAACGTGATTGGTTATGTTGCATGTTTAGTGGGCCGCGGTAGATGCCTAAGGGTTAAGTTGGGCCGCCACCACTTGTAAATGATTTCGGCCCAACCATAATATCCTTAAACAAACTTCTGGGCCATCTACTCCTCGGCCCAAACCTTTATAGCATACCCTTTTAGCCTATGGGAACCGAATGGAGTAAGGGTCCAAACTGCCACCAAGGCCATTGGTTGGCAGCATTACATAGTGTGGCGGCACGCCACTTGCATGAGTTGAAGCCCAGCTTGTCCAAGGCCTAAACCGCCCCAAGACCTATTTTGTTAATATACATATAGTTATGATAGGAATTAACACAAAAACTCAACAAAGAAACCCTAGTGCTTTTCTTGAAGTCAACGAACCCCCCCTGCGAAACATTCATAACAGGTATGTGTACATCACCTTTTTTATGATTAGGTTGTATGATTACCGTTTACTCGCATGGGTATGATCAAGGTGGAAATGTGTAATATGTGTTGGATTGTAATGTTTGTAACTATAAACAAATCAGGATTTCTTCATGCTAGAGCCACAATATTAACGATATGAATTATGTGCTTAAGTTGTGTTGAGTGATGCTGCTAATGGATTCGTCTTATTGATTAATTAGTAATTAAGGAAGTTAAAACACTCAATGAAACAAACAATATATGGATGAATGATGATGTGAAAGTAAATGTTACATGATGTCTTGTGAGAAACGAATTATATATATATAATCTCGTGTTATGATTGAAATCGTGACATAAGTTTGGATATGATTCCGTGCTTTACATGACTGACCTTGAGACATGATTAGTTCTTTGGTATAACGTAATTTGGTACTAGTAATTTTGTAGATATGATTGAATTAATCTTAGTGATTATGTAATCCTAAACAATTCGATGATGTCCTAGACTTGCTGTAAAAATGTAATTATTTGGTGCTAGGTGTTATGTAACAATGGAGGATTTTATTATAATAATTGATATTTGACGTTTTTGAGATTCGAACGACATGTAGTTAAACTGTTAGATGATAGAGTGAATATTGATGGTTTGGGACAATGAAATTATGTGGGGAATTGCTGTTTCGTGAGTAGGCTGGAAAATAGTGGGCCGAACTAAACAGAAAATAGGTGATTATAATTATAAGTGGTGATTGAGGATTAGTTATGATTATGTTGGATTAATTGCTATTTGGGCCGCACACTTTATAGTGGGTCACACAAGGGAGGTGTGCCACACAGTTTAAACAGACCGCCCATGTGAATTGGGCCGCACCCCGTGTGGGCCTGACCAGGCAGCCGAGCTATGCACTGGGCCAAGTTGATTGGGCCATGTCTGTTCACGAAACCAGGTCGCCCACTCTATTTGAAAGAGCACACTTAAATTGTGATTTTATGATGATGAATGTGATGTATTGGATATGTAATGGCTCACGTGTTAAATAAGAAACATCTAAGTATGTTATATGATTGTTACGCGATTCCTAGGTGCTATGTGTTATGTAATTGTGTATGTGACAATGCCTGAATACAAGCCTAATATTAACTGAAATCCATAATAGGGCGTGGTTGGTCTTAATAAATAAAACAAGTGAAACACCCTGCCGAGCAAACCAAGGTGAGTTCACTGCTCTTTCCCAAGCATGCTTCCCGGGGAGGGATATCGGGTAACGTTCCGGGGAGGAACGTTAGGTTAATGGGATGCTTGCCGGGGAGGCAATGAGGTTATTAGTTGATAGCGCTATTAGGTTTGGCACCCTCACACCGTACCAGGGAGAATGGGCGTGAACTAATTTCCTTAAAGCATGACCAATGTTTTGATAGAGACATTGGGGTTGGGCAAATACATCTTGTAGCCATCTGCGGTACTCGAGTTAATAACAACATCAAAACAAATTATTGAACTACTGAACTGCTGAACTGTTTTATACACATACCTGTAACTAAACGCGTTAACAAAACTTTGAACTCACCGGCGTCGTCTGACACACTTGTTTGCATGCTTGTAGGTCGTTAAATGTCTTGGATTGGAACTTGCTGTCTGGAGTGCTGGAGTGGTCATGGGTCGACTGGAGGGATTTATGTGATTGAACTATTGATTTCATACATTGGTTTTTGAAACAGTTTAACATTGGTTTACTATTTGCTTCCGCTAGACATGTTGGTTTTCATTTAAACTCGTTGATGGTATTTTACATTAATAATTAAGGATTTTATTTTGAAACTTGTACGCGTTCCATGTAATTAGTGGCTCGTTATTGGTACGCCACTCGCCTAACAGGGACATTCCCTAGGTGGTATTTTGGGGACGTGACAGATTCCATCTGGCTCCCGCGCATGTAATGAAAGTGAAGGGCCCACGACAATCACTGACCGCCGTGAATAATCGACTTGTTTACCAAGTAGAGTCACGCGAACTCTTCCTTCTTTGCCTTCAATTACATCTGAAAGTGACTTGTAAATTCTATTATGATCATCTCTCATTGGTTGTCCGCAAATTCCATTATCAAAAAGTGCATCCACGGCGGTTTCATGGTGGGTTAGGAGTCGACCTCGGACATAACCCCGAGCAGGGTGGATTTACTTCTTTGCCGCTCAAAAAAAAGTTTGAACTGATAGTTTATATTTTGTAATATTAATACATCTTATTGTTTGAACTGATAGTTTATATTTTGTAATATTAATACATCTTATTTAAATATGAATATGTATAACTTGCCTACTTTGTACTATTCCACGTTGGTAATTCTTGTGTACTATTAAAGATTTAACAGTATGCATAAAGTAATATACAAGTCTGTCTTTGGGTGTGCAGAGAGTGCAGGGTCGTCCCAACGATTTTCAAAGCCCTAACGAAAGGCCCTTTTGATGTAGTGCGTGGTATGATAAATGAAGATCAAACACGTTGATTCTACGAATACCCGTGTAGTTCTTCCCCAACCCCCAAATTGCAACCCAAAGGGCACAGAATTTGAAGTGAAAATTCAGTTTTCTCAAAATTCAAGTCTGATTGTTTCATTTACTAAAGGGACATATAAATAAGAACAGAAATTCGAAACGGGCCTAAAAAAGATAACGGGCCAAACACACGGCCTAAAACAAAATGCTCAAAATAGTCCAAAAAACATAAAAATGCAAATAACTAATAGAAATAAGTGTTTTTCGGCCCGGACGATGACCTAAACCGCCGTAGGCCGTTTGCAGCAAGATGGAGCTCGTTCTCACGTTCGAATCGCCTGGTCGCACGTCCAAAACGGACCCCCGTAGCCGAAGTGAGAGCCATTTTAGTGAAGCCCCTTTTGTTACGCGGTCTTGGGCCTCCAAATACAAAGTAGCCCGTTCCTCCACACTTGGGCCCGCATCACCTTTACTGGGGTGTGTACTTATAAACTAAAAAGTTTATAGTTTTTTTTTAAACGTAAACTTCAATAGAACCAAACCAACCCACAAATTGTGGCGGCCCCAACCGAAACAACAAATTACATAATTACAAAATTACACCACTCGATCCAAGATAAGGACATCCCTTTATATCTACTATTAATCCACAAAAACCTAATATTTGTTTATAGTTGGTAAAGTTATGTTTTTTAAGTTAAATGTTTTGTAAAAATATAATATATGTTTAGATAAAGTTTATTTTTCTAGCTTTAGTTGATGCAAATTGTATAACCAAAGAATCGTAATAGTTCTTCTAAAAAATCTTTTTCAGCGGACAAAATAGCTAAACCATTTAATCTTTCTTGTGACATTGAAGACCTTAAGTAATTTTTATTAGCTTTAATTTGGAAAAGCTACGTAGCAGAAGGATTTAATTTGGTTTAAAAGTAAATTTATTGATTTTGTTGATGCTTCCCTACTGAATTAGCATGATTGTAAGCAAATAAACAAAAAAAGTTTTATTTTCTTGTTCATTGAACTGAATTGTTGCTGCACTGCTGTTCTTTTTGTTGCTGATGTAAGTTTTAGTTTAACTGATGTGAGGTAGTATTTTAGGATGGCTATTGATATCAGTGCATTTGTAATTTATATCTCTTCTTTTCGCCCGACAAAGAAATGACTCATGTAACACTCATATAACCAATATGGCCCAGCCTGTATGGACCAATACGACCCGTATTTTCTTTTTCGACCTCTGATACAGTTCGAACACTTGTGGGGGTGGTGCACCTATATAAGGACCCTTTAGGATAACATTTGATCTGGCAGCCTGAATTTATTAACTTTTGATTATGATATGATTTAAATCTTTTTCCGATTCATTGTTTAGTGGTTTGTTGTGTGCCTATATCTTCATCTGATTTATCTCATTTTCTTTTTTAATGTTTGGGTTTACAGTTTGGCCACAACAACAACCAGGCCCGGCCCGGCCCGATGCCACAGAGGCAAAAATACGGTTATGGGTCTAGATTTCCTACTCCTCGTAATGATGAACGTTTTGTTTCTGAGCTCAAGTTTTCAAAGAGTGAAGAAACATTATCCATGTATTGCATAGCATTTCAAGAGGTAAAATAGGGGATTTTTTCTTTAAATTAGTGTGATTAAGTTCAAATCTGAAACTATAGAGAATGTTAGGAGTTAGCGTCTGAAGTCTGAGTGCATAATCGTTAAAGACTATTTTGAAAGTAAACTAAGACCATGTGTAGCACTACTAGAAAATCTGAAACTTCTTACACATTTGTGACAAATCCTTAAATGTCGTAAGAAATGTGTCACAACTTGCAATTGATTTAAGAATTTTGTCATAAATGCGTAGGAAATTGTATTCATACATGGATTGTTTCCTACGCCTTTGTGACAATTATATTTAAAAATAAGCATTTTGTCATAAATGTATAGGAATATGTTTATTTTATAATTATTATATACTAGTTTTATTATTATTTAACCTTTTGTAAATTATTTGTGACAGAACTGTGACGTAACTATCAATTAATTAGGATTTTCTTATTTTTTGTCAGAAACATGTCACAAGTTGTGACTGAATTCCGACGGATGTTTTAAGTTAATTAAAAATAAATATTGTGTCATAAATGTGTAGGAAACGATATTATTTTCCCTTATTTTTTTGGCTTACATAAATATTTATTCGGTAAAAAATAATAATTAACCTTTTGTAGATTATTTTCGACAGATTTGTGACGCAAATGTCAATTAATTAGGGTTTTCTTATTTTTCGTCATAAATGTGTAGGAAACGATATCATTTTCCTTTTTTTTTTTGTTTTGTAGGTTATTTCCGATGGATTTGTTACGCAACTGTCAATTAACTATGGTTTTCTTATTTTTCATCATGGATGCATCAAAATTTTGAAAAAAATTTTTTGTAGGAAATTCATCATAAAAGTGTAGTAATTTGTGACGAAAAAAATTGTGTAGGAAATTTCTGTAGGAAATTGTCCCTTTTTTCTAGTAGTGTAGTGGGTCTTGAAACTAATCCCCCCCCCCCCCCCCTCTTGGGCATGAATCGCTATGTGGCATATGAGACATGATGGGCTTAAAGTTAAAAAGGGGGTGTAGTGGTATAATTAGGCAAAAACACGCCTAAAACTCTTATCACTACGGGTGGTCTAATATTATTGTATGGATATGTGTAATCGTATATTTTGCCTTTCAGAATGTGCAACTAATGAATTAATATGAAATGGCTATGACTTTTTTGGCACAATATGAAATGGAAGAATGTTCAAATTTAAGAATGGTAATCAATTTGAAGTCGATTTTGGTTTGTTCGACATCAAGAGTTAAATGCACTTCCTATAATTTAGGTTGTGGTTTCACTTAAATTCCCAAGCATCAACCATTTGACCATACTCAATTCAATAAACTACAACAAGGTTAATGAAATTGTCAAGGCCTAACATATCAATTCACAAAATGTGGAAGTAACAAGTTTCAAAAATTAAATCACTGAGCAAACTAAAATAAATAAACAATGTAACTGAAATCCAATAGCAAAGGCAATAGTGTTTCCGGTAGATGTTTCATCTTTGGGTAGTTGTAAATAAAGAGATGTTGAAGGGATGTTAGATGTTCGAGTCCCGTTGAAATTGATTCGAGTTTATCAAATCTTAATTTTTTTTGAACGGCAAATTAGGATCACTGACAGACCGCTGGAGTATCATTGTGCCACCAGCAGAACCACCCGATCATATCCATCTCCAGTAAGCTATAATGCCTATACACCAATTCAGGAGGAAACCCGATAAATCTGGGAAATGTCAGACAATTTGGTTATTACTCCAGAATTGAATTTCTTTTTTTTTTTTTTTGGAAACTACATCAAATAACAGATGTTAACTATTTGGCCAAAGTTGTTCGGAAAGACAAGATTTCAGAATATATGATAGGTCATAACTAGGTGGAGGAACTTTCTTATTGATCAAAGTAGAGTTTGGTTGTATAATGTTTGTTGTAATATTGAATGTAATAGTGGATTGTGGAAAGATTATAATTGGGGTACTTGGCTTAGCGGTTTTTCGGCTAAGTGTAGGTACATGAACTTTATTTCTTTTGGGTCCGGGTTTGAATGGATTAAACTGTAATATTGGATTGTATAATATAAAGGCTGAACACGATTTAAAGGAACTTTATCTTTAGAATAAGTAATGGAACGTTTATTTCATTCCCGAGTTCTATGTAAACACCAATAAATAATATAATTTATTTTGAGACCATCCGTGTAACACATAAGTACTTACCAACCAGAAACCCTCACCACTTTGTTCTTTGCTCGATCGCAAAATTAACCCAACCAAATCTACCCACCCTAACACTCAAAATAATCCCAACCAAATCCCCCCCCCCCCTCCACTAAACACCTAAATCGATCTAAAATCCATTTTAATGACCGCCCCTTAATATCGATTCCTTTGGCCTGACCTAAGGTTGCACCTTGGTCAAATGGTAAGGGATTGAAGAGAAAGATCGCGTTGGATTTTCTTAATTATAAAGGGTATATTGGCCATTTACTTGGTTACATACGAGTGAACTATAGGTACCACCGAAAAATCCAATATATATAAACCTTGGGACTACATGTGTAATAAAAATGTCAGAATGAAGATGAACCATGTATTTAAACAAGTTGCATGCATAGTACTAGTTATGGTCTACTTCTTCTACATCATGAGGTAGGGGTGGTCATCACTCACCACCAGTATATCACTCACAACTTTCAATCAAGTTTCGTCACGTCATCGAGCTTTATTCCATCCCTCACAACCTTTTTTAGTGGAAATGTCCATCACTCACAACAACCCTCAAAACCCAACAAAGAAATTAAATAAAACATGAAAAAAGACCCAAATATAACACGTCAAAAACTTAACGCGTTGAAGTTTTCAACGAGTGATGAATTGTGGTGGCAGTGGTGTTTTAAAGAACTCCACGCGTGATAAATATATATCACTCACAAATTCTTCAGCACCCCGGGTGGCCTTATATAACCAAACCCCAATAATATCAATAAGTGGTCCACAAAGTTATCTTTGTATAATAAGCCCTTCTACAACCCATATGTAATTCTCTTAGACCAAACATTTATTTAATATGTGTAATACACATGGTTTTTAAAGATATAACTCTTTTTTAAATCTATTCAACACGCGTAACATACGAGGTTTTTAAGGATATAATTTTTTTTATTATTTGGTAGAGTTATTCAACCCGATTATACACGAGTTTTTTAAAGATACGACGTTTTTAGTATTTAGTATACAAAATTACATTTATTTAATCCGTGTAATACACATGGTTTTTAGAGATACGACGCTTTTAGTATTTAGTATACAAAATTACATTTATTTAACCCGTACAATACACATGGATTAAAGATATAATTTTTAATTATTATTTGGTATATAAAATTACATCTATTTAACCCGTACAATATACGGGTTCATAAAGTTATAACTTTTTATTATTTAATATATAAAATTACATTTATTTAACCCGTGTAATACACGGGTTTCTAACCTAGTTGTATGTAATAAACAAGTACCTGTGATCATAGTCTTCTACTTGGATGCATGGGATATGAGAGATGAGGGGGCAATAGTGTTGGGTTGTGGAGGATTTGACTAGCATGGGTGTTCTTAGTTACACTCCTGCATCTAGCAGGAGTGTTCTCTGTTAATGTAGTTTAAAATCAACAACCCTAATTGTTCCTCCTAAATATACTTCTCATGCATGTCTGTAATTTTTTTGAGCACCTAATAAAGAAGAGAACTAGTTGTGGGAGTGGATGTAGATCAAGCTTGATCGAACCACTATAAATCTTGTATTCTTGTGATTTAGAGTGTGTGAGCTTGTTGTGCTTGTTCTTGTGTTTGTGTGATTCGTGATATAGCCCTAACAACTGGTATCAGAGCTCAGGCTCTTGATCGATTCATACGAACTAGGTAAGATGTGAAGAAGAACAACACTTACATGTTGAAGAAGAAGCCGTGGTCTCGGGTTTCAGTCACAGTCGCAGACATCACGATTAGGGTTTCTGAACCATTTAATTTGGTTTAAATGTAAATTTATTGATTTTGTTGATGCTTCCCTGCTGAATTAGCATGATTGTAAGCAAATAAACAAAAAGTTTGATTTTCTTGTTCATTGAACTGAATTGTTGCTGCACTGCTGTTCTTTATGTTGGTGATGTAAGTTTTAGTTTAACTGATGTGAAGAATCTAGTATTTTAGGATGGTTATCGATATCAGTGCATTTTTAACTTATATCTAAATAGGGATGATATATTTTAATTTTTTTATCAATATATTGTAGTCAATCCTTTTATTTCATACCATATTTTCCACCATATTCTAGGCTTAATTGATGGACTCCTTCTGTATATATGGTCGATAGATGCCATCACCATTTATTCACTCACAAAATTCAAAGTAATGCAATTGATCTCTTACCGTAACAATTGTCATGGTATCAGAGCGGTTCTAAGGACTCTCTGATCAAAAACAAAGAAGAAAAAAAAAACCCAATATTGCCATGGCAGGTGATGAAGGTAAAACAGAGAAGAAGAACGAAGGAGTCTTGGATCATGATTCTCCTTATTATCTCCATCCTTCAGACTATCCAAGACAGATGCATGTGAACGATGTTCTAACCGATGGAAACTACACTGATTGGTCTCAAGAGATGCAAAATTTCTTATTTGCAAAGAATAAGATCGGTTTCGTTGACAGAACAATCAAGAAACCGGAACAAGGTTCGTCCAGTCACATGGCTTGGATGAGATGTGATGCTATGATCAAAGGTTGGCTAAATACAGCAATGGAGAAAGAGATAAGAACGAGCGTGAAATACGCTACTACTGCTCGAGAAATATGGGTCGATTTGAGGGAACGGTTCGGGAAGGAAAGTGCGCCTAGGGCGTACGAATTAAAGCAATCATTGACAGTCACACGACAAGAAGGTACGTCTGTTTCGACGTACTATACAAAGCTCCGGACTATTTGGGACGAGATTCAGTCGGTTCTTCCTGCCCCAAGGTGTAACTGTGATGGGTGTACTTGTGGGATAGGGAAAAAACTCACAGAATTAAGAGACAAAGAAAGGCTCTATGAGTGTTTGCTAGGTTTAGATCCCGAGTTTGGAACCATTAGAACACAAATATTGGCCATGCAACCAATCCCTTCACTTGGGGCTGCATACCATTTAGTCGCCGATGATGAACAACAGCGGGCCGTTTCGGGAACCAAAAGACCAACCTCTGATGCGGCTGCCTTCCAAGCGCATGTACGATTAGGCGTGATAAAAATCAGTCACAAAATCATGTCAAACAAAAGGATGGAAAATGTAGCGGGACGGACGAGATAGAGCATTGCACCTTCTGTGGAAAGGATGGTCATAATAGGGATGGATGTATCAAGCGTATCGGCTATCCCGAGTGGTGGCCGGGAAAGGGCAAACAAGATAGCGTCAAGCCAAAGGCTGCTTGTGTGGAAGGAGAAGAAAGCCCGATACCGGGATTAACCAATAAACAATACCAACAGTTTGTTAACTTTTTTAGCAAAAATGATGGAGTTGCCAAAGAAGAAGGCGCACCCGTCGCGAACATGGCAGGTAACAAAGAAGGTAAATGGGTAGTTGACTCGGGTGCTACCGAGTATATAATTTATAATGACGCTTTGCTTAAAAACAAAACGAAAAGAACTTATGAGCCACCCGTTACTATACCGAACGGGGAAGCCATAACAGTTGAGGGTAGAGGCTATTTTGTCTTGCCAAATGGGATGACAATTAAAAATGTCCTTTACATCCCGAAATTCAAGTGCAATTTGTTGTCTGTTAGTAAACTAACACGAGATCTTCAATGTGCCGTCACATTTTTTCCGGACTTTTGTATTATGCAGGACTTATGTTCGAGGACATTGATTGGAGTGGGTGAATGCAAAGGTGGTCTATACAAGATGGGGATGACGGGATGTAAGAGACACGTGATGAGGACAAGTCTTGGTACGTGGCATAAGAGAATGGGTCACCTGTCAAACTCTAAACTATCCCATGTTAATTTCCTTAAGAATGTTTCTTTGAATTCCAAGGATTTTTGTGACTCGTGTGTTAAAGCAAAGTTTTCAAGGTTACCTCTTCCAATTAGCTTTACGAAAGCTAGTGCTCCTTTTGAATTATTGCATGGTGACGTGTGGGGTAAGTATCGCACGCCATCTTTTACACGAACAAGTTATTTTTTGACAGTAGTCGATGATTTTAGTCGTGCCGTGTGGGTTTTCTTACTCAAGCATAAACATGAAGCAAGTGTATGCCTTGTATATTTTCATAAAATGATACAAGTCCAATTTGAGAAAAATATAAAAAGAATAAGGTGCGATAACGGGGTGAGTTTACTTCGAATTGGATGCTCGATTTTTATGCCAAAGAAGGAATACTTCTTGAAACGACATGTCCACATACACCACAACAAAATGGTGTGGTGGAACGCAAGCATCGACATTTATTAGAAACCGCACGGGCATTAAAATTTGAGGCAAACTTACCAACACGGTTTTGGGGAGAATGCATATTGACGGCCGCTTATGTCATAAATCGGCTGCCATCGGATGTGATCGACAACAAGACGCCTTATGAAGTTTTGTACAACCAAGATCCAAGTTATGAACACATGAGGGTTTTCGGTTGCCTTGCTTATTACAAAAGCACGGAGACAAGAGGCGATAAATTCGAAGTGAGGGGGAGACCAGGAGTGTTCTTGGGTTATCCTCTAGGAACAAAAGGATACAAAGTCTATGACGCGCGACACAACAAGATCATAATAGCAAGAGATGTTAAATTTATAGAAAACATTTTTCCTTTTTCAAATAATACACCTGAGAAGGAAGACATTTTTATTTTTCCTTCCAAATGGGAGGAAGTCATTGAGACAAATAATGATCATATTGGGCCCACCACTTTGCAAGATGATGACCAAATGGATAATGAAGTGGACCCCTCACCAAATTTTGTTGAAGAAGGGAGCACCCAAGGGCCAGACAGTTTCGAGCCCAATGAAAGCCCATAAGCAACAAATGATGATAATTTTGATCAATATGAATCGGGTTTTGGAAACACACAACAAAATGGGTCTAATTCCGAAAATGCTGAGCTGCCAAGACAGAAAAGAAGTAAAGTTCGTCCAAAACATCTTGATGACTACGAAGTCAAACTTCCCCCTTCTATATGTCACACCCTGCTAGTTGCGGAAGCGTGTTGCGTGTGACGTAAGAAAGGTAATCATTGCATCCAATCATGTATCACCGGCTCAAGACTTGTTTCCTGAAATACATGTAGTTTTAAAAAGTCAACAAAAGTTGAGCGAGTTCATGCGTTTTGTATGAGTTCCAATAAACTTGTAAACATTTGAGAGATTCCTTTGAAAACAAGTATGTAAAGCGTCTATGAATAGATCAATTAATGTTTTGCAAGGACATTAATATATGTGAAAACATAGGGAGTACCCAACCGAAGTGGGCTATTATTAGTGTCGAATCCCCTCGACTGTGTCGAATCCCCTCGACTGTGTCGAATCCCCTCGACTGTGTCAAATCACCTTGACTGTTGTCGAATCACCTCGACTGGGACACAAAAGCACTCTAAGTAGTCATAAATGGACCATGAGTGGGGCTCGGCCGTACCAGTTAGATCTAACCTTTGTCCATGTTTCTTATGAGAGTTATTGGCATTTCAGTTTCAGCCTATGCTCACATGATCTAATAGTTCATTTCATTGCCAAATCATACCATTGAAACATATGTAACATGTATTTCACCCCCGAGAGTTATAAATTCGAAAACAGTTAAGAGAAAAGGGGGACATGAACTCACAAATTTGCGTTCCGTGTAATATGATATCGAAGTGAGCGTCCGTACGTGTCAGTAACCTACATGTGTACTAATCTCGTTAGACACTAGGTCTTTCGGACCTCGTACAAGTTGTTCATCTTGAGTTCTTTATTATGTTCTCGTTTGTCATCTTTGGAACAACTTTGTATTTTAGAGCGTTGATAGTTTACTCGCTCGATAGTTATGTGTATTCATGTATTCTATACGTATTGAATTATATGCGACCGGCTTCGAACCTATGTCATTGGGCTTATCCCACGTTTCATTTTATTGGGCCTAGCCCTAGTTTTCTTGTTACTGGGCCTAGCCCCAGTTTTTAATGTCATTGGGCCTAGCCCTAGTTTTCTTGTTATTGGGCCTAGCCCTAGTTTTTAATGTCATTGGGCCTAGCCCTAGTTTTAGTAATTTGGGTCTAGCCCAAATCTAATCCTAGTGAGTCCATTAAATATACTCTTGCAATTTTTACCAAAAATTCACCAAGCATGTAACTTAATAAGTTCGTTTTTCACATGAAAAATACTTGGTAATTTTTATAGTTTTCGACTTTCCGGATTCTTGTTTTTGACCACTTAGTTATGCGTTCGCTTTAGTGTCTAAAAATATGTTATTTTTAGACTCGACATTGTAGTAACTTGTTTATGATGTCGATACGCCCAAATTGTCGTCATCAAGTGTTATGTATTTCCATTTCGGCCATTTTATTTAATTGTCCGATTTGATTTTACTAGCATTTCTTGGACCATGTAGGAACATGTACATGTATTTATTTTGATCACCCTATAGGTATCTAATACATACACATATATAGCACATATACACATACTCTTAGCAAGTTTCCAAAAATATATAATTTTTCTTACCAAAAATTATATTTACACATTGTTATATTTTTACCTAATTATTTTTGTAAAAATATAAGTTTTAAGTTCATAAGAACTTCTTGAATATTTAAACCTTAAATATTCTCATCAAAATTTCCATAATGACGTTTAAGACCACTAATCGCGTTTAGCCTTGTTAATCCCCCTTTAATCCCATTTTTAATCGCGATTAGATTTTTAGAAAAATTCGTCATAGTTTCCCCAAAACTATGACGTTTCCCACATTTTCAAAACGCGTTTAAATCACCAAATCAATTTTCAAATCATCATTAATTCATAACAAGTTCCAAAACGCAACTCTTAAGCATGGTATCCCCATAACCATCTTCATGAACTTGTTTATATATATTTAACAAGTTTTCTAAAAATATTTATATTCTTGTGATCATCCCTTTTTCATTCTTTTGTATAACTTGCTTATATATATATTTTCTAAAACCACTAAAAATAAATATATTTTTAGGTTCATCCACAAGTTCCATATTTTTATATAACCTAGTTTAGGTTATATCACAAGTTCACTAGTTTAAAAGTCATGCTTTTAAGTTCATTAATGACTTTATACATATTTAAAATCACTTTTTTTTTTACATATGAAGTTCGTGAAGTTTAAGATGGTGATCTTGCTTAATCTTAACATATTCATGTTTAGATTGTATTTATTATTTTTTTACATAATATGGCAAGATCACATTATCTAACATAATCTACACTACCACAAACATAAAGATCAACACAAATAATATATATTTGGTTATGTTTAGCATGTTAATTTTGTGGTTTAGATTATATATATTTTGAGTTTCAAGATGAAATTCTTACTTGTACATTTATAAATAACAAAACATGATAAACTAAAAAAAAGTTTAAGTATCTTACTACTAGCACAATGGCTAGGGAAGAAACTAGTGGATAAGATGAAGATTTGTAAGCACCCAAGGATGATAAATGCTCCAAAATCAAGCTTCCATGTCTTGAGCCTTGCTAGATCACCTTGTAGTGAGTTATAAATGCTTGAAATGTGGTGTTATAAGATGAAAATGGTGAGATTGTTGGTATGTTAGGGCTGCCGTAAATGAGAGAACAAAAGGGAATGTGTTGATGCTTTTGAAATATTGAAAGTGATGGAGTGTACGTGAGATGTGAGACTAGTGATTATAATCACTTACATGTCCACATTAGTCAAAGCAATCCATGACCATACTCCTACAAAGATCTTCATCCACTTTTACAAATTGTAGGTTATGGGGGTGGGTCCTCATTTTGTCGAAATATGGTGGTAAGCATGGTCATTATGTATTTTTTTTTAGACATGTGATATATGTGTTAATTTATAGATATTTTAGTGGTTAGGTTAATTAGGGTGTTAATGGTAGTTTAGGGTTTTAAATAAAGTCTAACTAGTTTATTAGTTTAGTGGGCATTGATTTTGGATGGGAAAAATGCCACTAGTTTGCTCGTCGGTTTGATACCGGGTAGCATACAAAAGGTACTATATAATACCGTGAGCTATGGTTTTAATTCACCATTGATACTATGGCGTTTATTTAGGGTAATTGTGACGTCAAAATATGGTTAACTAGCTCGATAGGGTCTTCGTTTGCTTGTTTCGTGACCAAAAATGTCGCCTACTAGTTTGTCGAGTCGCTAACGGACTAGTTTAGTGCATAGCGACGTAACGCCGGAAACTTGTGATTATGAACATTCCGTTTGTATCTTCTTATTGTTTTAGTATGTTTTTCATCAATTGACATTATTCCGAAGTCCCGGAAATGCTTTGTTATAAGTTCGGACGCGTTAAAAGTGCTATATTTTAAGCCGAAACGGACGTTTTTGAGATTAGGGCGTTATACCGGAAAGTCTTGTTTCTTTGCAAGATGTGTTTTCATAATAATGTTTTCTTATATAAATGGACTCAGTTATGTTATCCGAGTGCCGTTTTTCAGTGTTTCGGTTTGATTTCACGGTTCGCTGGCATGAATAGTGTAACCGTGAATAGTGCACGTGGCACTTTCTACCAACCCTTTTTAGGACATTGTTTGACTGGTTTCGAAATATGACGAAAACCAGCATATGTTTTAGCTTTGTTTCCTTGTCCTAACCTTGTTATCCAATTAACGACACTATTACGTAATTAAATTACGCTAAATGCATGAGATTATGTAAATAAAATAGTGATTAGTTTGTACGGAATTGCCGGTTTATTGCCATTTGTCACATTCTCCCCCTGTTAAAAAGAATTTCGTCCCGAAATTCATGTTGAGTTATCCCTTAAAGGACTCTTCCCGACCAGGTGGAGGGGTACATTGTATTGATCTGAACTCCACGTTCCCATGTATTCTCGGGTTCGTGACGTGAGTTCCAATGGACTTTTACTAGTTTAATACGACTTCTCCTTGTCTTGTGGACTTTCCAGTCCATAACCTAAACAGGTTCTTTGGTAAACTGGAGTTTGTCGTTTACGTGAATTCCATCCGCTAGGATGATACTGTTTTCATTTGTTGGACTTTTCTTAAGATTCGACACATGAAATGTGTCGTGTACGTTACTGAGTTCTTCTGGAAGTTTCAACTTGTACACGACGGTACAGATCTTTTCTAGAATTTCAAATGGCCCAATGTATCTCGGGTTTATTTTTCCGCGTTTCTCGAATCTAGCTACGCCTTTCCAAGGCGAGACTTTCAGTAAGACTTTGTCTCCGACCTCGAAGACTAATGGTTTACATTTTCTGTTCGCGTAGCTCTTTTGTCTGTCACGAGCCACTTTGATACGGTCTCGTATCTTTGCTATCTTGTCAGTAGTCTCTTGGACTAGTTCAGGGCCAATGAGTTGTTTGTCTCCGACTCCCGCCCAACACAGTGGTGATCGGAACTTCCGTCCGTATAGTGCTACGTATGGGGCAGCTTTGATGCTTGTGTGATAACTGTTATTATAGGGAAAACTCCACCAGTGGTAAATGAGTATCCCAGTTTCCGCCCAAACCATCACACAGGTGCGAAGCATGTCCTCCAACGTTTGGATGGTTTGTTCGCTTTGTCCATCGATTTGCGGATGAAATGATGTGCTTAGATCCAGACGAGATCCAAGCGATTCCTGAAATGATTGCCATAATCTTGACACAAAGCGACCTTCGCGATCCGAGATTATTGAAATAGGTACTCCTTGACGTGCTATTATTTCTTTGAGATAAAGCGCAGCTAACTTCTCTGTACTGTCTTTCTCGCGAGTTGGCAAGAAGTGAGCTGACTTGGTTAATCGATCGACGATAACCCAAATCATGTCATGACCTCGAGAGGTCCGTGGGAGTCCTGTAATGAAATCCATTGATATATGTTCCCATTTCCAAACGGGAATCTCGGGTTGTTGTAATAGTCCAGATGGCTTTTGATACTCGGCCTTGACCTTTGCACAAGTTAGGCATTTCCCAACGTAGGTCGCACTATCTCCTTTGAGATTAGGCCACCAGTAATATTCCTTTACATCCTGATACATCTTATCAGATCCGGGATGTATTGAATATTTTGACTTATGTGCTTCATCCAACACTAAGCCTAGCAATCCGCCAAAGTAAGGAATCCAGATTCTTCCCATGAAGTACCTTGTGCCATCTTTGATCTCTTCCAGTCGTTTCTCTAATCCTCGCAAGGATCCTGCTTGAATGTTCTCCGGCTTTAGAGCTTCTAGTTGTGCATCGCGCACACGAGTAGTGAAGTTCATCTGAATGGTTAACTCTAAAGCTCGTACTCGTAACGTTTTGACTCGCTCTTTCCGGCTCAAAGCATCCGCCACAACATTTGCTTTGCCTGGATGGTACTTGATTTCACAGTCATAGTCATTCAACAATTCTACCCATCGCCGCTGGCGCATGTTTAATTCTTTTTTATTGAATATATGTTGAAGAATTTTCTGATCAGTGAATATGGTACACTTAGTGCTATAAAGATGGTGATGCCAAATCTTTAAAGCGAATACCACTGCGTCCAACTCTAGGTCGTGAGTGGCGTAGTTTTTCTCATGAACTTTCAATTGTCATGACATGTACACGATGACTTTTTCACATTACATTAACACACAACCCAAGCCTTGGTGCGATGCATCACAATACACCACAAAGTCATCGGTACCGTCCGGGAGTGATAAGATTGGCGCTTGGCATAGTTTATCTTTGAGCGTTTGGAATGCCATTTCTTGTTTTTCACCCCAATCGAACTTTTTATCCTATTGAGTGAGTGAGGTTAGTAGTTGAGAAATTTTAAAAAAATTCTCAATGAATCTTCGATAGTATCCCGCTAAGCCCAGGAGTTGTCTTACTTCCGTTGGGGGTCTTTGGAACGCTCCAGCTCTTTATAGCTTCTATCTTAGCTGGGTCCACATGAATTCCATTCTTGTTCGCGACGTGATCGAGAAATTGGACCTCGCGAATCCAAAATTCGCATTTTGAGAATTTAGCATACAAGTGTTCTTTCTTAAGTAGCTCCAGAATAGTTCTCAAGTGTTGCTCATGTTCCGCCTTGGTTCATGAGTATATTAAAATGTCATCAATGAATACGATCACGAACTTGTCGAGATATGGCTTAGATACCCGATTCATCAAATCCATGAATACGGCGGGAGCGTTTGTTAAGCCAAAGGGCATAACAAGGAACTAGTAATGCCCATAGCGAGTCCTGAACGATATCATAGGAATGCTTTCCTCTTGGATCCTCAGCTGATGGTGTTCGGATCTTAGATCAATTTTGGAATAGAAGCTAGAATCTTGTAACTGATCGAACAAGTCGTCAATCCTTGGTAAAGGATACCGGTTCTTTATGGTTAACTTGTTCAGTTCTCGGTAATCTATACACATTCGAAAGGTTCCGTCTTTCTTCTTGACAAATAGCACCGGAGCTCCCCAAGGTGAGAAACTCGGTCTATTGAATAATTTGTCAAACAATTCCTGAAACTGAATAAATAGTTCCTGCATCTCCGAGGGTGCGAGTCTATATGAGGCTTTCGCCACCGGTGCAGCTCCTGGCACAAGATCGATACTGAATTCGACTTGTCGCTGCGGAGGTAGTCCCGGCAAGTCTTTTGGAAATACTTCAGGGTATTCCATTACCACAGGGATGTCCTCCACCTTGCGCTACTCGGCCTTCTTGTCGACCACATGGACAAGAAAGGTGGTGCATCCTGTTCTCAGACTCTTCCGAGCCTTCATACAGTTGTTGGTCAGCAGTCGTGTGTTGTGTTTCTCTCCGTGCACCAAAAGATGTTATCTCGTCAGATAGGGGGAAAAAGAATAATAGTTTTCGCAGCGCAACTACTTCTGCTCGGTTGCCGGCCAACCAGTCTATGCTAGAAGTTAAGTCGTAACAACCTAATTGAATGAGTGAAAAGTCGTTACTGAATTTTCGTGCTCCAAGTTCGAGTGTGCATCCTTTGATGTCTTTCCTGACTTAACTAATTTACCATTGGTCAATCCTATTGAATGGGAGGACGTCTTGTTTACTTGACTCGGCCAAGCATACTTTGAATTTTATGGGGATGAAGCCAATACCGACACCGGTGTAAAACAAAACGGATGCAACGGGTCGGTTGATAGGAACGTATCAGTGACCCTTAATGACTTCACATGACTTCGCTAATTCCTTATTAGTTAACTTGATAGGGCAAGACATGTTTAACCTACATGACTCTAATTCGTGTATATGCTTAGTATATCTAAAGACACTAAGTTAAGCCGGCGTTGGTATCTAAAGAATTAATACATGATGGTTGTAGAGTAGAGTATACCCCTGGACTTGCTTGCTCACTAGCTTGATTCATCCTTAACCATCCATGCTCGTAGTGACCTCTTTGCCACAGTAAAAACCACCTCGTTCATTCTTGAATATAGCTATCTCATTAGTTTCTGTTTTGTGCCAAGTCTCACCACACTACTACTCTTGTCACTTTTGCAAGTGCCCTCATGATGAAAGTTTCACTTATCTCATTCCGAATTTTGACAAGTTAATAGCATACTTCTTAATGCGAGCATCGATTATGGCAGTAATCGCCTTCGCTTTGCGTGTCACGGGATTTCTCTTTCTCTTAACACCCTCCTTGGGCAGTCCCCCATCCTCACCATACCCTTGGCGAGACTAACCGAGAGAGTTACTTCAAAATAAATCTAGGTAGGGTGACATGATGTGATCATGATTCGGATCTCAGGGCTAAACCCCAAATGTAGCGCTCAGTGCGTTTAGATTCGAGTGTTATCCAATATGCAATCAATCCTTGACAGATTGTAGAGGCGTCGGGGTAACTAACAACATTAGTTCTAATCATGATCGAGTTCTAGAGCTCGGTTCCCAAACTTGGAATTTTTCCACTAGCGAGCAATACTCTTCTCGCTTAAGATTCTTGAGTTCTTCCCACAATATCCTCTTGTTGTATTACTCCCTATAGTTTGTACTTGGAGATTCCACCAAGTTAACGACTCATTCAAGAGAAGGCTATTAGTTTACCCAAAATGTTTACTTAGGAGTACATTTATTAGCAAGGTTAACTGCCTTCCTTGTCTTTATCTAACGGATAGAACTCACCGCACCTTCCGTATCAATGAGCTCTCGCGGCTTATAATCCGGAAAAGCCTTAGGATTAAAATCTGGTGTGATTGCATCTCCAAGTGTGGCATTGCCACTCATTCTCGTCCCATCGGGATTTGAACCACTTGAACTACTGGTACCATCAGTACCATCACTAGTGTCGTCGACAACCTCATGTTGTTCCATATGACCTCTAGTTCAACTTTAATAGTAGGGCGCTGATTAACTGACCCTCTTCTAGGCGTAGATTTTCTTGTCGATGCCACGTTGTTTCGATACATAGTATCATTTGGTCTAGGCTTTTATTTGGACAGATATAGCCTATCATGCGCCTAAGAATTAAGAATGTGATTGGTCATGGAAACCTCAAGACAACGTTGCTCTAGTATGTTTGAATAATGATATACATGAATAAATGCATTCCAAAATGCATAGTACCTCTTGAGTGTATTAGCCATGTGCCTAAATGGGAAAAGAAGTAATTCGTTGAGAAGGAGAAACCAAACGGTCGTCTCCAATTTTTACAACGTGTATCCCATACTTCATGGATCTCGATCGCCCAAAGTAGGAAAAATCCTTCGCCACACTAGCCCGTGTGACGAATACGTTTGAGACTCATTGAGCTCCATGAGCTTCGACAAGATTGTTATAATTTTCCATAGATGTCGAATAATAAAATGAAGGGGTTGTAGCTTGGCTCATGCCATAGTATCCCTTGGAATAAGACAAATATCAAACGACGAAGTTTAATGTAATCATATCCAATAATAAGATAAGGTAAGGTGTCATAGACACCAAAGAACCAGCCCATGTACAAGAATTTCGAGATTGTTGAGGAAAAATCCTCCATGAGTGGCTAACGAGGTTTGTTTGCTTTCGATGACTAGTCTCAGACGACTCGTGTTATAGATCGAATGTTAAGTGCAAACAATACGTGTAGTCTTCCTGTATCATAAAGTGTTATAGTAACCATTCCGGTTAGTGTTCTACTAGATAGAAATTTGAACAACTTAAGAACTTCGAATGGATAGTGATCTCTTGGTTTGACCCGCAGAGCCCACCAGGATTCCCATGCACTACAAGTTGTTATTACGTGGGCCCCCGTAATAATGAATTGCCTTGCATGGTCACCCCAGTGTCTCTCGTTCCAAGCAGACGAACAGTCAGAGAGAGGAGTCTATTGTCTACATACCTTCAACATAGAAGGTACCTTCGTGTTGGTCCACGTGCCAATGCCCCCTGTCATTACTCGTGAAAGGGCACAACGTAAGACATAATAGAAATATAGAGAATCCGTAACAATAGAAACTGGAGGGGCAACTTTAAGATGAGTACTTCATCTTCCTTTTCTGGACGAGAGTGTCATCAATCACGATTAGTATGAGCCTCAGGGACCTCGTCCCACTAGTAGAGTTGTTGTCCAAGGCCGCCACCTCCGCCTCGTCGTCACTACCGAAGCCGGACATATACCATTCGAGGGAAAACAACCATCTTCCACGGGATCAATGCTTTAGGGTCTCGCTTAGGGACCACGACCACCATAAGCTTCGTAATAGACGCGAGGTCATCATTCTCATCACGTGAGTCAAGTGTAAAAATAGAATTCATAGTCGAAGGTATTTTCATTCTTGGCAATATTCCGTACAACACATATATAAATACATTATATATATATAATCACTAAATATCATGTTATTTTTGTTCTCATGTTTCACATGTAAGCCTTAGTGTTTTCAAATCTATTCCTTATAGACTAAACATGTATTGAACCATATCAGTTACTTATGATTGAGCCCGCGTGATAGATCCACATTTTATAGTGACACAATGAAAACCTTTTGTCATTTTGTCATACTTTTTGAAATCATCTTTGTAATGTTATCAACTTTGTTTTCATGTGAGAGCCCTTGGTGATTGTAGACCAAACTTTATAAAAGTTTGTCCCCGGTTCACTACAATCGGAGCTCTGATACCAATCTGTCACACCCTGCTAGTTGCGGAAGCGTGTTGCGTGTGACGTAAGAAAGGTAATCATTGCATCCAATCATGTATCACCGGCTCAAGACTTGTTTCCTGAAATACATGTAGTTTTAAAAAGTCAACAAAAGTTGAGCGAGTTCATGCGTTTTGTATGAGTTCCAATAAACTTGTAAACATTTGAGAGATTCCTTTGAAAACAAGTATGTAAAGCGTCTATGAATAGATCAATTAATGTTTTGCAAGGACATTAATATATGTGAAAACATAGGGAGTACCCAACCGAAGTGGGCTATTATTAGTGTCGAATCCCCTCGACTGTGTCGAATCCCCTCGACTGTGTCAAATCACCTTGACTGTTGTCGAATCACCTCGACTGGGACACAAAAGCACTCTAAGTAGTCATAAATGGACCATGAGTGGGGCTCGGCCGTACCCGTTAGATCTAACCTTTGTCCATGTTTCTTATGAGAGTTATTGGCATTTCAGTTTCAGCCTATGCTCACATGATCTAATAGTTCATTTCATAGCCAAATCATACCATTGAAACATATGTAACATGTATTTCACCCCCGAGAGTTATAAATTCGAAAACAGTTAAGAGAAAAGGGGGACATGAACTCACAAATTTGCGTTCCGTGTAATATGATATCGAAGTGAGCGTCCGTACGTGTCAGTAACCTACATGTGTACTAATCTCGTTAGACACTAGGTCTTTCGGACCTCGTACAAGTTGTTCATCTTGAGTTCTTTATTATGTTCTCGTTTGTCATCTTTGGAACAACTTTGTATTTTAGAGCGTTGATAGTTTACTCGCTCGATAGTTATGTGTATTCATGTATTCTATACGTATTGAATTATATGCGACCGGCTTCGAACCTATGTCATTGGGCTTATCCCACGTTTCATTTTATTGGGCCTAGCCCTAGTTTTCTTGTTACTGGGCCTAGCCCCAGTTTTTAATGTCATTGGGCCTAGCCCTAGTTTTCTTGTTATTGGGCCTAGCCCTAGTTTTTAATGTCATTGGGCCTAGCCCTAGTTTTAGTAATTTGGGTCTAGCCCAAATCTAATCCTAGTGAGTCCATTAAATATACTCTTGCAATTTTTTACCAAAAATTCACCAAGCATGTAACTTAATAAGTTCGTTTTTCACATGAAAAATACTTGGTAATTTTTATAGTTTTCGACTTTCCGGATTCTTGTTTTTGACCACTTAGTTATGCGTTCGCTTTAGTGTCTAAAAATATGTTATTTTTAGACTCGACATTGTAGTAACTTGTTTATGATGTCGATACGCCCAAATTGTCGTCATCAAGTGTTATGTATTTCCATTTCGGCCATTTTATTTAATTGTCCGATTTGATTTTACTAGCATTTCTTGGACCATGTAGGAACATGTACATGTATTTATTTTGATCACCCTATAGGTATCTAATACATACACATATATAGCACATATACACATACTCTTAGCAAGTTTCCAAAAATATATAATTTTTCTTACCAAAAATTATATTTACACATTGTTATATTTTTACCTAATTATTTTTGTAAAATATAAGTTTTAAGTTCATAAGAACTTCTTGAATATTTAAACCTTAAATATTCTCATCAAAATTTCCATAATGACGTTTAAGACCACTAATCGCGTTTAGCCTTGTTAATCCCCCTTTAATCCCATTTTTAATCGCGATTAGATTTTTAGAAAAATTCGTCATAGTTTCCCCAAAACTATGACGTTTCCCACATTTTCAAAACGCGTTTAAATCACCAAATCAATTTTCAAATCATCATTAATTCATAACAAGTTCCAAAACGCAACTCTTAAGCATGGTATCCCCATAACCATCTTCATGAACTTGTTTATATATATTTAACAAGTTTTCTAAAAATATTTATATTCTTGTGATCATCCCTTTTTCATTCTTTTGTATAACTTGCTTATATATATATTTTCTAAAACCACTAAAAATAAATATATTTTTAGGTTCATCCACAAGTTCCATATTTTTATATAACCTAGTTTAGGTTATATCACAAGTTCACTAGTTTAAAAGTCATGCTTTTAAGTTCATTAATGACTTTATACATATTTAAAATCACTTTTTTTTTACATATGAAGTTCGTGAAGTTTAAGATGGTGATCTTGCTTAATCTTAACATATTCATGTTTAGATTGTATTTATTATTTTTTTACATAATATGGCAAGATCACATTATCTAACATAATCTACACTACCACAAACATAAAGATCAACACAAATAATATATATTTGGTTATGTTTAGCATGTTAATTTTGTGGTTTAGATTATATATATTTTGAGTTTCAAGATGAAATTCTTACTTGTACATTTATAAATAACAAAACATGATAAACTAAAAAAAAGTTTAAGTATCTTACTACTAGCACAATGGCTAGGGAAGAAACTAGTGGATAAGATGAAGATTTGTAAGCACCCAAGGATGATAAATGCTCCAAAATCAAGCTTCCATGTCTTGAGCCTTGCTAGATCACCTTGTAGTGAGTTATAAATGCTTGAAATGTGGTGTTATAAGATGAAAATGGTGAGATTGTTGGTATGTTAGGGCTGCCGTAAATGAGAGAACAAAAGGGAATGTATTGATGCTTTTGAAATATTGAAAGTGATGGAGTGTACGTGAGATGTGAGACTAGTGATTATAATCACTTACATGTCCACATTAGTCAAAGCAATCCATGACCATACTCCTACAAAGATCTTCATCCACTTTTACAAATTGTAGGTTATGGGGGTGGGTCCTCATTTTGTCGAAATATGGTGGTAAGCATGGTCATTATGTATTTTTTTTAGACATGTGATATATGTGTTAATTTATAGATATTTTAGTGGTTAGGTTAATTAGGGTGTTAATGGTAGTTTAGGGTTTTAAATAAAGTCTAACTAGTTTATTAGTTTAGTGGGTATTGATTTTGGATGGGAAAAATGCCACTAGTTTGCTCGTCGGTTTGATACCGGGTAGCATACAAAAGGTACTATATAATACCGTGAGCTATGGTTTTAATTCACCATTTATACTATGGCGTTTATTTAGGGTAATTGTGACGTCAAAATATGGTTAACTAGCTCGATAGGGTCTTCGTTTGCTTGTTTCGTGACCAAAAATGTCGCCTACTAGTTTGTCGAGTCGCTAACGGACTAGTTTAGTGCATAGCGACGTAACGCCGGAAACTTGTGATTATGAACATTCCGTTTGTATCTTCTTATTGTTTTAGTATGTTTTTCATCAATTGACATTATTCCGAAGTCCCGGAAATGCTTTGTTATAAGTTCGGACGCGTTAAAAGTGCTATATTTTAAGCCGAAACGAACGTTTTTGAGATTAGGGCGTTATACCGGAAAGTCTTGTTTCTTTGCAAGATGTGTTTTCATAATAATGTTTTCTTATATAAATGGACTCAGTTATGTTATCCGAGTGCCGTTTTTCAGTGTTTCGGTTTGATTTCACGGTTCGCTGGCATGAATAGTGTAACCGTGAATAGTGCACGTGGCACTTTCTACCAACCCTTTTTAGGACATTGTTTGACTGGTTTCGAAATATGACGAAAACCAGCATATGTTTTAGCTTTGTTTCCTTGTCCTAACCTTGTTATCCAATTAACGACACTATTACGTAATTAAATTACGCTAAATGCATGAGATTATGTAAATAAAATAGTGATTAGTTTGTACGGAATTGCCGGTTTATTGCCATTTGTCACACTATAGACCACGAGCATTCCGCCTCCACTCAAGAGTCCTCAACGGTACATCCCTTAGCTCATTTCATCTCATATGATAAATTTACTAATGCACATAAAGCTTTTTTGGCGGCCATTACTTTAAACAATGAGCCAAAACATTATAATCAAGCCGTACAGGATGTTAAATGGAGAGAAGCCATGCAAAGGGAAATTAAGGCACTCTACCAAAAGGAAAGCGAGCGATAGATTCCAAGTGGGTCTACAAGATTAAATACAAGCCAAGTGGAGAGATCGAAAGATATAAGGCCCGTCTCGTAGCAAAAGGTTTCACACAAATGGAAGGAATTGACTTCCATGAAACTTTTGCTCCGGTCGCAAAGTTGGTAACTATTCGAACTCTTTTACCTATAGTCGTTAAACAAGGGTGGCACATTCACCAACTTGACGTGAACAATGCTTTCCTCCATGGTGATTTACATGAAGATGTTTACATGAAGATACCCCAAGGTTTTGCGAAACCAAATGATAATAGAGTTTGCAAGCTCCAGAAATCTCTTTATGGTCTTAAACAAGCATCTCGGAATTGGTACGAAAAAATTTACAAGTTCCTTGTTAGAAAAGGGTTTCAAACAAACAGGAGCCGATCACTCTTTGTTTGTTTTTAAAGAAAAGGACATCTTCATTGCTACTCTAATTTATGTAGATGATGTAATCATCGTAGGAAATGACTTGAACCGAATACAAGAAACCAAGTCTTTCCTTGACAAAAAAATTAGTATCAAAGACCTTGGTCCATTGAAGTTGTTTCTTGGAATAGAGGTTGCCAGAACAAAACAAAGAATGGTGTTAAGCCAACGCAAGTACACGTTTGACATCTTAGAAGACACTGGCATGATGGGTTATCGACCAAGCCCATTTCCAATGGAACAAAATCTGAAACTTGGAAAGTGTGAAGAAGAGCCCCGTGTTGACTCAAATTAGTACCGAAGACTTGTTGGGAGACTTCTCTATCTACAAGCTACAAGGCCCGACATAGCTTATGCGGTCAATGTGTTGAGTCAGTTTGTTAGTGATCCGAGACGTAGCCATATGGAGGCCGCAAATCGAGTCCTTCGATATCTTAAAGCAACTCCGGGACAAGGTATATTACTTCCTAAAGAAGGGGGTAATGGCCTCACAACTTATTGCGACTCCGATTGGCTTGGGTTCCCAATGACTCAACGATCCAGAACCGGGTACTTATTACTTTTGGGAGGAGCTCCCATATCATGGAAGTCCAAAAAGCAATCCGTCGTCTCCCGATCGTCAGCTGAAGCTAAATACCGAGCCATGGCAAATACGGTTAGTGAGATCCTATGGTTAAGATGGCTTTTATGTGAACTCAACATCCCTCCTGTTTGTCCTACTCCTTTGTTTTGTGACAATCAAGCAGCACGTCATATAGCGAATAACCCTGTTTTTCATGAGCGCACCAAACATGTTGAGATGGATTGTTGTTTTGTTCGAGAACGCATCGAGTCAAAAGAGATACAAACCATGAAAATTGACTCCAAAACTCAAATTGCCGACATTCTCACCAAGCCTTTAGGAACACAACGTTTTCACACACTACTCGACAAGTTGGGCATTTAAGATCTTCATGCTCCAACTTGAGGGGGAGTAAAGAGGGATGATATATTTTAATTTTTTTGATCAATATATTGTAGTCAATCCTTTTATTTCAAACCATATTTTACACCATATTCTAGGCTCAATTGGTGGACTCCTTCTGTATATATGGTCGATAGATGCCATCACCATTTATTCACTCACAAAATTCAAAGTAATGCAATTGATCTCTTACCATAACAATTGTCAATATCTGTTCTTTTCGTGTGGCAAAGAACTCACATGACCAATAGCCCAGCGCGTATGGACCAATACGGCTTGTATTTTTCGACCTTCAATACGGGCGTATGACTTGTGGGGGTGGTGCACCTATATAAGGACCCGATAACATTTGATCTGGCAGCCTGAATTTATTAACTTTTGATTATGATATGATCTAAATCTTTTTTCGCTTCATTGTTTGGTGGTTTGTTGTTTGCCTATATCTTCATCTGATTTATCTCATTTTCTTTTTTAATGTTTGGGTTTACAGTTTGGCCACAACAACAACCAGGCCCGGCCCGGCCCGATGCCACAGAGGCAAAAATACGGTTATGGGTCTAGATTTCCTACTCCTCGTAATGATGAACGTTTTGTTTCTGAGCTCAAGTTTTCAAAGAGTGAAGAAACATTATCCAGGTATTGCATAGCATTTCAAGAAACATTATCAAATTTAAGAATAGTAATCAATTTGAAGTCGATTTTGGTTTGTTCGACATCAAGAGTTAAATGCACTTCCTATAATTTAGGTTGTGGTTTCACTTAAATTCCCAAGCATCAAATCACTGAGCAAACTAAAATAAATAAACAATGTAACTGAAATCCAAAAGCAAAGGCAAGAGTGTTTCCGGTAGATGTTTCATCTTTGGGTAGTTGTAAATAAAGAGATGTTGAAGGGAGGTGAGATGTTCGAGTCCCGTTGAAACTGATTCGAGTTTATCAAATCTTAATTTTTTTTTGAACGGCAAATTAGGATCACTGACAGACCGCTGGGGTATCATTGTGCCACCAGCAGAACCACCCGATCATATCCACCTCCAATAGGCTATAATGCCTATACACCAATTCAGGAGCAAACTCAATAAATCTGGGAAATGTCAGAACAGTTTGGTTATTACTCCAGAATTGAATTTAAGATTTTTTTTTTTTTTTTTGGAAACTACATCAAATAACAGATGTTAACTATTTGGCCAAAGTTGTTCAGAAAGACAAGATTTCAGAATATATGATAGGTTATAACTAGGTGGAGGAACTTTCTTATTGATCAAAGTCCAGTTATGTTGTATAATGTTTGTTGTAATATCGAATGTAATAGTGGATTGTGGAAAGATTATAATTGGGGTACTTGGCTTAGCGGTTTTTGGGCTAAGTGTAGGTACATGAACTTTATTTCTTTTGGGTCCGGGTTTGAATGGATTAAACTGTAATATTGGATTGTATAATATAAAGGCTGAACACGATTTAAAGAAACTTTAGCTTTAGAATAAGTAATGGAACGTTTATTTCATTTCCGAGTTCTATGTAAACACCAATAAATAATATAATTTATTTTGAGACCACCCGTGTAACACACAGGTACTTATACTAGTAATAGGATAAATAAAATTTACGGAAATTGTACCAACCAGAAACCCCCACCACTTTGTTCTTTGCTCGATCGCAAAATTGACCCAACCAAATCTACCCACCCTAACACTCAAAATAATCCCAACCCCCCCCCCCCCCCCAAACACCTAAATTGATCTAAAATTCATCTTTAATGACCGCCCCTTAATATCGATTCCTTTGGCCTGAGGTTGCACCTTGGTCAAATGGTAAGGGATTGAAGAGAAAGATCGCGTTGGATTTTTTTTAATTATAAAGGGTATATTGGCCATTTACTTGGTTACATACGAGTGAACTATAGGTGCCATCAAGACGAAAAATCCAATATACATAAACCTTGGGGACTACATGTGTAATAAAAATGTCAGTATGAAGATGAACCATGTATTTAAACAAGTTGCATGCATAGTACTACTTCTGGTCCACTTACATTAAGAGGTAGTGGTGGTTATCAGTTATCACTCACCACCAATTTATCACTCACAACTTCCAATCGAGTTCCGCCACGTCATCGAGCTTTATTCCATCACTCACAACATTTTTTAGTGGAAATGCCGATCACTCACAACAACCCTCAAAACCCAACAAAGCAATTAAATAAAACATGAAACAAGACCCAAATATAACGCGTCAAAAACTTAACGCGTTGAAGTTTTCAACGAGTGATGAATTGTGGTGGCAGTGGTGTTTTGAACAACTCCACGCGTGATAAATATATATCACTGACAAATTCTTCAGCACCCCGGGTGGCCTTATATAACCAAACCCCAATAATGTCAATAAGTGGTCCACAAAGTTATCTTTGTATAATAAGCCCTTCTACAACCCATATGTAATTCTCTTAGACCAAACACTCGGTGCACATTGTGATGATGGCTCAACCAAGCCATGATGCACATGTAATCGGCCCTCAATTCGTTGTGCCATATCAAATTAATGTTGTAGTAAACAGATGTCCTACTGGATATCTTGAGATCACAGACATCCAGAACAATATCATGTTCACAATAAGATCGTGTAACACACCTCTCCATTGTCAGCGGTTGATGCGCGATGGGCGTGGAACACCAATTGCTATGCTTCGGGCAAAGGTGATTTAATATCCTACATTTGAAATCTTAATTATGTTCGTTAGTTTGTTTAGTCGCTTTGCTACTAAATTTTATGTCCACATGAATATATTTTATTTCCAGAACCGGACTGCCCATGATCGATGGAACATATTTAGGGGTCAAAGTAACGTTGATTCAGATATGATATTTACCGCTGCCAAAAATAACATGATCCAGAATCAAACCTATGTAAACGTGTTCTTGGGGAATAAAACGAGTCACAATGTTTCTTGTGATTTCCATATCGAAGGGAGCTGGTCGAAAAGAAACTGCGCTTTTTTTAGCGGAAATACTTCAACAATCATAGCCCAAGTAGTTTCAAGACTCTTTACTTGCTTCCTATTAAGTGATCATATATATCTATTAATTCATCACATCTCGTTGAATAGTAACATACTTTTGTGTTTTGTGGTTTTGTATGTGTGTGTGTTTTTTCCTTTTTAACTTTAAGGTTTTCTTTTCATTTTTGTTTAAAGAAGTTTATTTTTATTTTTCTATTAACTTGTCATAAAAAGTTAAACAAGATTAGTTTTTTAATTAGTTTTTGGTTTACGTCTTTTTTCTGAATTTGATCATCTTGGTCTGTTTGCTACTTGCACTGAAAAGTACCTAATTTGTGACAGCCAAATTTGTAGCAAATTTGTAGGAAATTGGTCTTACCTACAAATTTGCTACAAAAAAATCCATGCAAAATAAACTTGTCGATTATCAGGTTAGCTACAAAATTATGACATTTGGTCCCTTAGTTTTTTTTCATTCGGTTGCTATTTAGCATGGTTTTATGCTCCCGCCCCACAACACAGGGGGCTTAAGACTAGTTTTAATTACATGTAGAAAGCTGACAAACCATTTGGCCAGTTAATGCTAAATTGAAGCTAATCAGTATATATGACATGCTCTTGTAGATGCGTCTAGCGCAACCACCGGAGAGATTTATGGTGACAATTAGTCCTAATGTGGATTATGCATTTGTGGTTGCACTTATTGGCACTATTGATGCTATGAAAAGTTCTGGTTCAATCAAAGCTGCTGCCCATGTTGCTGTCGGAATTGCTACTGGTGCGGTTCGATACATTAGTGGAGTTGGGCCTCCCTAGGTGTATTGTAACATACTTGATCCTTATGTAAATTAAATTCACAATGTACATCAACCCGTACTTTGCTGCAAGTGGTCTCATGACTAGCAAAGCTATAGATTGTAGATTCTCGTTCGACGACACAACATGATTTCATTTAAACAAATACACATGTAACTGAAAGAAATATGAAAGCCATATGCTACATAACGATTTTCAGAAAACATCTTTGTAAAATACACCAATGACTTTCAGTAGTAGTGAAGTGATATAGGTACAAATCACTATGTTTCAACTTTCTATATATATATATATATATATATATATATATATATATATATTAAAATTCTTTATCATCAAATATTTTGTTTCCATCCCATAGCATATAATTGGTGTATAGGGTTCATAACTATTCAACTTCCTACCAAACACGTCTTGAATTTAAAGTGACCCTACGTTTTACATCACGATGTGACAGTACTTCACCACTATATGTGACAATCTATGCTCCACGACATCTATAACATTTTAAGGTTTAACTTCATTTTATCACTACAAGAAAGGGACACCTTTAGCGGCGACAGGTGTCGCCGGTATTGGTCCAATTTGTCGCCGCTATTGACCTTTACCGGCGACCTGTCGTTGCTAAAGGGTCGTCGGTATTGTTGGCCGCTATTGGCCACCTGTCGTCGCTAAAGGTTGGCGTCGCCGGTATTGCTTTTGAACCTTTGTCGTCGCTAAAAGGTCGCCGGTATTGGTCTTGGTTGCTAAAGAGTATATGTCAATAGCGCCGACACATGTCGCCGCTAAAAGTCTTTTTTTTTTTAATACAGCTGCTGTATTTACAGCACCCAGCCATTTTTTCGGCCGAAAAAACAGAACCTGCCTATTTCAAAGAACGCAAACATACGCCACGAACATATACTAAAGGTAATATAATTAAAACAACACAAACATACGTAAACTACGTTTAAGTCGTACATTATAATCCTACAGCGTTTAATTAAATCAAAATCATACATTAAAACAAGTCAATCTTCCTCGGATTCTCTATCGTATAAGTCGTCAGAATCGTAGTCATTTGACTTTCCTTTTCCTTTCCCTTGTGAAGCAAGATAGTTATTAAGTTGGCTCAAAAATGACGGAGTTTGGAACAAGCTGTTAACAAAATCCTACAATAATAGATATCAACACGTATATTAGCATATTAATTAACGCTACCAACATATATTTAACAAGAAACATGCGTTCGTTTGTCATTTTATAAATTGCGTAGTTTACCTCGGAAAAGGGTTCTTGCGTCCGAGCTTGCGAAGACGACATGTTCGAGGACATGTTCGAGGACGTGTTGGAAGAAGGTTTAGGCCCCATCCCGCGGTACCATCCCTGCCGCTCTTCCAACGCTTCTTGATACGGGGCAATTGGAGGACCATCGCCGCTCCATTCATCTGTGGCTTGTTGTATGTCCCGCTGTATTTTACGAAGATGATGATTAAATATATATGTCTATATATATATATATATATATGTTATAGAAAATAATACTTAAAAGAAATACTTAGGTAATTTTGTTCAGCAACCGGATCAACCCAATTCCCTTGATTGTCCGTGTGGGTTTTAGCATACGTAGGTACCCAATCCAAATTCTGTTTAACATTACACTTAGATTAGACATTAAATAAACAAAAGCTTACACACACGCACACATACATAAAACATTACATTTTTATAGGCGGTGCTACCATACGAAGATGTCCCCCCATGGTATGGGAATTGTTGTTTCTCGCGTACTTGTCTGTTGGCCTTGCTTTTTTTAATATATTTTTCTTGCCGGAAACCTTCGATGGTTCTCAACCAGTTTTCATAGGGCATATCCACGGGATGGTATGCCCTTGCCCTCTCAAGATCATCGTAACCTCCCTGGCTATCAAATAATTGTCTAGCTTCATACTTGCGGTCAGAGTACCGCTTCATAAGCACAGTCCTCATACCACCCTTCAAGTTTTTCGCCTCATAATCACGTTCCACTTCATCAAGATTGAAATTTTCCTACAAATTAAATAAAAAAGTTAAAATATCATATATAAATTAGATTTGCATGTGCTATAAAATTTTATGCATATAACTTATTTACCCGTAAGTGGTTCATGACGGCATCCTTGTAATGTTGTTCAACATTATCCCATCCAATTTTATCAAACGGGACGGTCCGCCACATATACATGTCGGCCTCCCTTGAAAACATGTCTCTTGATTTACCAACAGGGGTAAACGTGACCTGTTGATCAAACGTAAGCGACACAGCCCCCCCCCCCCCCCCCCCGCTTTTACTAGACACCGTAGTTTCTCGTTTTTAGGTTTTCCCCTAACCTTCTTTGGGGGAACCGCTGCAATTAAAACAAAAATAATTAGTAACAACATTTATAATATATAAAATATAAGGACTACAAAATAATTTAGTAAAAGACTTACCGTCTGTCTCGTGTGTGCCAAGAATCCCACCAGGAGGAAGCGGTGGATCACCAGCGCCGTCACCCCCATGTCCCCAGGGGGCCACATCCGCCATCAAATAAGCGAATATCAGCAATACCGAAAACATAATCCCTATAAAGTTACAAATGTTACAGCATGTGTATCTAATAGAAATTAATGGAAAGTACAACAAGTGTAACTCAAATTCAAATAAATATTTCAAACAAGTGTTTATCAATTACAAATCAATATAAATTACAATAACTTTTCTTTTAGTCGGACTCCACATAATCGAGATCATCCTCATCACAATCAGCCTCGACCTCATCACAATCAGTCTCGACCTCAAACACTTCATCGACGGTAGCCGTTGGGGGATCAACTTCAATTGAAGGCTCACCCGCAGTAACATGAGAAGATCCAATTTGAAAGTATTGGGTTAAGTCAATGACAAGTGGACAGTCAGATGAAGAGTTGTTGTCGACAACGTCATTATCTTCTAAGCCTTTGTCAACATTTTGAACCTTATTGACGCGGTCATCATCACTTAATGGCCGATCCCAAATTCTTCGATGATTAACATTTTCGACTACCCACCTATGTTTGTTTTTTTGGTTTCGAGACGTTTCTTGGATGAAGAACACTTGTTTGGCTTGCGAAGCAAATATGAGTTGATCGTCTTTGTCCCATTCATGTTCAGTGCTTATACTGGTGATATTATTGTCATGGTTTACACCCCTTCGAGTATCAAACCACTTGCACCGAAATAGGACAGTGGAATAATTATTTGTATAACGCAACTCAATAATTTCTTCTAATTGGCCATAAAATTTCACACCGTTCTCTCCAACCACTTCCACCCCAGAGTTTTGCGTTGCGCATTTTGCATCACGTTCAAGTGTCTTAAACCTAACATCGTTGACTATGCAAGCAGTGTAAGTGTAAGCAGTCATTTTCGCACAAATTGAAAGAGCATACAACTCCGGGTGGAATTCTGGAGAATTTTGTCTTTTCATCGAATGGACCTAACAAATATAGAGTAATAATGTTTGTTATATGTGTATTACCTAGCAAGTGTAGAGTAATGAGTGTTATATATGTATTATACCTTATGGAGAAACCATCCCGGAAATTTGGTTTTAAGATCATCTTGGGGATGTGTATGTTTGAATTTACTACATTGATGACAAATATAAGAAAGGAATGAAAAATACCAATTAACAGATTATGAAAAGTTAAAGACAGAAGCACTCACTTCATGTACTCCCTAACTTCTGCGCAGTTTTCGAGGACAAACCATTCCATCTTGCTTTTTTTATGAATGATAGATATTTGTCCTTTATTGCGCCAACAGGACGACATTTGGACTCAAACACCCATAACTTTCTTTTTTCAATAACGACATCATCGTTTCTATCTGGGCGATTGAACTTAGTCTGAACATCTTTAAGGTACATTGAACAAAATGTTAGAGCTTCTTCAAACACATAACCTTCAGCTATACAACTTTCAGGCCTTGCCGGGTTTTTGACATAGTTCTTTAGTTTTTTCATTTACCTTTCAAATGGATACATCCATCTAAAAGCTACTGGACCTCCCGCAATCGCTTCATCAGGTAAATGCACAAGTAAATGAACCATAATGTCAAAAAACGCAGGTGGATAGATCATCTCTAACTTGCATAAGATGGTAACAATGTCATCCTTTGATTTCTTCATATCATCCACCGATAGTGTTCTAGAGCAAAGTTGCTTAAAGAACATACAAAGGTCTACTATTGGTGTAGATGTATCTTTAGTCAAAAGCCCTCTAACCCCAATCGGTATCAAACGTTGCATGAGGATATGACAGTCATGAGATTTCAACCCGGTAATGTTAGCATTGTTTTCTGTCACCCTCTTACTGATATTAAATCCAAACCCATCTGGTAATTTAACATTTTTATAAACTGACAAAAAAGTTTTCAATCATCGGACTTGAATGAGTACTTTGGGTGGGGACTTAAGAACTTGCCACCCGATTGTTTCAGCCATTGTGTCGGCCGAATGTTTAGTTTTTCCAAGTCGGACCGCGCATTTGGCGTGTCTTTGCTCTTATTGTTCATTAGAAGAGTACCGAGCAAGCTGTCGCACACATTTTTCTCTATATGCATTACATCTAAGTTATGTTTCAGCTGCAGAGAAGACCAATACTTAAGGTCAAAAAAATATGCTTCTTTTGGACCAGTTCAACTCGAAATCTGACCGGGTTATTCTCCCACCTCCAAAATCTGGATGCTTGCCTGGTAGACGATTAATTAAACGACCGAGTTGAGCTTCTATGTCAGCTGGGCTAAACTGTCTCGGAGGGTCTCGTGTCTCGGGTCTCCCGTTAAAGTCAAGACTTGTTCTCCAAGGATGGTTGGCATCTAAGAACCGGCGATGACCAACATAAGCACATTTACCAGTTACACGTATTGAAGGAGTGTCTTGGTTACAAGTTGGGCATGCCATGTAGCCTTGTCCGCTCCAACCTGATAGACTACTACGGGCTGGAAAGTCATTTATGGTCCATAACAACGCTGCCTTCATTGTGAAGTATGTGTTTGTTGCTGCGTCTTTAGTACGTACACCTGTCTGCCACAATTGCTTAAGCTCATCCACTAACGGTCTAAGGAAAACGTCCATGTGTTTCCCCGTTGATTTAGGGCCAGGAATCAACAAGGTCAACATGAATGTGGACTCTCGCATGCATAGCCAGGGAGGTGTCACATCTATTATCTCATATGCCAAACCAATCTTCTTAAATGTCTTCTTAGCTACATAATACGAAGGGGGAATCTTGTTGCCTTCTGGCATTGACTCTCGCAACAACGAGAGGAGTCGATCTACTGCTTCATTTTGCAAATGGTACGTATCCTTTATATTCAAAAACTTTGCTAAAAAGTCGATAGAAGAAAACTTGGTACAACCAGGATATAATTATGTTTCAACTTCCTTTACCAGGTCTTCAAAATCATCAACAACACCGCTTCTATCTCCATTCGAGTTCTCTTGGTTAAGGTATGTATCTTCTTCCATACGCTCCCCCCTAATGTCTTCAATAACGTTTACCATACCGTCTTGTGGCGCAACATCGTTTACTTCTGCAATTGGAGTCGTGTCCCTGTGATAGGTCCACTTCGTGTATTCCTTCCAAAAACTGTTAATTACCAAATGGTATTTCATTTCTGCCATAGTTTTTAAGCTGGAATTTTTACATTTGGTACACGGACATCTAACTTCATCGTGGTTTTTTATCACTTTTTCACACATCTCGATAAATGACTTGAGTCCTTGCTTGTAGTGAGGTGAATGACGTGGGGAATCAATCCAACTTTTATCGATAGGCATTATGCAACTGAAAGAAAAACTAATTTAGGATTAACAAGACAAGGGTAGGCTGTTAAACCCACTTTTTGAACACTTTATCACATATGTGAATGTATATTACATGATTGTTTGTTTCAGAAAAATTCGACAGCATTTCCTCTTAGCTCCCAAGTATATATGTAATGATATATATACCCGAGGAGCAAAGAGAAAATGATAACCGAATCCTTCTTAAACAAACAATCATGTAATACACATTCACATCCTAAATGAGATAAAGTATTCAAAAAGCAGTCCCAAGATAAATGGGGACAACCCGAAATTAATTTCTAAATCAATTTCGGGCGGGTATTTCTAAGCTCGTTATGTTTAAATGATTAATTCAAACACGGGCACAGTTTTTTAAGCTTGTTATGTTCTTAATGATTGTTTTAAATTTTGGGCGGAACGCTATGTTTTAGATGATGAATTCAATATCAGGCACAATTTTTAAGCTCGTAATGTTCTTCATAATGGTTTATATTTCGGGCGGGTATTTTCTTAGCTCCTTTTGTTTTAAATGATGATTTCAATTTTGGCGGGTATTTTTTATGTTCGTTATGTTTTAAATGATGATTTTAATATAAAGAGCGTATTTCCTAACTAAGGTAAAGGTTCCTGTAAAAAACCAAAAGTGTGAGAAGGATAAGAAAGAATCTACACCATTAGATCTTTGATCTAATGGTTTACATTGATAGGGACCAAATTGTATAATTTGTTTATCTTTTTGGACTGAATTGAAAATTCTAGGGGTAATAAAGTCTTTATATCCATTCAAAAATAGAAACTGTAAATCAAAATCCCTACAATATATCTCTCTCTCTCTCTTTCTTCAGATGATCTCCGTCGATCTCCTCCGTCCTGCATCATCCTACCGTCGGAACAATCAATTGATCTGATACAGCGATCAATGTGAAGATGAATTCTAGAGAGAGAAACCACAAGTCAATGAAGACGAATCTGCATCATCCTACCGGAACCAAACCCTAGCATTGAAATCGAGATTTTGAACCAATTTTGGATTAGGTTTTTGAGAATTTGAGATTGAAATTGATTGAACTTTATCAATCATTTCATCATCCGTCTTGATCATTGATTAATTATCGCACGACTAGATGATCTCTCTCTCTACACGACAGCAGCGGCGGAACGGCAGTGGTGGTGCCGGAAGTGGAGAAGATGATACAGAGGTGTTTTTATCTTTTTGTGAATGGTGTTTTTTTTCTTTTTTTTTCTGAATGGAGTTATTATCTTTTATGAATGGTGTTATTTTTTACTGAATGATGTTATATTTTACTGAATGGTGTTATTTTTTTACTGAATTGTGTTATTTTTTTCTGAATGGTGTTATTTTCTTTTTCTGAATGGTGTTATATTCTTTTTCTGAATGGTGTTATATTCTTGTACTGAATGGTGTTATATTATTTACTGAATGGTGTTATTTTGTTTACTGAATGATGTTATTTTTTGTTTACTAGATGGTGTTTTTTGTTTCTAAATGGTGTTATCTTGTTTCTGAATGGTGTTATTTTTTGTTTACTGAATGGTGTTATATCTTGTACTGAATGATGTTATTTTGTGTACTGAATGGTGTTATATTTTTTGTTTACTGAATGTGTTATATTTTTTTGTAAAAACACCATGAATTGAACTATGAATTTTTTTAAAACACCATGTCATGAACATGCTCTGATTCTGTGAATGATGCAAAAAAAAAAAAAATTAAAATGAATGATGTTATGGACGGTTATAATTCCTTAAATCAAGGATTTTCTCTCTCCAAATCCTTAAATCAAGGATTACCATATTTGAATTTGTTAATGCATTTACAATCATACCCTTTTCAATTAATTTAGATCTAATGGTTGAGATTCTTTCTTACCTTTCTCACACTTTTGGTCTTTTTTACAATAACTCCACCCTAGAAATACATTAATAAAGTTGACTTGTGGGTGTATTTAACACAACCCTTTTTATATTGGTTCTCAATTTATTCATGTATTATTAAGCTAAAAAGTCATATATGAAATCTAATGCTAACCTGGTATGACTATAACTACATTTGAAGAACAATGAATAGATTTGACAAGCATATCTACACATCGCTTAAACTTCTACATACATAAAATTACATTGAGTGTTTGTATTGACAAACATATGGCTCCATCTATTCACACACATTATCTTATATACGCCATGTATAGTTATATATCTGGTCTAAGGGTGAAGGGGGCACCCCCCTAATTAGGTGAGGGAAAACTTTTTTTAACCCAATCATACGTTGCCATGTCATTTCCTCTCTATAACTTCCCTCTTGTCCAAAAACGTACGGGGTGCACCCCTCTTAGGGGAATTGTTTTTTTATTTAAAAAAAAAGAAAGAAAACTTTTCATTGGTTAAACAGTGCCCTCTCTCCTCCCTCTCTCCTTCCTTTCTTCGGTGACTTCCCACCGATTTGGGCCCCCAAATTGTGTCACCGCCTGGATGGCGGCACCACCACCGAGCGGCAACAACGGTCCCCGCAAGGGGTTACCGATTGTGCCCCGCTCACCCTAACAAAAAAAATTAAACAAAATTTTGTAAAAAACAAAAAATTGAACTGCAAGCAAAAAATTAGTTACTGTGTATTAATAACCAATTGAAGTACTTCAAACAAAAAATTGATGTGTATTCATGATATACTATGAGATTCCGTAATGAATAAAATATACAAACAACATGATTATTTTTTATTCGATGGTATCACGTCAGTGTAATTAAGTTTCATATTATTGCAACTGTGTAAATGATAAGGATTATAACGGTTTTTAATTTTTTTAGATGCAAATTTGGATCTAAAACTAATTTTCAATAGGAGATATAATCATGGGATTATATCAATTACAAAAGGTTAAACAAATACGAATTCAGTAAGTATAAAATTCTTGATAAATACACATTCAGTTTGTATCAAATTTTGATATATACAAATTCAATTTGTATCGAATTTTTTATAAGCATGGTTTATATAATTTAATTATATGTCGAATTGTTTAGCAACATAAAGTAGGTATAAATTAAAAAAAAATACAAAATAAAAGGTTTGATTGTATATATTTGAAAACTTTAAGGGGGAGTATAACCAGTAAAATAGATAGAAAGGAAGCTACATTTAACAACACCCTTTATAGAAACTTGTTCCAATTAATTTGGTTTATGAAAAGTTGAAATAATAATGAAAAGTTGACTGAAATATGGTTGACTTGTGGGTAAAAATAAAAAAAAATTGACTTGTGGGTGTATTTAACAATACCCTAATGAAAACTCGACTACAAACTCGGACAACGACCACATCGCCACACCGTGAGTTCATCAATATACCACTGTTAGTCTGTTACATCGCTTTCTAGGTGTACCTTAACTAGTCACCATCCATTCATCACCAATATCATCACCTAGAACCACGTTTGAAGTTTGTTGGTGTGTTTCGTTGAGATAGAAAGAAGAACCATTGGTGACTTGTTTGATTCAAATATTTGAGGGTTTGTGTGTTGAGGATTTGTTGGTTTCTATTTGACGTTGTAAATCAAAGGATGATTCTAGTATACTCACATGCTATGATGAAATGTTGTGGATACGTTGATCGTGGGGGTATGTCATGAAATGGGACACACGGGTATATCACGAAGTTGAAAAATTGAAAATTGGGTGTTAAAGTTTAAGTTGACAAATATATTGGCAATCACTTAGACCAGTCTGAATAAGTTCACGCTGAAAAATGTTCCTTGATCTGCCTGAGAACGATTTTGATCCCATTGCAAATATGATTGTATGTTATAGTAGGTATGTTTATGTCTTGAGTTGTTTGTTTGTTTTTAGTTCTTGAAAATTATAAAAATTCAAAAAATAGAAAATTCAAAAAGCAATAAATTCAAAAAAAAAAATAAAAAAAATAGTGTCTTGTTTTTTTTTAATTTTTATTGTTATTATAACTAAACTTTTTTTATTATACTTATTAGATATTTATTATTATTATTATTAACCTTAAATAATTAATCAAACGTCACTTTCAAAAATTCTAAAGGGAATGACACACAACAATTCATATGTGAGTTAACTTCCTATTTGTGTACCGAAGAACGCAAAGCTAATGTTGCTTATTACAGATATCACAACTCTGAACTGCTTTAATATTTCAAAGATCTTAGAATAGAAAACTTTACCTTTTAACATAATAATAACAGTTAATTATATGGTTAGTCTTGTGGTTTAAGGAAAGTTTTAAGGTTGGGTACTAAAAGTTTAAGTAATCTAAGACATTAACTTTTAATTTTGTAATATCCTAGGGTATTAAGGCTAACATCAGTTAAAAACTAACTGAGAACTGAGGTTAATTGCATCATTTCACATCTTAGTATCTAACTTTGTTACTTTTGAGAAATCATGAGAACTTATTGTGTAATTAACTCTTAATGTATAAAACATACAATTTCTTTTTTCCTTTATTATATAACTACACTTTCTTAGTTATTTAACTCAATAATTTTTGCAATATTAAGTTCGGCTCGGTTTCATATAACGAAATATAGATAAATAATACACCATGAGTTTGACTCAGTTTCACATAAGGACGTAGATAAAATCTTTTAAATATATAACTTTTCACCCAACGAAACGTAGATAAAAAAAATACAACATAAGTTCGGGTGGTTTTACATAACGAAAGGTAGATAGAAAAATACGACATGAGTTTAGCTTGGTTTCACACAACGAAACACAAATATTAAAATCATCATGACGTAATCGTAGATAAGAAAATATGTGGTGACATATATAAAATATTTTAGAATATATAACTTTTCACACAATGAAACGTATATAAATAATATGTTGAGAGTTCGGCTTAATTTCACACAATGAAACGTAGATAAAAAGTACGTCGTGAGTTCGGTTCGGTTTTACACGTCGAAGAGTAGATAAAAATACGTCATGAAGATGGATGGGCTTACACAACAAAACATAGATAAAAACCACGTCGTTACTTATATTAAAAGAAAACAAAAAATGTGTTTTAAATGATAAAAGTAATTTCATGCTAAATCCATTTGGTTTCTCAAAAGTAACAAGATTAAGTATTAAGATGTGAAATGATGAAATTACCTTTTTTTTCTTAGTTAGTTATAATTGGGGTTAGCCTTAGTACCCTAGGGTGTTACAAAACCAAAAATTAATACCCAAGATTGCTACTTTAAAACTCTTATTACCCAACCTTGTTACATTCCACAAACCACAAGGACCAACCATGTAATTAACTCTTTTTTAAAGGTGTGAATTATTCGTGAATGTCGGGAGGTCTAGCATAAGTTGTCTTAACCGGGCGTGCGCTAGAGAGCCCCTTCGCAAAATAGATCCCTAATTTAAACCCCTCAATGAGAAAGCCTTATCACTCAGACTTGAACTTGAGACTTTGAGGGGAAAACTCACCCGAACCCACCATAGGTAAAACTTAAATAGCTGTGGCCACCACTAGAGCACTAGTGATGGTTATGTAACTAACTCTAATAATAAAATGTTATATGAAAAGATTGAAGCACAAAAGAAGGATATCTTGCAATTCAAAAAAGATATCAGTATTTTGCATTATAGGCTAGGAGTTGGCCAGAAAGTCCAAATTTCCTAAAAAGTGTAAAAAGTCATAAAACACACCAAAAACCCATAAATAATATGATGAAGATTACTAAAACATCATGTATGTAGGTTTTATGTTGTATTTTAGATGTTAAGGCTCTAATTATGGAATGACAAATATTATTGTGTTTTATGTTGTTTAGCATTTTGTGTTTTATATTCATAGTTATACGATGGTGCGTTTGAAGTTTTTATGGACTATTAGAGTTTGAATATGGTGTTTTAGTAATATTCATTCTATTATTTGTGAGTTTTAGGTGTGTTTTATGCCTGAAATTATTGTGTTTTATGACTTTTTACACTTTTTAGGAAACTTGGACTTTCTAGCCGAACCTCACCCTTATAAATCGTGTGATAAGAATTATATAGAACTTTATGATTTATATTTTTGTATATTAAACTTGTGTAATATACGGATTTACAACACCAATAAATTTAAAATAATAGTCAATCTAGATTTTTTTTTATATATATTTAAACTATTTAATACACGGGGTTATAATCTAGTTAGAATATACATGGATACTTGTGCAATACGTATTTGAAATCTTTTTATAGTAATAAACAAAAATCCTTTTTGGACACGTGTCATTCTCTGGTAATTTCTCACCTTTATTTTTATTTATCTCTTTTATTTTCATAATTTGAAATTAATTTTTTTTTAACTCTAAAGTTTCAATTTTTGGCAATTTAAGTCTAATGTTTCAGTCTTTGGTATTTTAACCCTTTGATTAATTTGATTTTTCATTTCCAATTCAAAAGTTTTCATCTTTTGCAATTTAACCCCTTTAATTTTTTTACTTTCAACCCAAAGCTTTTCATCTTTTGCAATTTAATCTCAACACTTTTTTTACTTTCAACTTTAGTCTCTTATATATTTTTCATCTTTCATAAGTTCTCCGTTTAATGTGTTGTTCTAAATTTCCGAGTTAACACGTCGCAACGCGCGTGTCAGGTTCAACGTTTTTTCATCTATTTTTTTCCTGTTTAACATGTCCGTCGCAGCGCGTCTATTTTTCACGTTTGATAGGTTTGTCGCAACGTGCGAGTCAGAGATCGACTTAGTTATTTTTCTCTCGGTTTTACACATAGGCTCGTGGTCATGTGAGACACATTTGTCTTTCATCTAACATGATATATAACTAATTAATCCCCGCCGTATTGCGGCGGGTGGTAATTCTAGTTTTGAATAAAAAACAATGTTTCCACACATGGGTTTTATCTAGAGATACTCTAGCCACAAAGAAAAACAATAAGTGGGCTCACTCAAGTGTTTGGGTCAGGCTGGGCTTCTCATGCGACACACTAATATTGTAATGATGCTGAAGCCCATATCGAATATTTGTTGTGATATGGTGTATATGTATATATCGTCCTCTTTAATTTGATTTGTTATTTTATTCATTTGACTAAATCATGAGAGCCACCAAAAACTATATTACCTGTTCAAACCATTTAAACAAATTAAACACAATTTCTATCAATTACAAATCCATACGTATAACTATTTTTTTTTGTAGTTCAACTAAATTTTCATGAACTCTCGTTTAATTTGTCTAAAAGAAATTTATAACCAATCAAAATAAGTAAAATTTATTTCACGTTTCCCTCACAATCTCAAGTTTATCAAAATACTACAATTTACCTCGTTATCTCTTAAAACCTTTAAAATCCAAATATGAACTAAATACGAGTAATAATTAATAAAAACAATCCTAAAGTTACTCAAAATTGTTGGAATATTTGTATAAAAACATGTATATTTTAGAGTATATCAGCGGTGGAGCGTTGGAGACAATCTTATGAATGGTTTACTTGATAAATACGTTAATAATAAAGTTTATTTGGTTATACATAGATGTGTTCCTCACATTAGGGATGCATGCGACTCGTGCCTCGGCTTTTGGGACCAAAAAGACTTGGAGCATCTCGCTTTTTAAAACCAAGATCACCATTCTACTAGTTATAGTAGATTCTTACACGTGTAGCTATCTAGCTATCGTATGTTTTCTTGACGTGGTTTTTATATGATGTTTTAGGTTATCCCAGATGGCATATTAGCTGACGGGCTGCAAGATCGAATGGGACTAATTTAGACATGAGATGCAACAGAAGTTTCTTGCATGTGAAAATCATCAAGATTTTAGCTACTCTAGTATAGACACGATAAGACATTGGATGATCACCGGACGAGGGAAGCTAAGATAAGTACTTTGCTAATGTTTGACAGACATTCGCATCGTGTAATTAGCTTCATCTTAGCAAACATTTGTTTTATGAATTTTTGTTTTGGTAGATCTGTCTGGTGATTATAATATACATATACAAGAAACTGAGAATGTTATAGAAATTGGAAATGGGAAGATGCTACATCTATACTTCCTTGATGTAGAAGCATGGGAGAAAAGCAATTCCACTTTGTTTATCACTTGTCATTTCATCATTTTGTTTTAGGGAAAACATTCCAACTTTTAGGATTACTTTCTTTTTCATTCATTGCATATCAATAATTAGTTTCATAATGCAATTTCTCATATTAAAACAAAATATCAACAATTATTTCATGGATTAGTATAACAAAGAATACATTCCAAAACATGGGATGATAATTTTTGAATCAAAATAATTTTATCACTTGTTGAACAAAGTTTTTTTGTTTAGATAGCCAAGTTGTTTTTTAGTATAATCTAAAAATAATGACTTTGTATGTTTATTGAATAATAATCAATTATACATGAACAAAGTCTTTGATTGATTCTTCATAACATATAACTTTTATCATAAGGAATGCATACTATATATATCATACATTGTATATAAATATTGATAAAATTATAAATTAATAGGAACTGTGTCTCTTACTAAAAAGAGTTTTAAATTTCAAATCGAGGTTGTTTATTAAAAGTGCTTTAATATAATCTTAAATTCGACTCAAACTTGTTTAACTCTAACTCGATTCAAGCTTTTAACGAGAGTATCAAGCGGCTTACAAGTTCCTCAACTTACTTATTTCTATTTTGTTTACAAGGCCCCATGCAACCATAATTGGGGACCAAGACCATGTGTTATAGCAATATGACTGATATTCATGTCTATTTGGCTTCTTCTTCAAAAGGCCATATACTGAAATTAGTGTCCCACAAACCTAGCCTTTTTCCCCACTCTCAAATCCTATCAACCATTAAAGAGACCGTTTTTATTATCGAAATTAGTATTCACGATTGTCGTGTTGTCACGTCGCCTTAAATTAATGTTGTCAAACTAAACGGACGGGTTCATGTCGATTATAACTTACAAACAGCTTACATAAAAATGGACATTTTTCTTTACTACTTTAGGTGACAATAACAAAGGCAAGTTGGTAAACCAGCCGGTATGTAGTGAAGGACCAAAGATAGTGCACATGTATGGCACATGATAAAAAAAATGAATAAAAGAAACACACAAACGGGAATACTCATTATATGTTTGTGGATTATATAATAAATCTTAAACGGTCATCCCCTTGCATTGTGGATCTTGACCCTTTTAAAATATAGCTTTGATTATTATACCCTCATTAATGGACATAGAATATCGTTATCTATATAAAAAAAACCTAACATGTTTTATCATTTAGACGAAAAAATCTCTTTACCTTATGTTGGTACATTAAAGTGCCTAACTTGTTAAAATACATGAACAGAGCTCTTAAGATAAAAAAATTACCTTACGTTTGTCCACACTTCCCTCCACCTGGTTAGTCGTGGCTTCAGCGTCGGATGTTGGACGATGGCGACGAGCCAAGCTTTTTAAAAGTTAGCCGTTATGTGTTAAAAAAATTAATTTAAATATTTTTAATAACATCAACACATATCTCACATATTTTTAACCCAATCTCAACTAAGAGATCACGTTACAACCATAGACTATGCAAACTATCATAAGCAGAGACCGAGAAGGTCAGTTTATATTTATATTTATTTTTATGTTATTATTTTTGGTATTGTTATTATGGCCGATTACCAAATCGACGAAACCAACGAAGAAGATGACACCTAGTTGTTTTTTATTGAATTTTATTTGATCTTTTTTTAGGTTTAGATTTTATTTAACATTTTTTAATGAAATGTAAGCTTTATCATTAAGTTTAGCATTTATTTTATTATTATATTTATTGCATATTGTTTAACAAAAATATAATAAGAAAAGGAAGACCATCCTCTACACCCTAGGCCCATCTTTAAGATGTAAGGATGACCTTATGATGATGTGGCAGCCTACGTGACGGATCATTCCCAAAGGACTAGCCTCACCCACAACCTTTAGTCTAAATTAAGTAATAGAATTTAATATGTTGCAATTTTAGATTAAGTAACTTGGATTTTAACATACCAAAATTAGTTGAGACATTTTCTTATGTAAAACTAGCTTAAGACCCCGTGTGTTATACGGGTGGCCTCAAAAAATATATATATTATTTAACGGTGTTTCATAAATCTTTTAATGAAAGATTTGTTTTGATATCTATACTATAATTTGAGACCAAAACTTACTTTAAAAACTTCTAGAAAAACAGTAGAGTTTGGCTATAGATCGATAAACGTTGATGCACAATGAGTTGTGTACTATATTATATTTACATTCACTATACGCCATTTTCACACCCTTTTCTCGGCGCATTGTTAGGCTTCTACGGTTACTCCACCGTTTGTAAGTCAAAGTCAATTCAGGTCAAAGTCAACGGTCAGCATGCTTTGCAAAGGTTATTAGTTGTGACATTAGAAGAACGCTGCTCTCGAATTGGACTTGTAGGCACACATAGCCTGCTCCTTTTGGGTTCGGAAATCCTCACATTAGATATTGCAACAGCAAGCGCATCGACTAAGCCTGAATCGTCTTGTTCTTCTGAATTATCATGGCTTAAACATCTAGATGTAGGGGATGAGTGGTTAATTACTGAATCACCATTAATAGTCAATTTTCTGGTCAACTCAAGTATAGATGTTCTAGTTGCTGTTGGTGAGGCAAATATTATACGCAGAACATCTTCATTGCCTACCAGATGCCAAGGCATATATATTAGATAAAGTACACTTAAACCTTTCTATCGTCATAGATTCATTACCACTTACATTCACCACAGAAAAAAATCAAAATTTAAACCAAAGGGTTGTTGACATCTGAAAAACGAAGGCCTAAAACTATCTTTATTTGACTAAATAAAGTCAAAGTCAGACTTGAAAGTCATAGATGTTGCATCATATAATGACATCTTAGTGAAGTTTTTTAAAAATAATAACTCAGGTTCAGATCATAGCTGTCAAAGGCACAAGGTGCTTAAAACGTGAGGACTCAATGGCATAAGCATTTCATTTTTGGGGTTTTAGACATGTTTTAGGCTTCTTTTGAGATAGTTTAGGCTGGTTCCAGGTCACTCGCCTTGCCCGAGGGCCTAGTCGCGCAGCCTAAGAGCCTTTAACTAATCTTTGTTTGGTTTTTCTTTTTCTCTGTTGTTGAGATTGTAGCAAAACAGTAGTTAGAGTTGATCAAAATTTAATAAAAAGCAAGTGACTAAAAATCAGGATAAATCAATTTGAGGCTTGGTTTCAAATCCAAGCCGAGCCGAGTCAACTCGGTTTGTAATTGAGCCGAGCCCGAGCTTGCCCTAGCTCAGCTCGGCTCGGCTCGGCTCATGAACAGCCCTACGTGAACCTGATAAAACAAATAAATGTAATAAAATATTGCAAAAGTTAAAAAAAATGCAAACATATTCCCTGAATATATGTTCCACTAAAGACTACTATTCGTTTTTCTTACTCGCAAAATGTGAATCAAGAAAGTTAAAAAAGTAAAGTATATAACCTTACTTGAGTGTGTGATGAGGAGAAAAAGAAAGCTTCAAAAATATCACATAATTCAGGTGTTTTATAATCCGCAATAGCTTCAGATGACATTCTAAGATCTTGCACTGTCAACCATGCCATGATATGAAAAATACTCATCCTGATACGTCAAGGTCAAAATCAAACAATGGTTATCCAAATGTGTCAGGTTAAAAAATTCCCCAATATCTACAGTTAAAGTAAGTTAATTTAAAATAAGTTAATATGCACCATTATACACACAAATCACTTGTTTTACCCAAACACTCACAACAGTTAATTGAGTTTATATTATAACTTATCTTCATAGCCTTTTAAAACTAATCAAATCATCATCTTCAACTTCAAGAGACAAATTTAATCATCTTCAACTAATTTTTCATACAGATCTTCAACTAAATTATATTCTTTCTTACCGAGTAAGGACTCCAATTTAGTAAAGGAACCATGCCAGATGAAAATATAAGACCATAAGCATCTGGTGAGTATAAACCATGTACTAATGGTGGCCTCGCAACCCTATAGCAGGCGGCTGATGTACCAAAAGCACCTGGCGCGTATGGACCAAGGAGCATGTTACCTGCCATGAAACTTACATCAAGTCATTAAGAATATCATCTAAAAACACAGCCAGTGGTTTAATCCACATTACTCACTAAATTATTAAATGAACCCACAAAACTAATTTTTACCAATTCGTATAACAAAAGACGATTTCAAAAAATAGAAATTTAGTCACTTTTTAAGAAAAAACCACCAAATATGTTAAAACTTCAAAAAATAAACAAAAATTAACCCATACCTTAATATATTACATTAAGGTATATTAATAATATACCTCCATCTTGTGGCTGGGTTGACTGCAAGAGACAGCTAGTGTCATCTACATCAAGTAGCACACAAAGGCCGTCTTCAATCATGATTCTAGCTGCGAGCAACTGTTCTCGTTCCAACGGTTTCTCAGATCTTTCGGTTCAGACATGCTATCATCCAAACTGTGCTGGAAAAGGTCGGGCCAAAGAACTCACACCATATATAGATGGTTGAGCTCTCGGTGACACGACCAAGATCACACGTCCCAACATCTCATAACTATTAACACAGTTAAATATATGAGTGTAAAATAACTAATTAGAAAATTATATTCTTTCCTACCGAGTAAGGACTCCAATTTGGTTAAGGAACCATGCCAAATGAAAATACTATAAGACCATAAGCATCTGGTGAGTATAAACCATGTACTAATGGTGGCCTCGCAACCCTATAGCTGGCGGCGGCTGATGGACCAAAAGCACCTGGCGCGTATGGACCAAGGAGCGTGTTACCTGCCACGAAACTTACATCAAGTCATTAAGAATATCATCTAAAAACGCAGCCAGTGGTTTAATCCACATTACTCACTAAATTATTAAATTAACCCACAAAACTAATTTTTACCAATTCGTATTACAAAAGACGATTTCAAAAACAGAAATTTAGTCACTTTTTAGGAAAAAAACACTATCTGGATCAGAACAGCCCATGTCAAATCCACTACAGATTGTACCAGGCATGTCAAATCCACACCCGTATGGCTACATAATGTCAAATGTCCACCTTAATAACTGACAAAAAACAAATGAAACCCCAATAACAACAACCTGATAACACAAATGGTGAAATAGCCAAAGAGTAACAAAATCAAACATTAGAAATAAGGTACCAGCAAGAAAAAAAGTATTACCTTCCTTTTGGTTTGGTTCCTTTTGCGGAACCAATAATATGAAGTATCCATAGCAAGAATATCTAGATCATATAGTGACGTCACAATTCAAGGAACGATTTCAACAATTTTGTATCTTCATAACACTGAACCGTGTAAAGCAATTCTAGCTCAGGGCCTCAGGATTTACACTCGTGCAGAATATGTTTAGTATTAGTAACTTTGCCCATGTTTTCACCTACATTCATAAAAACGCCAAATTAAAACCACCTCCAATAGATTTGTCCTCTAATATTTTTTTTCTAGACATTTTCATTTGTTGTTTGCATCACTCACCAACTTGCCTACTGTCCGGAATTTTCGCAGCCAGTGGTTTAATCCACATTACTCACTAAATTATTAAATGAACCCACAAAACTAATTTTTACCAATTCGTATTACAAAAGACGATTTCAAAAAACAGAAATTTAGTCACTTTTTAGGAAAAAACCACCAAATATGTTAAAACTTCAAAAAATAAACAAAAATTAACCCATACCTTAATATATTACATTAAGGTATATTAATAATATACCTCCATCTTGTGGCTGGGTTGACTGCAAGAGACAGTTAACGTCATCTACATCAAGTAGTACACAAAGGCCGTCTTCAATCATGATTCTAGCTGCGAGCAACTGTTCTCGTTCCAACGGTTTCTCAGATCTTTCGGTTCAGACATGCTATCATCCAAACTGTGCTGCAAAAGGTCGGGCCAAAGAATTCACACCATATATAGATGGTTGAGCTCTCGGTGACACGACCAAGATCACACGTCCCAGCATCTCATAACTATTAACACAGTTAAATATATGAGTGTAAAATAACTAATTAGAAAATTATATTCTTTCTTACCGAGTAAGGACTCCAATTTGTTTAAGGAACCATGCCAAATGAAAATACTATAAGACCATAAGCATCTGGTGAGTATAAACCATGTACTAATGGTAGCCTCGCAACCCTATAGCTGGCGGCGGCTGATGGACCAAAAGCACCTGGCGCGTATGGACCAAGGAGCGTGTTACCTGCCACGAAACTTACATCAAGTCATTAAGAATATCATCTAAAAACGCAGCCAGTGGTTTAATCCACATTACTCACTAAATTATTAAATTAACCCACAAAACTAATTTTTACCAATTCGTATTACAAAAGACGATTTCAAAAACAGAAATTTAGTCACTTTTTAGGAAAAAAACACTAACTGGATCAAAACAGCCCATGTCAAATCCACTACAGATTGTACCAGGCATGTCAAATCCACACCCGTATGGCTACATAATGTCAAATGTCCACCTTAATAACTGACAAAAAACAAATGAAACCCCAATAACAACCTGATAACACAAATGGTGAAATAGCCAAATAGTAACAAAATCTAACATTAGAAATAATGTGCCAGCAAGAAAAAAAGTATTACCTTCCTTTTGGGTTGGTTCCTTTTGCGGAACCAATAAAATGAAGTATCCATAGCACGAATATCTAGATCATATAGTGACGTCACAATTCAAGAAACGATTTCAACAATTTTGTATCTTCATAACACTGAACCGTGTAAAGCAATTCTAGCTCAGGGCCTCAGGATTTACACTCGTGCAGAATATGTTTAGTATTAGTAACTTTGCCCATGTTTTCACCTGCATTCATAAAAACGCCAAATTAAAACCACCTCCAATAGATTTGTCCTCTAATATTTTTTTTGTAGACATTTTCATTTGTTGTTTGCATTACTCACCAACTTGCCTACTGTCCGGAAACTTCTTGTGTAAATACTTTGCACAGTCCTGCAAAGTGGTAGAATGATGGATAAATTTCATTAAACTTGTGCTTTAATACATTTTTTTACAATATGCATATATTTTACCGACTCGGTAAGAGAATTGTCCAAAAGCTACAATAAATGGCACAGATTCAAGATCTCTTACAATACCTTCGGCACTCTCCACATGGTTATAATTTCTCCTCTTCCACAATACCTTCGTCACTCTCCAATTCATAGATTCGCAGCACAACAAACTCCTCAATTGGTGTGCTTACTTGTTTTGACCAGCCTTGACCCGTTTGACAAACTTTGACCAAAACCCAAAGAGCTTCAAATCTGTCAAGAAAGGAACCCAAATCGGATTATATCAGTCTTGAAAAGCATAAATCAACAGTATGATAATTCAGACTGGTCCATACTGAGACTCGTCCCCAAATCATTTACGAACTCGAATTAAGAATTAATTGGACGAACAATAAAAAAATGAAAACAAAATAATCTCGACTACCAGCAATTTTGCATGAGTTTCCAGCTTCTGTGACGAACCTCTTCATAATCTCGACTACCAGCAATTTTCTTTAGTAGATCAAGTCGTTGTGAATCTTTCATCACAGTCAATAATGATATCTACAATAAATTCACTTCTATTAGCAAAAAGCACCAGACTTCTGCTCCATGAAACAGGTTTTGTCAAAACATTTTACATTTCAATCATCTGTGGCTGACCCGTTTGACCCGACCCAGCTGCATGACCGTATCAAGTGGCCCATTTGTTGAGCCCGCCAAGATTAATCCTTACAATATAATCATAACATTATACCAGTAACACATCTTTTTCTTAATTTTATTTTAAAAAAAAAAATCAACACATAAGCTTCACAAATATTGATATGGTCATCTTCAGCCTTATATTCATGTTTCAAAGGTAATAATTAGTGAAAATAAATATAATTAAAGATTAAACTGGTGCGTACCTGCATGTATGAGAAGAGGAGGAAGGGGGAATTACTTGTCTAGAACCATGGCGAGAGAGGCAAAGTTATTTATCAAACACCTGGAGTGCAAAAACACATATTTCAATTAAACAAAATACTAGCCACATGTTCTATTTTCAACAGAACCCCTAGAATTACTTTCAATCCGACATACATCACATAATTTGATATACGCATACATGTAGAACAGAAGAGTAAGCACTATATTGTATTGTGAATAAACAAACGTATTCTTGAAATCACTCATGGGAATTTAGTAATTCCTTTTCTTGCCACCTAACCATTGAACCCAATAATAACCAACACAATATAGTGTAAGCCCTAACAATCAACCACCAATGAGTAACATCAAATGATATCGCAAATTATCATTTAAAAAGCATTAAACAGAGGTTAATACCAACCTCAAGTGAAACTTTCTGGTCCAGTGTTGTTCTGGTGTCTGAAACTCCTCCTTGATTCATCATATCACACCATAAGGTTCCTCCTGCTGAAAACAAAACAACAGTTAAAACCTCAAATTTTAATAAAAACAATGATAAATAATATGAAGAAAAAACCTAAGTAAATCGGCTAATCACGAAAGATTGTTAATCAGAATCAGAAACAATACATATTATGAAATCATCGAATTCGTTTATTACAACATTACAACAAAATACACAAATAACAAAGTAACTTATGCAAAATTTCATTCGAATGTAAATATCAAATCGGGAAGTAAATAAACATAATCAAGGTTGATCATTACTGAATATTCTAAACACAATTTTGTAACGCCCCAAAAATCTGAATGTTAATAATTGTTGTAGGTTATTACATGACACGTCAGGAAATAAATAACTAGGCTATTTAACCTAGTTAAGAGTATGGTTAAAAGTATTAAATGATTTTAGTAGTGTCAGTTATGTTTTAAAAGTAAACCCGAGGGGCTAAAATGGAACAAATGAAAGATTAAGTTATAAAATAACTTAATAACACACAAACACACACATACGTGCGTGTTCAAGAAGGTTCAGGAGACTCCCATGGAGCCTCAAACCCTAAATCGCCTTTAAGCTCAAATTGGAAGGAAAGATGAAGCTGAAATCCATAACCGAGCATGAATTAATGATCACCAACACGAGGGGATCATAAGGTATGTCTTAAATCTAAGTTTGGTGATCATGGGTGAAGTGGGTTATGTTCTAATCCGTGAGTTATTATGAAATTGATCATGTACAAGGGTTAGAATCCTCGTGTAGAACATGGGTTATGAATGGTTTGCGTTAATTTGATGTTTAGAGGTGACACCCATTAGTTAGGGTGAAGATGATGACTAAAATCACCTCCTATGTTCAAGTCTTGTTGAATGATTGATGTATTATGTGGGTATGATGAACTATTGTTAGATGAAAGTATAGGAATATGATGATGTTATGTTTAATGTTCATTTGGAATGATACATGATGATTAGTAGTTGTTTTTAATGGATTATGTATGAGATTAGAAGAATATGTATAAATTAGTTGTACATTGTGCATTAAAAGGTGTACGCACACCAAGTGTTTGATGAAATGCCTAGTATAAGCTAGCATGTGAAGTTGAATGTTAAATAATGGATGAACATGTGTAGAGTTTGATAATAACATGATTGATGATAAACAAACATGAGAAAATATATTGAGGAAAGATTTCATAAGATGGATAGTTGATGGTATGATTGAGGTTGAATTATGCATTAGGAGTTGCGCTCTATGTTTGAATCATGAGGTGCATACCATGTGTCGGATTAGTGACTAAATGGTAATTTGGATATGGATATACACTAAATAGGTGGATTGTGGACTTACTAGTAAAGAACGATGTTGAGATTATGTTAAATTACTAGTTTTGAATGTGAATGTCAATTGTGGGATCATGAGAGTTTTAGTTTGTATTGATTTAGTTGCATATGTGCAAGATGTAACTTGATGATCACGTGGTTGAAAACATATTGCATAGTAAGTATGAAATGTATATAGTGTCATTAGTATAAGCCTAACGTGATGACACAAATATAGGAGGTTAAGTCGAAAGTTCGTATATAAACCATTGACTTCTGAAAGTCAACTATGCATAAGAAGCATAACTAGACTTGTTGCCATAATTGTAAGATTTTAGAAAGTCATATGGTCTATGTTATATCAATACATGCTATATAGAATGACATGATGAATTATATGAGCTTAAAAGGATGTGATTTTGAATATATGCCTTATGTTTGTTAGAATTGACTAATGAAGGTCAAATGTGCGATATGCATTTGTTATGATTGTTGATGTGTAATATCTCGTATGCTAACAAGAATGTAAATGTGGTGACATGTATGGATAAGCATTTAGTCAAGGTGACGTAAGCACGGAAGGCACAAGGGTCAAAAGGACACAAGAAAGCGAACACGAATACGGACGCAAAAAGGTAAGTGATTTCCGACTCGCTTCTTAGTATACATAAGAACTTATTCTGGATATTAAATGAAGGGAAGTCATGTATGGTGTGAAATGATTGAAAGTAATAAGATAACTATTGATCTAGATAGTCGAAGGTAGTTTATGGGACCAAACGGGTCGAATAAATAAGAATAAGCGAGGTAATGGTAATAATACGGGTAATGATTAAGGACCCGGGGAAAGAATCTTAGTCTAATATGTGAGGAATTGTTTTACGGATGTTTAGGAACAAGTTTCAAGTGAAACGGATGCAAAACGAGCAAGTTATGCATATTTTAGTTCTTAAAAAGGAAGGCTGATTCAGGGGCCACCGTAAGCTACGGTAGCCACCGTAGCTTACGGTGGGAGCTGGGGACTTATTTCTGCCGTAAGGCAGTATAAGGCTGCCGTAAGACATCAGGGGCCACCGTAAGCTACGGTAGCGACCGTAGCTTACGGTGGAGGTCAGGTACAAATGTATAGTTTGAGGTTTTCTTTGTTTTTCTTTCGAATTCGGACCCCGTGAACCCATTCCAAGCCTTGTTAAGCTTCTATAATGATCCTTAACCCTACTAAATGGCTTGGTAAGTTATGGATGAGTATGAAACTCATTTTTAAGAACCGAAACATACCCGATAGATATTTTTGAAGGCGTTTAAGATGTGCGAGCAAGATCGGGGTATGTAAGCGAGTATGCGGGGTAACGAATTAAGTACGTGGGTATGTATGTATGTATGTATGTATGTATGTATGTATGTATGTATGTATGTATGTATGTATGTATGTATGTATGTATGTATGTATGTATGTATGTATGTATGTATGTATGTATGTATGTATGTATGTATGTATGTATGTATGTATGTATGTATGTATGTATGTATGTATGTATGTATGTATGTATGTATGTATGTATGTATGTATGTATGTATGTATGTATGTATGTATGTATGTATGTATGTATGTATGTATGTATGTGTGCATGTATGGATTTCACTATTGAATGTATGTATGTGTATAATTATGTTTCGATTTAAATATGGGTGTAAGTATGTAGATATGTACATAGGTAAGTATATATGAAGGTGCATATGCCTGTAGGTGTGAATATATATATATATATATATATATGCGGATGCTAGTATGCATGTATAACCGAATGCAACAAGGTAAGCACGTATGTTCATACGATTTCAATATGATTGTGTATTGATGCAAATAACAGTGTGCCTTGAGTATGAACAATAATACAGGTACAATGATGAAGTCTCTTTGGAGAATGGATACTCAGATGGAAATGCCTAGTTACAAAGGGATAATGGAGTAGAAAGTAAAAGTGTATGAAACTTGTTACGTTCATGTTGTGTACTAATGCTCGAAATTGTATGGTAAGTGTAGGTCGTACAAGCCACCGTGGATCATTGAGGAGAGAAGGTCGAAGACGAGTCACAAGATAGATTGTACGGGAATACTTGACTATGTAAAATGATAGTTTCAAGTTATGCTTTTATTTTGTAATTATGTACAAAAGATAGTTTTATTGTAAGAAATTTTATAGTACGAATTTCCGCTGCGTCTTTTCAGTAAAAGCGTGTTAGGGTGTTACAAATTTACAAATTCTAAAATGACATAATTAGTTTATTACAAACACGGATCTAAATAAACAATTATTTTTGTAAAAATTCAAATGACAGTACACTTTAAATAAAAAAAAACATTTTCATACATAAGGTTGAATATGACTGAAGATTACAAACAAAATTTCAATTTTCACTACGTAGTTAGGGTTTTCCATAAGAGCACTTCAAATCACTATTTTACATGATAATTAGGTTTATCGAAACTAACATAACTAAATAAACAACGATGTAACAAAAAATTAACTGATTATATAAATCAAATCAAACGAAAAACATACAGAATGTTGAAATACCGCAGAAAGTTTGGTTCCCGATTTGAGATTCGCGATAATTAGGGTTTTCGGTAATAACATCCCTAAATAAACAATGATGTAACAAAAAATTAACAGATTATACAAATCAAATCAAACGAAAACATACACAATGTTGAAATACAAACCGATTGCAGAAAGTCTCTGGTTCCAGAATCGAGAATCGCGATACATCTGAGAGACGCCATACATATAGTTAATAGATTAACCATTTTCGAATTCAATACTCGAACAATATGAACGGGATAGTATTTCATAGAGAAGAGAGAAGGCGGTGGAACATAAAGGTGAAAATGGAGGTGGAATTTCTGAATAATAAGCGCGTGTGGGAGGATAAAGAAGGAGATAAAGGAGAATTGGGGATGGCGCCCATAGTGAATTATCTAGCCTAGGGGGTGTCCACATCATCAAAATGATTGGCTAAGAATAAACCTTGTGGCTTAAAAGAATTCATTTAGTATAATAGATAGATAAGAAAACGTGCTAGTTTTTTTTTTTTTTTTTTTTTTTTTTTTTTTCCTTGCTTGATACAAGGGCTTTCTAGCCACCCAAAAACTTAAATAAAACTCAAACGGTCATTTAAAGATAGGGGCTATGACACAAGCTCCTAACTTTCAAATGATCGTTCGGTGTAACCTCAAATGATCATTGAAAACAGTATAGAATTAGATGGTCACTAAACTAGTTATTGTCATCTAAATTCGTGTAGCAAACATGCATATCATAACGCTCGTTGTTAATTCATTAAACGTCTATCTTTGAAGTAAAATTTGTAACTATGAAGCTTTTTTTATTTTTTTTTCTTGAAAAAATCTGCACCCAAATAATATTTAATTGAATGGACACAAACAATGTAGTTGTTTAGCTACCAGATATTTTTTATTGGTTAATTGTTTTTATAATAGTTAAATCCGTGAGGTAGATTTTTCCACCATAATTAAGAATACTTTCCGGTGTGATTGCATCTATGTTGAAATAATATTTCAATTAGTTGTCTTTGTCCAATGAATATGATAGTTGTATTGTTGATTTTATTTTTGTCGGATATGATTTCTGAAACAAAGGGGCAGTATTGGGAGACTTTCTCTAGGGTAGATTAGCGGATGAAGTTTCAGCCGTGACACAATGTTATATGCGAGCCAAAGGTTTTACCACAGTGGACCTGTGGGAATGAGTTTCCTCTGGAAATTGATAACAGACTGGGCCACTAGCATTGTCTACGATCACAGGCATGGGTAGAAAATCTAAAATCACATACCTTCACTTTCTTGAGTAAAGCCTTGGCATTCTCATCATTTATGAAATGACCATGAAGAGGCTCTATATTCCATGTTAAACACGCATTATGTGATGTGCGTCACACACAATATTGAATTATAATACTATCAGTGTATCCAGGTCAGGGGCGGACCTGTAGTGTAAACGGGCGTAGCCCAGGTTACGGCTCAAGTTTTTACGAGTAGTGTAAAAAAAATTCCAATTTTTATACACAGGACACCCCTGAACAAGTACAAGGACACCCCTAAAAATTTTTGGGATACCCCTGAGTTGAAGGTCTAGTTCCGCCACTAATCCAGGTGGTCGGGTTTTGTTAGATATTAAAAGACGATATATGATTTCTGAATTTTTAGAAAGAAATGGTTACCTACAACATCCGTCACTTAAGGTCTAGTGGTTGGAAAGACTTGGCTTCTCCTTGGAGACCCAAGTTCAATCCCCACTAGTCTCATATTTGGTGGATAAAGGCAATGATGACTGGTTCTCCTAGACCCTAGGTTAAGATTTCGAGCCCGAGCCACCCCGGGTTTTAGTCCACCGTGTGTTACACCAAAGAGATTCTCTCTTGTGACGGCGCAAGCCCCTGCCACTGGTAGTGGGTGGTATGGTTTCCCAGGAACGCCGTTAGCCAAACTCTCATGTCAACGTGGACCTGGTTAAAACAACATAGTCTCGCCAGAATAGAGTTAAGACCCTATGTTTAGAAGGGATTTTCGCCGTTAAAAAAACAACAAATTATATGTAAAAAGGTTTTAATTGAAGTACGGCATTTTTTACACCAACTAACTGATATAACGTCACTACGTACGTACAGTTGAATCAAATACAAGTATTTTATACAATAAAAAAATACAATGTTCATATAATAATGATTAAATAAATAAAAATCTATTCAACCGTACACCTATTAATTGATGTTAACCGTTAAGTAACGGTGTGATTCCGTGGCTGTCATTATCCTCAAATGAAATTGTGATTTGGGAAGAGGCGAAGCGACCAAACAGGACCAACCTTTTGCTCTAAATTACAATTTTACCCCTGAATTGATTTATTTACAAAATAGTCCTTGCATTATGCAGATTCTTTTCATTTTATTAATAAAAGTTATATTCAATATTTTCTTTATTGCAATTATAGTTTCTTAATCACGCCTCTACCCACTTTCATAATTATTGTTGGTTAAGCTCAAGCATCATTAGTTAAGAGAGTTAGTTATAAATAGGGATGACATAAAATTAAAATTGACATTTATAAACATTAAGAAAGGTTAAGTTTATCAAATAAAAATATTATTTTTACTTTCGTTTTAATCAATAACAACTACCAGTTATTTCATATAGCCATAATTTTATCTCTCACACACAATACACTAATACAGAAACAAATTTATGTATGATACAATAGAATGCATTTTAAAATTAAGAATAAAAAGACACGTATTATACATTGATACATAAATAAACATACGTTAATGGAGTACGTTTTAAAATTAAAAATATAATTGATTCGTAGAATACTGTGATAGAGAAACAAAAGTTTGTTTATATATATACACACTAACATAAAATATACTAATACACAAAAAAAGCATGTTTGATGTAACGGAATGCGTTTTATAATTAAGAATAAAATTTTATAAAGTAAAATTACTTTTGGAATTTATGGATTTGTTTTAATTTTATTTTTTCTAAGTCAAAAATCTAAGGTATGAAATGAATAGAATAATAAAATGCAAATTCCACAATCATCATAACGATTCTTTAGAACACGCATTTTATATGTTTCACACATACAATTTGTGCCTCAAAGGCATTATTGAAATAATTTGTTGTTTTTTTTATCCGCAAAAATTATTCATTAAACATCACCAAAAATTACAACTGAATGATTACTAATGAGGCATTAACAAAAGCATGCAACCAACACCTATTACTCACCCATACAGACTTTTATAAAATACTCCAAACAAACTACCAAAAAAAAGTATAAATCTTATATGTTGAAATTCACCCACTTCTCCCAATTGAGATTCACGTCTTTTGACAATAATTTAAATATAATGCCACGATTGTTAATATTTATAGTCATGTTGAGATACAAACATGTATATATTTAGTTTAAAGACCAATTTAGTAACGGCCCAAGTGAATATATTTAAATATAAAATAAGTAATATAAAAGGATTATCAAAAATTTAATGTAATGTAGGTTTTATTAAATGGATGGATTCGTCTATTTTCAGAATTAATTAGATCAACTACCTTTGACTTGTCCTACAAGAAAAAACTTAAACCAACCACCTTTGACAACTTTTATTGATAGCTAACGCTAATCTTGACAATGTCAATTTGTAGTTTGCTTATGAAAGTTGAACTTCTAACACCCATAAATGCAAGTTAGATGGGGATATGAGAAGGTCAAAAAACCCTAATTTAAAATTTCTATTTGTTATTTGTTCTGACGTTCTTTGTCAAGATTAATCGACTGATACTGTTGTTTGCTTTTATGTTTATAAATAATATATGTGTTTTATATAAAAAACCACGTTTGATTTTACGTATATGTTAGTTTAATTTTTAACTTAAAAAGTAATCAAATATCTAGAATATCATGTAATAAATGTATATAATAATAACAATAAAAAAAAATAATAATAACAATACGTAAAGTTGAACTTCAACACCCATAAATGTGAGTTAGATGGAGATATGAGAAGGTCAAGAACACCCTAAATTAAAAGTTGTATTTATTCAAAAGAATGTAGTTCCAAGATTGAATTCTTGTCCCAACATTTCTTTATTAAGACTAAGCTACCTATGGTATTGTATATTTCTACATATATAATGTTTCAAGAAAACATAATATTTGATTTTATGAATACATAAGTTTAATATATAAAAATTTAAGACTAAGCTACCTATGGTGTTGTTTATTTCTACGTTTATAATTAATACATAGTGTTTCAAGAAAACATGATATTTGATTTTACGTATACATAAGTTTAATATCTAAAAAATAATTAAACATCTAGAATATCATGTAACGAAAGTATGGGTCAAGTTATTTTACAAATGCTTCTAATTGTAAGAAGTGTAAGAAGGATTTATAGAGTGACAAGTGTCCAATAACCTAAAACTAAACCCACTACATCATCACCAAAAACCTAAACACACACCCCCACCCCACCCCACCCCCACCCAAAAACCTAACCCCCCCCCCCTCGGGCAAAAAAAAAAAAAACAAAAAAAAAAAAACTATACCTCACCAAAAAACCCCCAAAAAACCTAACCCCCACCCCCAAAAACCTAAAAAAAACCTAACCCCCCCCCCTTCAAAAAAAAAAAAATCTAAAAAAAACTAAACACTCACCCCCACCCCCACCCAAAAACATAAACCCCCACCCCCTCGGCAAAAAAAAAAATATATTTTTATTTTATTTATTTATTTATTTTTTGGGTGGGTGATGTGGGGGGTGGGGGTGGGGATTTAGGTTTTTGGTGGTGGTGGATGTTTAAGGTTTTTTTTTTTTTTTTTTTTTTTTTTTTTTTTGTAGTGGGGTTTTTTGTGTAGTGGGTTTTTTTAGGTTATTGGACATTTGTCACTCTATAAATCTTTCTTACACTTCTTACAATTAGGATCCTTTGTATTTGATCCTAATCCACGAAAGTATATAGCAATAACAATAACAATACATCATCATTATCACGTGCACTAGATTCTAGAAGGTCCTCCATTTCCCTGACATAACCTCTAGGCACATTTAGTTATCGTACACGAGACTTGAGATATTACCCAAAGAAGAGATTGATCAACCGACTTAAATAGATCCATAACCTGGTTCCATCTATTCTAATTGAGGGAATTAAGACGGAATAACCTGGTTCCATCTATTCTGATGTGGCAGCTGACTGGACATGTTTGTAAATTTTTTTAAGAGGCCTTATTGTGGATGCTCTAATGTGAATGATTAATAATGTTTAAGTGTACAAATTATAAGAAATTACTAAAATAACTTTCTTTACTTTCAAAACCCATATATTCAATGTATGCGACTTGTGACCAGGTGTGCTTAGTCAATAACCAAAAAACCAGGGTGTAAACTAAAATAATTACCGGTCTTTTTCCCGAAGGTCAAATTTACAAACTAAACGCCGTCAACTTTAAAATAATGACTAAAACCCCCCTTATACATTTATATATAAAATCTAGAGTAAATTGTCATCTAAAAAAGCTTTTTTATAACATATAGTCCTTTACTTTTTAGATTTTTTGTCATTTATATCCAAACGTTTGACTTTTTTTTGTCAAAATCGTACCTAAGATTTGGGATTTTTTACTATTTTCATCCAAATTTTTGATGAAAAAAATAAAAAAATTAGATGTTCGGATGAAAATGACAAAAAATCTCAAAAGTGAAGGATTATACCGTACAAAAAGTTGTTTTGAATGAAAATTACAAAACATGCCTAAACCTCAGGGACAATTTTGGCAATTTACTCTAAAATCTATACAACTATATATATATATATATATACACAGGGTGGAGTTATTGTAAAAAAGACTAAAAGTGTGAGAAAGGTAAGAAAGAATCTCCACCATTAGATCTAAATTAATTAAAAAGGGTATGATTGTAAATGCACTAACAAATTCAAAAATGGTAATCCTTAATTTAAGGATTTGGAGAGAGAAAATCCTTGATTTAAGGAATTTTAACCGTCCATAACTTCATTCATTTTAATTTTTTTGCATCATTCACAGAATCAGAGCATCTTCACCACATGGTGTTTTAAAAAAAATCATAGTTCAACTCATGGTGTTTTTATCTAACACCATTCAGAAACAAAATAACACCATTCAGAAACAAAAAACACCATCCAGTAGACAAAAAATAACATCATTCAGTAAACAAAAAAAAAAACACCATTCAGTAACTAATATAACATCATTCAGTACAAGAATATAACACCATTCAGTAAATAAATATAACACCATTCAGAAAAAGAAAAAAACACCATTCAGAAACAAAATAACACTATTCAGAAAAGAATAACACCATTCAGAAACAAAAGAATATCATTCAGTAAAAAATAACACCATTCATAAAAGATAACACCATTCAGTAAAAAATAACACCATTCATAAAAGATAACACCATTCAGTAAAAAATAACACCATTCAGTAAAAAATAACACCATTCATGAAAGAATATAACACCTCTATATCATCTTCTTCACTTCCGGCGACTACCACCATCTTCGTCACACCACACGTCCACAACACAGCCAGTTCTTCATCACACGCTACCCTAAATCACCATTCGATTAGTCTTCTCACACAACATACAACATAGAATCCGAATTTCAAAGAATTGCATCAATCATCGAAGGTTGCTTATTATTTTCCATGGATACATAGTTCTCCGACTTCGTCGTCCGACTTAATCTCCGGCGACCCTCCCAATATCAAACCCCCAAACCCTCTCCGAAGAATCCCAGATGGCGTACGACCTTTAATTGCGGCGGAAATGGTAGACATCAGATCTTCGATTCCGTCGCGAAACCCTTGACGACTACGGTATTATTTCTCCTCTGTGTTTCTTCTTCAGATTGATTGATTGATTATGAGAGAGATCTTTGATCGTAGATGGAGATCATTTGGAGAGAGAAAGAGAGATTGTAGGGATTTTGATTTACAGTTTCTATTTTTGAATGGATATAAAGACTTTATTACCCCTAGAATTTTCAATTCAGTCCAAAAAATAAATCAAATTTTACAATTTGGTCCCTATTAATCTCAACCATTAGATCAAAAGATCTAATGGTGTAGAATCTTTTTTACCTTTCTCACACTTTTAATCTTTTTTACAGGATCCTAACTCTATATACACATACACACACCTTGTGTTTTTCCCTCTTTTCATCTCCAAATAAAAACCGCCCTCAAAACCATCAACACACTCACACAAATCAATCAAATTTCATACTTCAAACACACACACAAATCAAAAATTAGGGTTTCGTACTTCCATTTTCAGCTATCAAGCTCCAAATTCATCCAATTATCAACTTCGATTCACCATTAAATGCGTCAGATCGGAAAACAACACGATTATTCCGACTCAAAAAACCCTAATTTCAAAATCAAAATCACATTACCACCAGATTACAATGACACGATACAAAAAGATCTGTTTTCAAACATCATGAATCACAGAAAAACCGATAAAAAATCGTTAATTTGTTGCTGTTCATCTTCCGAAGCACTTTTAGCCACTAAATCAGTGGCTTTAAAGCTGTTAAACATCGGTTATGTGAAGCTGTTCTGGATTAGAACCCCTTCACGGGTTGTAATCTTCCTGTTTTTACCTTCAATTTACCTTTTTTCGGCTAACAATCATGAATCTTTGTATCTTTACATGTTGTTGTTAGTAGCTTTTAGTGCCTTTACTGTATATGGATTGTATCGTATTGGGTCTCCTTCAATTCGGTTGTTTGTTACAAGAAAGTTCCCAATTTTGAAGCTTTTTTCAAACGGGTCAAGTTCACGCACACCAGTTGTTTGGTCAATTGGCTCCGTGAACCGGGTTGTCGAAAGCGAAGTTTCGGGGTTCTTGGTGAAGGTTTACAGCAATGGGGATGTGTATGAGGGTGAGTTTTATAAAGGAAAGTGTTCTGGAAGTGGGGTGTATTATTACAAGTTGAATGGAAGGTATGAAGGTGATTGGGTTGATCAGAAGTATGATGGTTACGGGGTCGAAACTTGGGCTAAAGGGAGCCGGTATCGGGGTCAGTACAGGCAGGGGTTGAGGCACGGGTTCGGGGTTTATCGATATTATGTTGGGGATATGTATGCTGGTGAGTGGATCAAGGGTCAGTGTCATGGGTTTGGGGTGCATACTTGTGAAGATGGTAGTAAGTATTTTGGCGAGTTTAAAGGCGGTGTGAAACATGGGCTTGGTCACTACCATTTCAGGTAAATTTTAGCTCTATTTGGTGTATTGATGTATACTATGTTTGGGTATTCGGATTGGTTATTGAGTCTGCTTATGGTTTTATGAAATAAGCAGACTCGAATGATGAAATTTGTACAATAAGTTTTAATAAACCACTCCCAATCTGCTTATTTTACCCTTAACTGATGTTTGAAAGTCAAAACACAATAAGCAAATGAGCAGTTTTAATAAGCAATTACAAATAACACGGTTTCGGTTATTTGTCATTCGTACATTGTGAGGATCATGTATATGATATGAAGAGGAATTAAGCTCTGATATTGGGTTTTATTTACTTGATAAATTAGGCACACCACAGACCACCTAATATTTTCGGTATAGACCAGATTTGTGAGTTCTATTTTTTATTAACATTTCATTACAACTGGGTAACAAACCATGGTTCCTGCCAAAATGCAATAATAACGCTTAGTTACTTGATAAATAAGCAATTTTTGACATATGGGTCAAAAATATTTTGTACTTTGATGTCAAAATCAAAAGGTGATTTTTAGTTTTAATATTCTAATCCCTCTTGTATTTTTTTTCTTTTATTTCTCTGTAAGGTGAAACTATTTTGAGATTTGAGCTTATGTGTGATTAATTACGTGATGAATGCAGAAATGGTGACATGTATGCCGGCGAGTATTTTGCAGACAAAATGCATGGTTTTGGTGTATACAACTTTGCAAATGGACATCGGTATGAGGGTGGTTGGCATGAAGGAAAACGACAAGGGTTCGGTTTGTATACTTTTAGAAATGGCGACACTCAATCGGGTCACTGGGAAGATGGTGTTCTTAGCATCAATACACAATATCCTTTGTCGATTTCTCATGCAAAAGTTCATAAAGCGGTTGAGGTAATTTCATATATACATATATGCAGTTAATATGATATATCAGTGATATATTGGTTATCGGTCCCCTTGTCAGATATTAATGCGAAATATCGGTCCTTGACCGATATCCGATTGTTTACCACATTAACTGCTTAGGCATTACTATTTGAAAGAGTTGGAATAATAATCATAATTATAATAATAATATTTGATTGCTGTTTTTCAGGAAGCCAGACGAATAGCCGAGAAAGCGTTGGCTGCAAAGAGTGTTGATGAGAAGGTGAATAGGGCGATGGCGGCAGCTAACAGGGCAGCAAATGCGGCAAGAGTAGCGGCAGTTAAGGCGGTCCAGAGCCGTGTGCACCACTATGATGATCCAACACTGGTCATTGTATGAAGCGTTTGTAAGTTTTGTAGTGGATTTTTGGTCAATGGTGGCTGGAGTGCTGTTGACCAGCTTGAAAGTTGAAACCACCATGAGCAAATGGGGAGGCTTCTTGTTTTTAACTACAGGATGACACTGTACTATTAGATTTAGGTCACTCAAGTGCTTTGGTTTCTTAAGAAGTTAAGGTTCATGAGAATTAGGTTACCTTTTGTTTCCATGTAACTGTAAATATACTTTACTTCAACGTAATAGTTGTTGTATGTTCGGCTTCGGCTTCTAATGGATTTGTGTGTAACAACTAATCAGTAACCAAGAGAGAATTATTTATTCCCTCTTGGCTTGTGAGATGTTCTCTAAAAAGTTAAGTGTCATAAGACTTTAACTTGGTTTCGGTGTCGGTGTCGTTGAAACCTCGGTCAATATGTTTCGTTGTTTGTCTGGAAAGTAAAACGATTGTCTCTGACCATGGATTCTTAGTTCGTTCAGACTTTGTAGATCAACGTCTCTAACCTTAACTTGGCGGTCCAGTCACTTGAGATGGTGAGGTGTGTGAAATTCAAGTTTAACACAATAGGACAATTGTTCAAGAAATCACTCATGAGCTATATTGGTGATGTTGGACAATCAAAAGTTAATGACATCCGATTTCTAAGAAGATGATAAACTGATATTTAGAATCAAGCATCAAATGAAATTTGTTTGGGTGTTTTCTTTAAATCCAAAGAGGAAGTGGCATATGTCAATTTCATTTAAAGGTGGAATTTTGCCACAGCTTAAGTCGGAGGGTATGGAGGCGCCACCAGCGCCACCTTACCCTCTATAGCGCCACCCGGCGCCATACCTCCACACCCTGCGATTCAAGAAGGGGCATTATAGGAGAGGCTTCATGGTGGTAACGAGCTGGTTTCGCGTGGAACGAGGTGACTAATGTTGAATGTTACCGTTCAACGCAATTTAAAAATAAAATAAAAATTACTTTCCTTTTTTATAAATTCATCCTATAAATACCCAACATTCTCTACATTTTTTATACCATTCTTTACACTCTCTACTTTTTTTTGTACCATTCTCTACACTCTCTACTTTTTTTCGTACCATTCTCCACACATGTCTCCCAACAACCCAAACCCATGGGACCCGAGCAATCCGAATTGGCAAAGTTTGCAAACCAACGAGCAAGAGTACCAGTATCGACGAGACCTGCGTACGGGTGAGCTTGGATATTATTCGATGCCATCAAGCACCCCAACTTCTCCTCATCCCACCACTCCACCGATGCTCGGTTTATACATGTATTATTCTCAATCCCTATTTTTTCCCCAAAACATACCTCAAAACATACCCCAAACCGAATCCGTACCCGAAACCCAAGCCGAACCCACTTCTAGAAAAAAGAGAAGTCATCGAAAGAAGGATGAGTCCGAAAAACGTGCTACTAAGAAGGTCGAATTTTGGTCGCCTAAGGAAGAATTCGAGTTGGCAAAAGTATGGCTCGACGTATCAGAAGACGAGATTGTTGGTAAATTTTATCTCCATATATTTTTTACATACTTTTATAAACATATAGCTTTGTAAATTTATTTTTTAAATCAAACATATACTTTTGTAAATACACTTTTTTATAGGAAACGACCAAGACTTAAAGATATTTTGGGGTCGTATACGTGAGAAGTTTTTCGCCGCAATGGGTCGTGACGAATATCGAATGCCCGTCTCTTTTTCGGGAAAGTGGGGCGCTATGAGGACGAAGGTTAGCAATTTCAACAACATATATACTAATCTCGTCAACAATAATTGAAGAAAAAGTGGTTCAAGCGACGTCGACGTCATGACCCAAGCACACAACGACTATAGATTATACCATGGGCATGTTTTTACGTTGGTTACAACATGGGAGCTTCTTCGCAAATCTCTCAAGTGGCATCTTGTACCACCGTTTGACCCAACCCGCCGTAGGTCTAAACGGTCCAAATCGACATCCACTACCGAACCATCCGGGTCTGATGCTCGTACAACAATTAATCTAAATGACAATGTTGACGAATTTGAAGAACCAGAAGAGTTGCCTCGACCACAGGGTAGGGATAAAAGTAAGGCAGCGGCACGAGGAAAGTCTTCTTCAATGGCATCGGATGGCCCGTAAAAGTTGAGCGACTTCGAGGCAAGTCTCAACAAAATAATCTCGATTAGGGAAAAAAACCAACAAATAAAAATGGAGAAACAAATCCAAAAAGACATGGATTTTCTCGCGAGAGATTTGTCAAATCTAGCGGAGGAGGACCGGGTCATTTTGTAGGCTCGTAAGGCACAAATTCGGGCGAAATATATATAGTTTTTTTTTTCTAGTACTTTGTGATTTTTTAATGACTTTGTAATTTTTTTTTAATTTTTTTTTAATGAAATTATGTTTTTTTTAATTTTCTAGTTATTAAAATTGTCATTTAATTTAAAAAAAATAAAATATATAAATAAAAAAATAATTAGGTAATGATGACGGGGCTCCATCCTACACCCTGCAAGTTAAAGGGGGAGCGTGATAAAGCCCTCTGGCTAACGTGGATCCTATGTGGCGATGACATGTCCTGATAAAACTCCTATAGGCTCCATCCCACACCCTCCAGCCTTATGGTAGTTGAAAGCACACATTTCACATGGAAAAATAGGATGCTACACTAAAAAAGTAAAAATAAGCATCCCATTCCTTTTCTAAGCACACCCCTATGTAAATGGTTTGTTCGTATATGCAAGGAGACTCATCTCGTGTGGCAAAATTAAAATTGGTATCTTAACATAACTACTATATAAAAATAATTGGCAACAACAGACATGATAAGTGGCAATGCAAATGCATGATTGCAACACACATGATTCCACAAGACATTCGTTATCCCTAAAACATGTGGCTGAGAAATGTGACTATCACATTGACTCATCCGTTTTGGATGATCTTAAACATGTGGCTGAGAAATGTGACTATCACATCGACTCATCCATTTTGGATGATCTTTGACTACGTCCTAAACATGTTCATGAATGAATCATGTCCCTTGTGATTTTTAGCATACATCGCATGACAGACCTCGCTTAGTTGGTCACCTAGTCATTGTTGCTTGGGCATGCACCCATTGAATGCATTTGCATTGCCACTTATCATGTGTATGAAATTTTAAGTTGTGTGTTCTCCATAATCTTTGCTTGATTGATACTGTCCAGTTATGCTGTCTGTAGACACATTTAGGTACTGTCCAGGACTGTCTTTTAGAAGTAGTCAATGTCAAAACATGAGTTTTCCTTTCTTCTTCTTTCAGGTCTTCATAAGATGAGGCCTGAGGGGTAGTTTCATTTGCCTCTACAGTTATGAAAAGTTTTTGTGTGATGGATACTTGGAGATATTTTGGATCGAGTTTCTAGTATTTAGGTGAAGGGTGGTTGTGAGGATTGGCCGAAATAGGAAAATTCATGATATTCTTGTCTCGGACATCCAAAGTTTGGTTGTGGGAAATGGAGAAGTTGGTTATTAATTAGTTGCCCAACATAACCCTCTATCCATGGGTCGCCCCACATGGCAGTCCGTGGCTCCAAAAATCATATTGGGAATGAACATAGTCTCTTAGAGAACCCTGTCGGATTAATAACTCACGGTTAGCATCCCGGTTGCAATGTTAGGCCCTCACTGATTCTAGTTATCGGCCATCGACATTCAAAAACTCTACAATCGATGCAAGTGAACGAAATAAAGCTTAATGAACTTCTAAAAGCACCAACAATGGGCGTTTTGTGGCACACTACAAACACAAACATTAAATCAGCAGGGAATGCGTAAAAGAGTGTTGGAAAAAAGCTTGCAGTCATGGACCATCCGAGGAAGTAGCTGAGTTATGAGGACAAAAGGGTTTCAGAAATCTAAAACTTGAAGAGAGAAACGGGTGTTTCAGGTAGGATGACAGGAAGAGGTCCTTGACCCGCTGCGTTGTTTTGAAATACGGCATTTACCAGTCCCAGACAGAATTTTTATAACACACAATCCAGCTCCTAAATCTAAAAACAATACACAATCGTTTCATGTCTGAATAATTTTACACAAAAAGAGTTCAAATAAAATACTCAAATTCCTCATTGATTCAACAAAACTGTCAAAATCCAAAATAAACCGAGAACACTAACAATAGTAAGGAAAGACTTCAACATTGAGATACAACTCACACCAAAACAAACCAACTGTGTCTAACTCTCAGTCTGCTCCCTAAGCCTTCGGATTGTGCTCCGAACTGTCACTGCACTAGCGGTGCTATAATCACACACAAAGAAACACATCAAAAAATGAAAACAATGTAATATAAACATAAAATTAAAGAAAAAATCCAGGATATAAGAATTACTTCAATGTGTATGCACCGCCTGCTTTGACTTTTCCGCAGTCCTTGCAACCCCAAATTCCAACAGCTTTCCTCTTCACCGCATACTGTATAACATTTCATAGAAAAATATGGTTAAGAAAAAACAAACTTTACCAAGTTTTATGAATGATCACAACAATACTAGATTAACTACCTTTCCGCAAAATTCACAGAAAAACTTGCTGTGCTGGCTGACTTCCATTTTCTTGATCTGCTTTCGCAGACTGGCACCATAACGGGTACCTGAAAAAAAAAGTTTTTTGATGTGATTAAGATGGTTCCTCAATAAAGAGAGGTAACTGTGTGTAGTAAATGAAAACAACAGATTCGTAAAAAAATCATGTCTGTTGTGCTAAACTACTATTCTGTGGATGTGTGAACAGCAAAACTATTTTTTACAAGATGTAAAAGTTAATTCGTATCATCTTAAGCGCTTTGTGAATCCATTTAAAAGCAGAAAACATAATACTCACCATACTTTCCAACAATCCCAGCCTTCTTTGTCCTCTTTGTCTGCAATAAAATAATCAATACAAGCTTAGTATGTAGAAAATAACATGTGTTAAAAGGGCCACAAATACTTCCTTCATATCTAATAAAAAAGGTCAAATCTTGGTATTTAGTTTCAGGCTGGTACTTATCATAGTTATTAAAGCGAGCACCCAGGCGCAAATAAAACCCTGGGCCCAACAAAGCGCCCTGAGTGCGCCTAGCGCCTTTAATAACTATGGTACTTATAAAGCGAAGAAATTCTCAAATTTTGAATATTAATATCTAAATTTTTGGTACTTATCACTTATAACAATTTCAATATAAAGAGATGCAACATTATTAAAAAACTGGTAAACATATAATATCAAAAATTGTTAATAACAATGCACCATTAATCACTCATTTCATGGTCATGTAAAACTGTAATGAATCATACTTCAAAAAAGCATAACAATATAAGTGCACTAATTAGTTACATAAAAAGACCATGCTTCACAAAATTTCAAATTTAACACAAAATAAAAGTATTATAAATACATTAAAACAACCATGACTCAAATAAAAAAGGCAAGATCATCCTGCTTGCAACGATTGTTACAGAGTTAACATCTAAAATCAAAGCATATGAACAGAAGCTACAAACGATGAATCTCACTGATTGTAAACTATAAAATGAGGATTAATGAGATTACGTAATCGTTCTACCACATCATAATCAGATCAGACAATTTGCGTGTTTGAATATATGACAGAATAATAATAATCTATGGAGGAAGCAATACCATTTCGATTGGTGGAGAAGATAACACAAGTTGCTGAGATGAAGAGAACGGCGCTTTGATGGCACAACGAACGGAAACCCTAGATTCTTTTATAAAGCGGGTGGAAATGGGTCGCGTTTATTGGGTTCTAATGTTCTATTAATCCTGGACCCTTGACCCTGTATAAGCCCAATAGCTAGTGCAAATTCGATCCATTAGTAATTTAGAGGTGCAAAAAAAAACCGAACTAAAAAAAAAAAACCCGGACCTGTTTATTAAAAAAACGGGTATTTTAGACCCGAACCTGATGTATCTCAGCTAAGTACCCGAACTCGGGTTGTTTTATATTTGGTTTTTTTTTGTATACCCGGGTTTAATAATACCCGTACCCGGGTTTTAGGAATACTTGTACCCGGGTTTTATGAATACCTGATACTGGGTTTTAGAAATGTATGTATTTTGATTATTATAGTTCCTAGTAACATGTAATTTTGTTAAATTAAAGTTTTATATTATTAAAGTTCATATTTATAAACCCAAAAAATGAAGTAGGAAACAAAAAAACTACAAAGTTCATGTTCATGTTCATGTTCATACCCATCCGGGTTTTTTCTACACCTGTAGGTTTTTTTCATACCCGAATCCTACCTGAACCAAAAAATAGGGTATTTTAATACCTGGGTATAGAAAAACCGAACCCGGGTACACATGCTATGGATTAGCTAGAATACCCAGACCCGATCATGACCCAAGTATTGGCAATACCCAAAATTCAAAACCGGGTGAGACCTGTAGGATATGTACTCGAACCCGAGTATTAAAAAAAAACCCGGTTTGCACCTCTAATTAGTATATTACCATGACACAAAATATGTCTAAAAAGCTCGGTTTTTCTAAGGTCATTTTTTATCCTATATTAATTTCTCAAATACTTTTTGATCTATGACTCCTTTATATGACAGACTTTCTTATGTTGAGTTAGATTGATGTGTGTTATTGAAACGTTTTGTAAGCTTTTGAGAAAAAAAAAACATTGATTATGATAATATGCTTTTGAAAACATATGAGAATCACTTGTGGGAAATCACTTAATTTCATTCAGCTTAGTATCTCTATCACTCTATGTATGCTGAACATACTTTGTGTGCGAACTCGTGAGCTTGGATAATGTGTTCACTCATGTGATCATAGAACCTTAGAGGTCGTTTGGTTCATATTTCATAGATTTAAAAGGAATTTGAATTAAAATTGAAAAACATTGCATCAAGAAATATGTTTTGTTGGTTTTTAATAAAAACTAGATTTACCACCCGCCGCAATGCGGCGGGGGCGTAAAACCGTGCCGAATAGCATCAATGCCATACCACTGCCAGCAAAAAACAATACTGAAGTTGCGGTGTGTTAACGTGAGTAAATTAGTCTGCAACATCAAACCTAGAAAATAATAATTAAGTCAACATAGGACCCCGCGCGTTGTAACGAACTTGTCAAACCAGGAAAAGATAGACGATGTAAAAATGTTGAACCACACACGCACGTTGAGCTGTGTTAACTCGTAAAATCTACTACGAAGCGTAAAACAACATGTTAAAACGTTGAACCACACACACGTTATGCCGTGTTAACTCGCAAAATTTAAAACGAAAAATTTGCGAAATATGAAAAGTGTGGGGACCAAAGTTGAAACTACAAAAGTTGTGAGTTTAAATTGCAAGAGATGAAAACTTTTGGTGCTATAAATAAAAAACAAATAGTTTTGGGTTAAAAATGATATATCACTTTTTTTTTGAAAACCTCCCAAAGTATGAGGTACATACATCTATGCTCTATGCACACAAATGTTGTTAATTTATACTTTGTTAATGTGTTCACTCATGTGATCATAGAACCTTAGAGGTCATTTGGTTCATACATTTAAAAGGAATTTGAATTAAAATTGAAAAACATTGCATCAAGAAATATGTTTTGTTGGTTTTTAATAAAAACTAGATTTACCACCCGCCGCAATGCGGCAGGGTGTAAAACCGTGCCGAATAGCATTAATGCCACACCACTGCCAGCGACAACCAATACTGAAGTTATGGTGTGTTAACGTGAGTAAATTAGTCTGCAACGTCAAACCTAGAAAATAATAATTAAGTCAATTTAGGACCCCGCGCGTTGTAACGAACTTGTCAAACCAGGAAAAGATAGACGATGTAAAAATGTTGAACCACACACGCACGTTGAGCTATGTTAACTCGTAAAATCTACTACGAAGCGTAAAACGACATGTTAAAACGTTGAACCACACACACGTTATGCCGTGACTCGCAAAATTTAAAACGAAAAATTTGCGAAATATGAAAAGTATGGGTAAGTTGAAAGTACAAAAGTTGTGAGTTTAAATTGCAAGAGATGAAAACTTTTGGTGCTATAAATAGGTTAAAAATGAAATATCACTTTTTTTTTGAAAACCTCCCAAAGCATGAGGTACATACCTCTATGCACACAAATATTGCTAATTTATACTTTGTTAATGTGTTCACTCATGTGATCATAGAACCTTAGAGGTTGTTTGGTTCATAGATTTAAAAGGAATTTGCATCAAGAAATATGTTTTGTTGGTTTTTAATAAAAACTAGATTTACCACCCGCCGCAATGCGGCGGGGGCGTAAAACCGTGCCGAATAGCATCAATGCCACACCACTGCCAGCGACAACCAATACTGAAGTTACGAATTAGTCTGCAACGTCAAACCTAGAAAATAATAATTAAGTCAATTTAGGACCTCGCGCGTTGTAACGAACTTGTCAAACCAGGAAAAGATAGACGATGTAAAAATGTTGAACCACACACACACGTTGAGCTGTGTTAACTCGTAAAATCTACTACGAAGCGTAAAACGACATGTTAAAACGTTGAACCACACACACGTTATGCCGTGTTAACTCGCAAAATTTAAAACGAAAAATTTGCGAAATATGAAAAGTGTGGGGACCAAAGTTGAAAGTACAAAAGTTGTGAGTTTAAATTGCAAGAGATGAAAACTTTTGGTGCTATAAATAAAAAACAAATAGTTTTGGGTTAAAAATGAAATATCACTTTTTTTTTTGAAAACCTCCCAAAGCATGAGGTACATAATACCTCTATGCACACAAATGTTGCTAATTTATACTTTATTAATGTAATTGAAAAATAGTACACTAAATTCCATCAATCAAAGAAATTTAACAATCCTTCCTATTTGACAAGGAATTCTAAACTTTCCATTGGAATATGTTTCAGTTTACCAAAATACCCTCATATTTTCATTCTTAACTACTTCAAATAAAAGAGATGATATCAAATTTGTCTTTTTTGTTTTTAACCTTTACAATTCCATTTACCCATTTATGAACCAAACACAATACAAAATTCTATTTGAATTAATTCTAATTCCCTTTATGAATTCCAATTCCTATAAAAAATTATGCGAACCAAACGGACCATTAGATTCGTAGACAGGATACAGGGAATTTGAGTCAACTTTTAAGGACATACCACATGTCATTGTGGTGCCAATGGCATGACACCATCTGGGAAGGTATAATCATTTTACTGTGTCTCCACTTAGTATATGCTCGTGAGAGAGCGTTTGGGTTATTTGAGAGGCGTATGGATGCATCATATGATTTTGTTTGATCTGATAAGTAGTTCCATACACACCTTTCGATTTTGGGATGCACTAGAGTGCTCGTCCGGTGTAACAATGTGATACGAGTGTTAAGATATGACATGTTTAATGCCACGAATGTGCAAGTTGGATATTTTGTATCGTAGGATACTCTTACAAATAATCTCTTTGTATGTACTATGGTGGTTTGTGGTGTTAGATATTATGTATGTTTATTTGTGATTTGCATCCGCACACTAGGCACTTAGCTCAGCTATTTTTTTTTGTTTTCGCGTAAGGTCATGAGGGTTAAACTAGATTGTGTGATAAGTGCTAATAGGAGTTTGAACATATGCCTATGAGACTTTTTTTTAAGCTTTAGACCTTTGATTTAGTCTTTGTGGTTGATTTTTGGCTTTTTAAGTTGATGGTTTCTTTGATACTCATACAAATAATCTTCACCCCTTCTTCTTCAACCTTATTTCTTTCTTTGATTCGGTTCGAAACCGGGTTAAACGGTTCTTGTGTAAACGGTTCTCGCCGGAACCGGTAGTCAATTAATTTCCTAAAACTAACAACAATATAAAAACAATTAAAACAGTCAACCGTTTAAAACATATAACTAAGAGTTGCAACATCCAAAATTCAAACAATCAAAGTAAAAATAGCAATAATAAAATGTTTCAAACCATGAAATGCAAACAACCAAAGTAAAAAAAGCAATAATAAAATGTTTCAAACCATGAAATGCAAGTATACAATGTTTCTCCTGAATTTGTGTATAGGATTATGCCTAGTGGAGATGAATATGATCAGGTGGTTCCGCTGGTGGCACAATGATACTCTGGTGGTCTGTCAGTGATCCAAATTTGTCGCTCAAAAAAAGAAAAAAACAATGTGAAAAAACAAAAATCAACTAAAAAAATTTTGGTTAACCGTTACAAAAACTTCATTCAAACATTATAAAAAAAAAACTAATTTTATATTCTTTAATCCTAGAAACATGTTTCTAAATATAATATTAAAAGTTTAAATAAATTAATAGGGCTTTTGAATATATAATTTAAAGTTTAAACCCAAATTGGTTCTAACGGTTCTTTAAACGGACTCGTTGGTTATAACCAAAACCTAACCGGGAGCCGTTTATTCCCAAATTTAAGAACCAGAACCGAAATACAATAATACGGTTCGGATCTGGCGGTTCTGGTGGTTCGAAACCCTAAATTGCCCAGCCCTAGGTTTTGTGAGTGTGTTGGGGGGGGGCATGGAGAGAGGTGGAGTGTGACCTGTCAAACACGAGCAGTGTCGATTTGGAGGCCACCATCCACCTCTCGCAGTGGATAGTCTAAAGAATTTTTAGATTAAATACACAAATTGTAATGGCAGATTGATTATAATTGTGTAGACCTCGTTGAAACTATTTGCAACTCTCTTGGAGCTTAGGAACAAAAAAAGCGCAATAATAAACGTGTTCATTGTAGCTTTGACATGTTCATCACTTTTCATCTTGATCTTCTTAGACTGAGTTACTCTCATAAATTCATCGAATTCCGAGTGGAATCTAACCAAAAATTCCCCGGAGCACCTTCCCTTGCGCAATGCATTTTAGGCGCACCACGCCTCGCCTAACACCTTTGACTAGCTAGCTTTGAAATAAAAATAAGAGTAAACTTCCGTTTTGCTCCCTGTGGTTTGGTCATTTTAACGGTTTTGCCCTAAACCTTTAAAATTAGCCATTTTACTCCCTGATCTATAAAGCCCTTCATGATTTTACTCCCCGCCCCTAAACGTCATCCATTTTAACAGTTAGAGCTTGTCACGTGTAAAGCACCTGAGGGGCAATTATGTCTCTTCCTAACCCTTCCTTTACAATTCCAGCTTAAAACCCCAACTACACTTATTATAATCTTCTTATCACCCATTTCCATACATTATCCCCCAAATCGATACATTATCTCCCAAATTGAAATCTTTCTCAAACCCTAAACATTCTCCAACATCAAACGCATTCAGGATCATCGACGATTGAAGTGCAATGTCAATGTGGTTCATTCGACCTAGGGGACAAGAGGTTGATGTACAGACACTGTATGGTGAGTTTTGTAAACCCTAACACTGATCATGTAGTGGTCGTTTCCATACTATTATACTAATAATGCTGGCATTTTCTTATGTTTTTTCAGTTAACCCTACATTTTTTTCACTCAAGATTCATCGTGGGGGCTCTTTCACAAAGTTTCCTAACATGATTTATGTAAAAGGTCAGGTAGACTATGTTGACTTCGTAGACAAGGATGAATTTTCAGTTCATGAAGTAAGTTATATGATGTTAGAACTAGGGTACTTAGAAAAAGAGTTGATTTTTTACCATTTCAAAGTGTTTGATGAAGATTTAAACTTTGGATTGAGGGCTTTAGGAAATGACTCTGATGTGATCAGCTTTTTGTCTTGTGTGGGTGATCATAAGTTGATGGAATTATATGCTGAGCATGGTCAAACTGTAGTTGAAACATATTTTATGTCTCCTAATTGTAAAGTTAGGATTCATGAAATACATGATGATGATGATGGTGATGATCTACCTATTAGGAATACACAACAAATATTGGCAAGGGCTTCTAGGAGACTAGCATTAGAGTATAATGTAGGTGATGTTGGGACTTGTCAAACTGAGGTGCTGGTTAATCAAAATGATGTGGATATTAGCCAAGTTGAATTAGATCGGAGTCAGGTATTGAATGTTGGAACTAGTCAAACTGAGGTGCTGGTCAATCAAAATGATGTGGAAATTAGCCAAGTTGAATTAGATCAGAGTCAGGTGGTTAATAAGGGTAGTGAGACTGATGATGAGGGAGATGATGGTGAGGGTAGTGATAGTAAGGATAGTGATTATGATCAGGGCAAAGATGTCGTTGAGGCTAGTGAAGATGAAGATGAGGACCTAGTTGAGGAGCCTGCAGATAGTGTTGAAGAGGAAGATGATTCTGATGATTCTGATTACATAGATGATGAAGATAATAGGATTGCTGATGTAGTGGTTGATATGCAAAATTTTTGTAGTTATTTGGATCATGACATAGAGGAAGAGCCTTTAGAATACAATCATTTAAGTGACTTAGATGGTATGGGTCTGAATGCACATTTAGATGATTTTGACAGCTTAACTGATGAGGGAATTGACCCACCCCTTAAGATACAACTGAGAAGGGAAAGAAGGAAACAAAAAAGAAGGAATGATCCTGTGGCTGACCCATTCTATCTTGGTCAAGTTTTTGCAGAAAGGAAAGAGATAAGGACTCTAGTTAAGAAGTTGGTTGTGTCTAGCAAAGGGCAACTGAAGATTATTAGGAATGGTCCAGTTAGGTTTAGGGTTATTTATGAAGGGTTTAAACCAGATTGTGGTAAGGGTAAAGAAGGGATGTACGATGTAAAACAATATCAATTATCAATAAAACGATGTGTTTTGGTGTTAATATGTGTGTATTTGTGTTTGATGATTTTACGATTTGATTCTAGTGCGATTCAGAGCTTTAAATCGCTTTCTGGAAAGTTATACGTAAACTGATGCGTAAATGGTATCAGTTAACACGGAAAACACTCCGGGACAGCGATATAGGCTTAACATACCTTAAATAACCTTAACATAACTTAGAAATAAGTTTTGGATGGTTTGGTGTGTCGAAAACAAGTTTATTCGATCGCAGGGACTATTTGTGTCAAACTACGAAAATATGCCGATTTGTACAGTAACAATTATTCCGGAACTTGATCATAAGCTAAACATACCCTAAATATCATTTACATAGCTTAGAAATAGGCTTTGAGAGGTTTGGTATGCGAAAATAAACTTATTTGACCAATAGAGACTAAAAGCGTCAAAAAGTGCATAAGTTTGCATTTACGCGCATATCTTACGTTCTGAACATATCCGGACATCCAAAAAATTTTGTAATCATTAAAATATTTTATTTTAGTGATTGGAATGCAAAAATACCATTCGTCGTGAAATTTGGATCGTTTTTGCGTCCGTTCGAGTTTTCATCGTAATTAACCGAATAACGCAACCGTACGATCAAACGAACCGACATCCGAGATGTTTTCAAGCATATTTCATGTTCCCTGTGCTTTAACTTAAAATGGGGTTAAAAGGGCTCAAACGTGTCGAAAATCAAGTTTTAAGCATGCATGGACCTGTTCTGCCAATTTGGGAAACTTGGAACTGGCCTCCCCCGCGCCACGTGCCAAGACCAGGGAGACCTGGCGCACCATGTGACAGGGACCAAAACTCAGCAGTCCATTTTCAGCAACTGGCTTGATTTCCAGGGTTATTTATGCAATTTTCTCAATACCTTGAGCTGGTTTTTGGATTCCCATTGTATTCTAAACCATGTTCCACAAGTGTATGGTTAGGATTGAACCTTGATTCTTCCAAAAACACTTGGAATGATCTTGTTGATCCTAGCTTACTATAAATAGAAGTGGGTTCTTCACTTCATTCCTCACATTTGATTCAATTCTGCTCTAAGTTGAAGTTTAATACTTCATACCTGAGTAATTTGAGTCAATTCTTCCTTGCTTGTACCTTTTGTAAGATTTTTTCATGCTTTTATGCTTTTCAAGCATGAAAGTCAAACAGTGTTTGACTTTCTGCTTTGACCATGATTTGGTCAACACAAAGTTCGTTTGAACTTTGCAACACGAGCGTAATCACGATGGTTATAGTCCCTTGTGACTATACCTACTGATTACCACGTCGATTAGTCGAAGTGACGAGTCAAAGTTTCGGTCAAAATACGTGTTTATGCGTATTTTGCAACGAAGCTATTTTTGGGTATCAAAACACTTTGTTTTGATATCAAACCTGTTTTCTAACTTAGTTAAACATGTTTAACTCGTCACTTTTAGTCTAGCGCTTGTATAGGGTCGTAAGTCAAGCGGTCTAAACAACCACTTAGACTTTCGAACCCGACCCGTTTGGTCGATAATTAGGATCCGACCAAGCATGTATTTTGACCATAGTTGTATAGGGAATAATCTTCCGAGGTTATACCTTATGGTCACTTTTAATGCAACAAATACTAGACCGATGGTAGTAGCTGGGCTGGTTAGGCAAAAGGGTTGGAGGGTTCCGGTTTGCCTAACGCAGGTCGTGGGGTTCCCAAGTTTGCAAGACGTGGAGAGAGGTTCACTAGTTAGATTTTGTTGTTTGCTCGAGGTCCTCAACTGAAATGTGTTTAGCTTCGGACGTGAGAGCAATGGAAAAGTGTGTGTTGAATGTGAAGAGTAGAGACTTGCATGGAACAAGTGCTCGAGAAGAAAGACCAGAGATCCCTATGGAATCAGAGCTGATCCGAATGTCCTTTGGAACTAAATTAAGTGTCATTTTATAGGGGAAGGCATCACACAAAGAGGAATCCTTGGACTAGTGAACCATGCTTGCAGTGGGAGACTTACCCATTTTGGGGTTGAACGGTTTGGACCTGCGGGTAAAAGGGAGCTTCTTGTGCATGTGCTCACTTTTACGGCTGTGAGAGGGCTGAACAAGTAATCAGTGAAGTGAAATGCTACTGTTCATGTTCTTTTTGCTTTTCGCCATAGTTCTCGGGTTATGAAGCTTTTAACCTTTTAAGCTAAAACGTGTTTTAGTTATTTTGTGAGATCTGAGCTACCCCCGTCATCAGCCCCCCAAGTCAGAGGTGTTTGGGTTTTATGCTCAAATGCTTCTGACTTTTCCGTTATTTTATTGCCTGAAGGCTTGAAGGCTTCAAGGGTTGAGAATAGTTGAGAATTTTTAATTTTAAAGCTGACAACTGATGTGATGTGAAGTGTTGCAGTTTTTCAGTCGGCAGTTTTATACAATAGGTAATAATAACCTCCTATTTAATTACTTTTTCATTTATTAACATCTTTTGGTGATATTTTTCACGTATCTTCTTCCGAGAATTCCGATTTCCTCGTCTAAACTTAGGTTAGTCCTCATTTCCTTGTGTGTTTTGCTTGTTCTTTTATTTTGATTATGGGTGCATGGAAAGATCTTTCCTTTAGTTTTTCACGCCTTACTCAAGAGGAAGTGGAGAATTTTTGTGTGGAATGGGGCATCGGTCTTAAATTTAATCCGGTTGCACCAGGTTGTGATAAATCCGTTGATCAATGTCCCTCCAGTTCTGTTGCTTTGTATTGCCGTCATTTTGAATTTTCCAACCTTCGTCATCCTTTTTCACTTTTTGTATTGAATGTTTTGGAGTACTATCGAGTTTCCTTTGGTCAAATTCATCCGAAGGGCATGGCTAGGGTTTTACACTTCGAAGTTTTATGCCGGGCCTATGGTTATGACCCTTCACTGTTGTTATTCCGTCGATTCTTTTGCCTGGCGAAGAATGGTGACTGGTTTACCTTCAAGACATCCAAGACTGACATTTGTCTAATCTCTTCCACGGTTACCACACTCGGTACCTGGAAAGATCGATTTTTCTGGGTTTCTAATTCTATTGTTCCCTTTAAAATGGTGTGGAGACACCCGGATGCCATTCTCAATGAACTGGAACCTTCCGAGTCTGATTTGAATGAAGTTTTTCTCAAAGCCATCCGAGAGTGCCCTTCAAGGGTTCGACCTTTCCCCAAACATTTGCTAGTTCTGTTAGGTGTTAGCAAATTGTGGGATAAGGCTAATCGGGATCCGGTTCTTATGAGGAATGGCAAGGGTATGCATTTTCCTTGTTTTACCTTTTTGGGATATCCTTATTTGGTAGCTTATATGTTTTTGTTTTAAAAAGTTTGCAGTTATGTCTGCTTTGGACTTTATTAAAAGTGATGATACATCTGATGTTGTCTTTACAGATGTTTAAGCCGCTGAAGGGGATGATGTTGTTTCCAGGGGTGTAGAACAGAGATTTGAGGATGCTGGCTATGTTAGTGTTTCTAACGTTAAGGGTTTTACTAAGCCTGTTGTTCCCAAGGCTTCAACCCGTCGTTCTGCTCGTCGTTTGTTAAGGAGTGCACCTCAATCTACTTCTTCTGACCCGGTTGAACTGAGTGATGATATTGAGGTTTCTGAGGGTCAAGATGTTGATACTGAGAAGGAGAAAAAGTTAGTTGTTCATGGTAAAAAGAAGGCTTCGGCCAAGAAGGTTGTGACTACTCCTGTTCAGGGTTCATCGAGCAGTGACGTTGAATGGTTCAACCAAGATGAAGTTTATGTTCCTGATTGGATTGTGAAGGTTGGTGATAGCTTCAAGGATCCGAATGTTTGTGCTAATGTGTTAGCTCACTTTGCTCCTCCTGGCGTTCGTGGTGCTATATCTGAGATGGAGAGTGAGCACTTCATATCAAGGTTGATGTTAAGCTCCTGCAACCTTTCTGCCTTGGTAGCTGAGGGTGTTACTCGCTTTCAGAAGGGAATGCAGGAATACGAGGAGTTTTCTAAGAAGAAGGAAAAGATGAAGACTTCGATGGCTGTGATGAAGAAGGAAATTGATGGGTATTCAAAGAAGGAGGAAGCTTGGGTCAAGAAGGTAGGTGAATTGACAAGGAGGCATGAAATTGAGATGAATGATCTCAAGAAAAGTTTCGAAGCTGACCGGTTGAAGTTGAAAGCTGATAGAAAAGCCTTGACTGTTCAACAGAAGGCTTTTGATCAAGAGAAAGAAGGTCTGAAGGCTTCGGTTGTTCAAGCCACTGGTGATAACTAGTGGTTCATTGAGCAAGGCTTTCGCCAGGTTGTTACCTACCTCCTTCATTCTAATGAGTACAACTCTGCCCTTGGAGAGGTCTATACGAAACTACTGAATTTGGGGAAACATCAAGGCCTTATTGTTGGTTTTAAACTTCACTAGTCTGGTCAGGCCTTGGAACAATCTCCCTTTTTTCATCTCGATGCTTCCGAAGTGTTTAAGGTATCTGTCCAGCAGATGGAGAGGTTGACTTACCCATATGTTAGTCAAGTTGCAAATTGCTTTGGTAATCCTCTTTCTGTCTTACAGGAGCTGAAGCCGGCTGGGCTTAATGAAAAAGTTTGTGTTGAAGTGTTTGATTCCCTATCCAAGAAACGTTCTCATTCAGGAGACAGTGAGGAAACTTTTTCAGAAGATGCCGATGTCTCCAAGGAAGCAAGCCTCCAAGGTTCAGCTGTTGGGAGTGATGGTGGGTCGAAGCCTAAGAAGTCAAAGAAGGCCAAGAAGGCTAAAGGTGATGGTTCCGGGGCTTCTAAGCCTCCTGTTGATGCTTGAACAATATTCGTAGCTTTCTTAGCACCCAAAAACAATTTAATGGTTTGTATGTTTTTTGAACAATTTAGGTTTTGCAGAAACCCTTAAGGTTTCTGTTGGTGGTTGTTAGCCTTAGTGGCTTGTTTGAACAATTCCTATGTTTACAAACCGTTAAGGTTTGTTTTAACTTGTTTGGATGTTTGGAAGCCTTTAAAGCTTTTTATCTTATGTTATTAAGTTCCTACTACTTGCCTTGTGTTAGATTTCTTGTGTTGGTGCCTGTTTTGTAAGACACACTGGTTGGCTTGAAGCCTTCAAGCCTTCTGGCTGTTTCTTGATATTTGTTATTTTGCTGCTTTATCTTGTATTGTTGATCCAGAGTTTCCTACAACCTTTGTTGTCTTTTATAACCTTTTATGTCTATGGAGTTGTCTTTGCTGTGTTTGTGTTGCCTTTATGTTTTTTATACCTTAAAGGGTTCAGTGCAGCAGTCACTTAGCCTTGGTATTTTTAACAAGAAGACATAGCACCTATCCTATCTATTTTTCTTTGTTTGGTTTTGGTTCGTAAGCATGTTAATAATGATTTGCCTTTTTGGAATTTTTATTAGGCTTAAGGAACACTTGGTGTAGGCTGTTCAAACCCGTCTATGAGACAACTTTGTTTTTTATCGTTTCTAAGTCTCATGGAGTTGTATTGACTTAGGAACTCACCTCTTATATAGGTTCATTTAACCCTTGAACCTGTTGAGCGATATGGCCTGGGAGCTCATCCCCTTTAATGACCCTTGTCATGGAGTTTTTAGCTAGGTTCTCAACCTGATTTTAGGATAGAAAGACAATTTTGATAAAACATCTTCATTCATTCAAGAGATACTGTTTTACAAAAGGTGATCACCGGGAAACTCTTGAAATACAACATTTGAAATACAAACTACACTTTCTTGATCAGACATGGAACCTTTTAAGGGTTTTGCCATTCCAATGTCTGGGAAGCTTTTTACCTTCTGCATCGGCTAGCTTGTAGGATCCGCCCTTTTGTGCTTCGAGGATTGTATATCGCCCTTCCCACTTTGGGCCAAGTTTTCCTTGGTTTTCTTTTTTACTAGCCTCATTGTTTCTAAGCACAAGGTCTCTCCTGGCTTGAAGCGTTCATGTTTGACTCTTGTGTTGTAATAAGCTTCCATCTTTTGTTTGTACTTGGTTTCTTGAATTGCAGCTTGGTCTCGTGTTTCTTCTAGGAGTTGTAAGTTCAATATGGCCTCTTTGTTGTTTACTTCGGGATCCATGTTGAAGGTTCTTTGAGTTACAACTCCTATTTCAGCTGGAATCACGGCTTCGGATCCGAATACCAAGCTATAAGGTGTTCTTTTGTGGCTTGTCTTTTCTGTTGTACGTATAGCCCATAAAACATTTGGCAATTCTTCAAGCCAATTACTTTCATGCCTTCCCAACCTCATCTTGATACCTTCGACAATGCTCTGATTTGTTCTTTCCACTTGGCCATTTGATTGTGGGTAAGCAAATAAGCTGAACATCTGTACTAAGGCTACAACAGTGGAACGTGAAGCAGTAGTTTTCCTTAGCTTTACATTTTATTACTTATCAGATGTTACATGTCAGTAGTTTGTATAGAACAGTATTTATAGTTTGTTAGGTCGTTAGATGTCACTATCATGGTGACGTCAGCTGAGGTAGATCAGTAGTTTGGTTTGCCTATAAATATGACAGTATTCTGTACTGTTATATTTGATCGTTTTGAGTGAGTTCTTCACCTCAGTTCATCCTTTCATCTTGTGCAACCAACTCTGGTGTATCAGGCTGAGGGGGAGTTTAGATTGTAAGCTTGCTGTAATCATTTGCTTTCTATTGTAAATCTTTTGACTCAATGAAATAGCAATTGTTTATCAATCTATACTTTCTTTTGATTATGTTTACAAAGTTTGCTACTCATTTCCGCTGCACTTATTCGTCTAATGCAAACAAACACAATCATAATGGCCCCAGATCCTAACAATTGGTATCAGAACTTGGACAATCAAATTCGATCTAACAATCAATTTGACATAACAGTTCAGCTCAAAAGTTATTGATACTAAAGGATTGGTTGTATTCTGTGAAAAACAGAGTACCGAGTGAATTATGGTCAAAATGGTTATTCAAAAACTCTGTAAATCAACCGAGATGTCATATGACACACAAATCTCACACAACAAGTGTTTTCATGCATATGTCACTCATAGTTTTCAGATCCGTAAAATATCTGATAGATTATGGGATCGTTCGATGTTTTCAAAATTGATTTCAATTGTTGTTTTGATATTTGTGATGTTTTCAATAAACACTAAAGTATGTACCTCAGTTCAGCAGAACTTGTGTTCATCCAAAAACACTAGAATACTGCTGACATAGAAAAGAGGGAAATAAAACTTTAGGCAAAATCTCTCATGTGCTCAAAGGCAAGTTGAGTACCTTCAAAAGGACCAAACCAACTTTGTCCAAAACACATTGAGAAAATTAGGTATCAAAACTGTCCAAATCATAGGTGAATGTGAGATCTGTAATAAAACATGATCAAATATGGTCAGATCTCTCAAAACATTGCTTCAAAATGATTATGGACAAAGTATGTTCAAAATATAATCTCCTAGTGAGTATTTCTGAACATATGTATAAAAAGGGTAAAAAGGGAAAAGGAAAAAGGAACAAATCTCAAAGTGTAGCTATCTCAAAACTTTTGAAATCAAAAGCAAAAAAGTATAAGCATAAAACACTCTTGAGGTACAAATTAGATCATCAGTGGTCATTGTGCAACTGTGTGCATTCATCAATACAGGAATTATTCTGGTAACAATAGCATATTCAGTGATGATGCTTAAAAGGAATTTACAATCAATTGACACGAAATTGACCCAAACAATGGTCAAAATAACTTGAGAATAATATGATCATGAATTTACTGGAAAATTGTCGGATCCTTTTGATCATTTTCAAAACTTCCTTTAATTTTTTTAAGGTGTTTTTCTCTAAATAAAGCCAGATATACTTCATTTTTATAAGATATATTTTGTACTTTTACTCATTTTTGATAGTAAAAGTTCATCTCTGGTCAGGATGTAATTTCCTTATTTTTGTGTGAAATCACTATCCTTAAATCTGGTCAAAAGGAAATGACACACATATCAAGGTCATGTTAAGCTTAAGTTTGATTTTCACAGATCATAAAATTGATTGCAAATTGACTTAGACTACTGAGATACTCATGTTCTAGTTCCAGTGATTAGACACAAAATGAGCAGCTCTAGTAGAAATGTTTTCATCATTTGGGATGTTAAACCATTGTCTAAAATAATAGACATTTGGCAAATCCTTGAACAAAATTCCATATAGATAACTGCTGACAATTTAATCTTGATAATTTACATCTAAAATGTATTTTGTTAAGAATAGCATCTCAAATGCTCAACAGATGTTAGATAAGATATTGTGCCTTCACAAAGCAAAATCAAGTTCTACATCTGGACAAGCAGATGCTAACATTGTTTGTCAAAAGCTGAAATCCTGCTGCACTATCAGTTGTTGTACCAATTTTATCTTCTACCACTGTTGTTTCTAGAGTGTTGTTGTGCCTTAACATCTGCTCACTAAAGTATGTCCACTGCTAAAGTGTCAACCTCTGTTCTCCAAAACACTGATGTTTAAAATCTTTGTTCCATCCACTGTTACATCCACTGTTTCATTTTATTACCGTTGTAACTACTGATACTTGATCCATCAGTAGTTGTCAAAACAACTGTCCTCCATTATTTATCATTCCATCAGATGTTTGACACGTGGTCAGTGTTTAGCCTTCAGATCAAAATAACCACTGCCACATCAGCAATCATTTTTTTCCCCTAAATAAAGCCCTGATTAAATCCAAACAGGGTTTTACTGTCGAATTGAATTCCAAAAGTTCTCTTCTCATAGCAGTTTCCCTCTCATAACTCCAAAAACTTCTTCGATCTTCTTCATCCAAAATGACGAAACCAAAATCGAAATCAAAATCAAAACCATCATCTTCCTCCACAACAGCAGATGCCACTCAAATGGCCGCTGAAACACCGGAGATTCGCTACAAAGCTCCACACAACTATGTAGGTATACTCACAAAACCTACCGATAACCACACTTTCGACTCCATCCTTGACATCCTTTCTGCATCAAAGTACAAAACTTTGATAACAGCAGACGCTCCTATTTACCTTGATACCCAGAGAGAGTTCTGGAAAAATGCCACCCTTGAAAAACAAGGAGATATCATCGCCGCCATCAACTCCTCGATACAAGGTAAGAAGGTAAACATCTCACCAAAATCCATCTCTGAAACCTTTAAACTCGATGATTTAAATGGAAAAACCTCTTTTACAAAAGACGAGTTGGTAAAGGATTTCATGAACAGGGGCTATGCAGAACAACCAAATAGGGATACCCTACAAAAGGGTTACTTCCCTTCTGCACCCAGATTTTTATTCCACACACTGCTCATGTGTGTCTCTAATAAAACAACGTCTTTTAATGAGATACCAACGAAAATCCAAAGCCTGGGGTATGCAATTTTAAATGATAAAAACCATAACTACTCCCAGGAAATATTTGATGATTTGGTAAAGAACGTTGATAATAAAGCATTTCTGCTCTTTCCAATATTTCTAAGCTATTATTTTTAACAAAAATTTGTTGAGAAAGATGCGGAATTGCCCAAACAAGGTGTCTCATTCAAAATAAACTGTTTAACAATTGAAACATTTTCGAGAATGATGGCACCAATAAAATTAAAAACAAAGGAGGCTGAGCAGGTTTTAGAAACTGCTACTGATCCTCAAGTAACCACTGCTGAGCCCACTGCTCCAGGTGATCAAAGTAGTACACCCACTGCTTTGAAACCAACACCTGCCACCAAAAAGACCAAAAGAAAAACTTCCAGAAAACCCACCAAACCCACACCAAAGGCAACTCTGGAAGATGAGATCCCAGAGTCAATGCCAGTGACAACACAAAAGTCACAAGAAACCACTGCTGCTACTTCCTCACAGCAGATGGAAGAAAGATCTCAACCCCAGCCTAAACTCCTCTTGCATCCTCACAAAAGGATCAGGTTGTAAGCACAGGGACACCAAATTGTGAAGCTCTGTATCCACTCGGATCCATCTTCCACAGTCCTGATCCCAAGGACATGTCTCTTTCAACACCCATACCCTCACCAATCATACTACCACAATCAATAATGCCCCTGTTGCATGCAGTTGATATGGCACAGACACAAACCAGTTCCTCTCTGTCACCTATTACTGAGAGCATACCTCCACAAGTAACTGGGTCTGATGCTCATGCCTCTGCTAACCCAGCAACAGCTGAGGAGGTTACACCCCCTGAGTTACAAGTAACTCTCGGTGGTAGTTCAAGTGGAGCAGCAACTACAACTGATGGATCAACAGATCTTCAGTTGGACAGTTGTTACATAACTAAGACTCCCTTGAAGGCAATTTCTTCCATGGCAACATCGGTAACCACCAGTGAGTTATCTTTAACTGCTGGTAACATCAAAGGATTATCGAGTGCTGAAGAAAGAAGTCCCCAGTACCAAGAAAAAGGGGCATCAATGGATGACTTTTGGGCTACAGCTCCTAAGTCACACATTGATACAACCACTGCTTGTGGGGATTCGGATGATCCTGTTAATTCAGGTGATGATTCAAAATACAATGAATTGACGGCAAGAGTTGAAAATCTAGAATCTTCTGTTGCCGAAATAAAAGATATGGTGCAGCAGCTGTTAGAAGCTCAAAAAGCCCAATCAACTGTTCCTCCTGCTCAAGCACCTGCTCCACAAGCATTTGCTGCAAATGAGCTTTGGAATATCTTCCAGCCCATGCTTGAACAACAACAACAAATGGCTGCTAAAAAGCATGCTAATCAAGTACAAATGCTGACCAACATGGTGAATCTCGGTTCAAAGACACTCAAGCAGACATCAAGGCTGTAAAAGTAAGCATACAAAAGACTGCTCAGAGTGAGAAAGGTCCATCTACCATTTTCTTCATGGATACACCCCTGGCAGATAATGCCAAAAGGGGGAGAAAACCAAGCTGAAAAAGAAAGGTATAGAAGATGGGATATACAGTGAACCAGAAAAACCCAAGACCACAAAAACTTCAACAGCTGATACAACAGTAGTTACAAAAACTGCTGACAGTAGCCAAATAGCTGCCATTACATCAACACACACACCTCCAACACACACAACTACTGTTTCAACACACACCATCACAACCACTGCTCTGCAACCATCATCATCTGTGTCTATAACACAAAAACCACCACTATCATCATCTACAATCATATCACCACCACTGCCTCCTGCCATAAAGCAGAAGACAGCAGATGTTACAACATCTGTTGTAATGACAACAGTGGTTGAAACACCAGTTGTTTCAACTACTGTCAGTCAGTCACAGTCACAAACCACTGATCCACCTAATACATCACCATCCTCCCCTCCATTAAAAAGGAGAAGGGTTTTCATTCCTGATGATGAGTCACCACCACCATCACATCCTCCATCCCCTGCTCAAAAGCAGAAGACATCTGCTGACACATCAGCAGTTGTAATGACAACAACAGTTGAGACACCAGTTGTTTCAACAGTTGTTAGTCAACCATCCACCACTGCTCTATCCTTTCCTATATCTCAACCAAAGCTCTTTAGCAGAAAAAGAAAGCCAATCACTGCCGATGAAGGGATACATGATCCGAATGCTAAAAAGTATCCACTGGAGCTTGAAGCCATTAAATATGAAATGAGGCAGTTTTATACAGAAACAGATCCATCAAAAAGAAAATTCTCCTCACTAATAGGCTATATAGCTCCACAAGATATAACTGATTATCTCAAGATAAAGGCTAGGCAAGTTAAAGTTAAAGCTAAGATTGACAGTGAAAATGAAAGGCTAAGCGAAGAAGGCATTGCTAATAGACTGGAGTTCTACCTTGCAAAGGTTAAGCAGATGGAAGAATATGCACAAGAGCTAGACAAAGAAAAGGCTGATCAAAAGAAGAAATTGAGAGAACAACTTCTAGCCTTCATCATGAAAGAAAAGTTCTACCCTGCTGAAGAATCCCAGTTTAAAGAATGGCCTTTAGTAGCTTTAAAGCATGAGGCTGAAAGGATCCAAAAAATCAAGAATGATCCTTTAAAGAAGAAAAATGCTCCAAACTGGAGTAAATACAAAAAGCTTATTGCTGACCTCACTACTGAATATAAAGGAAAGAAAGAGGAGTTAGTGGATGCTAAAGTAGACACTGCTGAAGCCATATCAAAATGGTCTAGGCAGCAAACTGATGAAGCCTATGAGAGGCTGAAGAAAAGGAAGAAGAGAGAACAGATGGTGAAACTGGAACAACAAATTGAAAGCCTCAAAACAATGCTAAAATCAGCATACAAACCTACTTTTGTGTCAGACCAAAAGGAAGGAAAACAACTGACTGAGGAAGAGGTTAAAGAAAAAGAAGCAGAGTACTTCAAAGACGTCATCATGAAAATGGGTCTGAAAGAAGATAGCTCATCAAAGCTTCAAAACCTTTTTGTGAAGGTGTTAAACAAGCCTGCATCACCGAACACTGCAAAAGACAAGACCGAAGTTGAAAGACAAGAACTTATTGAACAAGAAACTGCAGAAGATATAGCTGCAACAGACAAAGTCATTGAAGAAGCTTTTAAAAGAATGTCTGAAAGTCTGCAGATGTTTTCAAGGCCATTATCCCTCAACTCATCAGAAGATAAATCTCTCCCAAGAAACCCATTAGGCTTTAAAATACTAAAGTGGATGTCTGATCAAAAGACCCACGTATTGACCCTGGTCAGAGCCAATGGTGAGGTGAAGCATATATCTAGGAAAGAAGCACTAGGCCTTAGTGTTAAAGATTTGCAGGATCTCCTTGAGCTCTCACTGTGCAAGGATGAAGATGACCAGAGTGCCAAAGAATTTGAAGCTGAATTTAAGGAACAAGCTAAGGCACTCTTGATGAGTATTAAAGGTCCTGAATAAGGAAGGGTTTTGGCATTATCTGTTCCAGGGGGAGATTGTTGGGATTGAACCCTAACAGAGGAACAGATAATGTAAAGCCAAAACCGGATCTCATCAGTGGACCATCAATAAGCAGCAGTTTACCCTATGCTCTCCCCTTGACAGTGGTTTTCTAACAGCTGATGAATCTTAAGTGCTGCTCAAACTACAACAATTGATGAACCAAACACTGATGATACCTTAAAGACTGCTGAAGACAAACACTGCTACTCTATCTACTGTTGTTTCCTAAGTACTGCTGAAGACTCAAGCACTGCCCTCCCAAAGACTGATCACCTTTGAAGAAAGCACTGAAGACTCAACATCTGTACTAAGGCTACAACAGTGGAACGTGAAGCAGTAGTTTTCCTTAGCTTTACATTTTATTACTTATCAGATGTTACATGTCAGTAGTTTGTATAGAACAGTATTTATAGTTTGTTAGGTCGTTAGATGTCACTATCATGGTGACGTCAGCTGAGGTAGATCAGTAGTTTGGTTTGCCTATAAATATGACAGTATTCTGTACTGTTATATTTGATCGTTTTGAGTGAGTTCTTCACCTCACTTCATCCTTTCATCTTGTGCAACCAACTCTGGTGTATCAGGCTGAGGGGGAGTTTAGATTGTAAGCTTGCTGTAATCATTTGCTTTCTATTGTAAATCTTTTGACTCAATGAAATAGCAATTGTTTATCAATCTATACTTTCTTTTGATTATGTTTACAAAGTTTGCTACTCATTTCCGCTGCACTTATTCGTCTTATGCAAACAAACACAATCATAATGGCCCCAGATCCTAACAGCAACCCATAGCGACAAATGATGTTTTCCCAAACAAAGTCAATGACTTGTTTGCCTGTGATTTTTGCAAGTGGTTTGACTTCAGGCCACTTTACGAAATAATCTATGGCTACCAACAAAAACTTTACTCCACCATTGGCTGGTGGGAACGGACCAACGATATCCATTCCCCTTTTGTGAAATGGCCAAGCTGAAGATATTGGGACGAGGTCGTGCTTGGGGCTCTTGGGTACCAGTGCATGTATTTGACAGGCTTCACATTTTCTTAATTGTTCAGCAGCGTCTCGGTGCATTGAAGGCCAAAAATACCCGAGATTCATTAGCTTGGCAACAACCGTTCTTGCTCCAAAATGAGCTCCGCATATTCCTTCATGAACCTCTTTGACCAAGTACTGGCTTTGTTCAGGTACGACACATCTCGACAAGGGTGAAAGGTAACCCTTTTTGTAGAGGATTTCACCTTGTAACACGTATTGCTTAGATTTGATTTTAACCCTTTCAGCCTCTGTTTGATCAGCAGGTAATTCACCGTTTTTAAGGAATTTTTTAATTGGAGTCATCCAATTGGGGCCTTCTTCGGTGATTACATCTTGAACTTCCAATTCTTCAATCGATGGAGTTTTCAATACCTCTACTAATACCTTCTTGGTAAGGTGGGCCAAGGTGAGAGAGGCGAGTTTACTCAAGGCATTAGTGTAACACCTCGAAAATTCCTGTCCATTAAAATAAAGACACGTGTCATGAGAGACAGACGTGTCAGAAAAACCGGATTAAATAAAAGATGTTTGGTAGGATTTTATTTAAAAGGGCGTCATGTTATTTAAAATACCTCTGAACGACCCAAGGGCGACATGTTATTAAATCACCTCTGAGCGACCCGAATTTTATAAATCCCAAGATCCTTAAATCTTTTGAAAGACATCCTATATGATAACCGGTTGTTTCCAAATAAATAAAGTTCCACCTTTTATGTGAACTCGGGATTTGACAGGATTGTTACTACTAATAATGCTAAATAAGAATTCTTATAAGAAAGAATCAAGAATAATTATGAAGCTTGTTAACTATTAAGAGAATCCAAGACTTGCTCTTGGTATTTCCGTCACTTTACAAGTTCCATAAGAGGTCAAATGAAGATGGGAACATGTAAGACCCATCCAAGCATGCAATGGCTGAGCAAATGGCCCCCCTACTGAAAAAGATGGACTGAATTCGGAAATGGTTTGATTGCATGGTCAAGACTTAAAAGTTTGCAAATTTTTTTGTCCTCTGACCATCGGTTACGGACCGCAAGGCCCTAGGCTTACGGTCCGTAAGGAGGGTACCTGGGCATGTTTCAGCAAGGTCGGTTACGAACCGTAGCCATTTTAGCTTACGGTCTGCAAGAGGTTCTTACGGACCGCAAGGCCTCAAGCTTACGATCCGTAAGACCGTCGCTGGCAGCAGATTTTGGACAGCTGCCTGTTTAACCAGTTGCACCAACTTAAAACGATGGTTTCTGAATTCAGGGGCTTGCTAGGCAATATTTAGCCCTCTAGGGACACCTGGGGTAATCCCCCAACCATTGTAGACTTTCTTGTCATAATCTTGGACCATTTAAGTTCACTATATAAGGGCATGAGGTGTGACCATTTCCTTTGCTCACTTTGGACTTGGGTTCAAGACTTCTCTGGAGCTTTCCTGGACAGCAACCAACTTTCTTTAGGTCTCTAATCCTATTTAGGATCCTTGTAAGTGACCTTAACCTCCCTTAATCCATTTTAGCTTAGTTAATTAAGTAAAAGTCAAACCGTCGTAATTAAGGTTTGACTTCGTGATTAATTAAAATGTGCTCTGTCAAATCACGAATTAAAAATACCTTTAAGTAGGTAATTAGGTGGGTAACAAACCCTTAAAAGGGTATTTTCAGATTCCCACTCTAAGCATGTCAATTGTCGAGTCAAAGCTAACTTTAAAAAGTCAACAGAATGCTTAAATCCGAATTAACTTATAATTAGCAATGTAGGATGCATGCAACCTGTTTTAACATTAATATAACTTGGTAAATAATGTAAGAACATGTTCCAACATGTTCAACTCGACAATTTTCTGTTTAGACCCGGTTTGGAACCGAAAGTCGCATAGTTTGACTTTCGCTTTGACTTTCAGTTCTGGCCCGGTTTAGTCTAGATTAAGATTGCCTTAGAGCTTCTTTTGGACCTAATAACATGTTAGTATATCCTCTTGTGATTATACAACTTGGTTCATTAGATATCTTGATCGTATGCATGTTTCCGTTAAATGCCCATATGTTGACCATTATGCCCAAATGTCCATAAATCATGATTTTTGAGAATAAGAAGGGGTAGACATCTTAGTTACTGAATTATAAACTTGTACCTAAAATTTGACATCAGTTTGAAGTCTAGATTAAGAGTTATGCTCATTAGCGTAATTAGAAGCTTTCTTAGTAAATAGTTAGCGTAAGTAGCATGTAACCTACCTAAACCCAAATTTTGTATCAAAACTTTATACCCACTGTTATATAATAATATTTTGGGGATTTTAAAGATTTTTATTTATTTTTAGGCTAAGCATAACCTAAGGTTTTAAGCTTAATTCGGCTTATGCCGGTTTTGCCCTTTTAGGCCATAAAATGAGTTTTACAAAACCTTTTGACCCCAAACCTTTTTCTATTGGTTTGTTATGTTAAATATATTATTTTGAGCCTTCTGGAATTATAAAAATATCATCTTTTGTTTTAAAACCCGGAAATGGCTTCAAATCGCATTTTTAGGCATTTTTACGACATAGTATATGTCAAAACTAGTTTTCAGATTCCCACTCTAAGCATGTCAATTGTCGAGTCAAAGCTAACTTTAAAAAGTCACAGAATGCTTAAATCCGAATTAACTTATAATTAGCAATGTAGGATGCATGCAACCTGTTTTAACATTAATATAACTTGGTAAATAATGTAAGAACATGTTCCAACATGTTCAACTCGACAATTTTCTGTTTAGACCCGGTTTGGAACCGAAAGTCGCATAGTTTGACTTTCGCTTTGACTTTCAGTTCTGGTCCGGTTTAGTCTAGATTAAGATTGCCTTAGAGCTTCTTTTGGACCTAATAACATGTTAGTATATCCTCCTGTGATTATACAACTTGGTTCATTAGATATCTTGATCGTATGCATGTTTCCGTTAAATGCCCATATGTTGACCATTATGCCCAAATGTCCATAAATCATGATTTTTGAGAATAAGAAGGGGTAGACATCTTAGTTACTGAATTATAAACTTGTACCTAAAATTTGACATCAGTTTGAAGTCTAGATTAAGAGTTATGCTCATTAGCGTAATTAGAAGCTTTCTTAGTAAATAGTTAGCGTAAGTAGCATGTAACCTACCTAAACCCAAATTTTGTATCAAAACTTTATACCCACTGTTATATAATAATATTTTGGGGATTTTAAAGATTTTTATTTATTTTTAGGCTAAGCATAACCTAAGGTTTTAAGCTTAATTCGGCTTATGCCGGTTTTGCCCTTTTAGGCCATAAAATGAGTTTTACAAAACCTTTTGACCCCAAACCTTTTTCTATTGGTTTGTTATGTTAAATATATTATTTTTAGCCTTCTGGAGTTATAAAAATATCAGCTTTTGTTTTAAAACCCGGAAATGGCTCCAAATCGCCTTTTTAGGCATTTTTACGACATAGTATATGTCAAAACTAGTTTTTATACATAAGGTCTAATACCTACTGACACATCTGGTAAAATTTCATATTATAACAGTAAACTAAAGTTGAGAACTCAGATTTCCGGTTTTAACCTTTTAAGCTTATGTAAAATTACCAAAATGCCCTTATGGGGCGTAAAGTGAGTTCAAAATCATTTGGGGCATAATAGGACATATCTTACTGATATTACAACATAATTGGTGCATATAATCTCAGGAAACTTGTATATGATTTATATGGTTACCCGTTACGCACTTTCGCGTTCGGATCGGCATATGTGACTAGTTTATGCACATTAGCCGAAGCGGGTCAAACCGTATCATCTTAGTCTCTAAATTCAGAATGTGTTTAGTTTACCCATGTCATACAAGTATCTAAGCTTGTAGGGTCTAAGTCACATTCCTTTTCGGTTTTCGACTTCCTCGCGATTAAACCATATTTATCCTTCGAAACTAACCAGTCTAAGCTTAGGCTATGTTAAAAGACCCGTTAGGATTCTAATAGGTTATTATAAACCTTCGTTCCAAAATAGGAGCCCAGTAAAAGACACTTGCATTTTTTCTTTTGTGGTTTATACTTGCTCAGGTAAATACTTTTAACTTATTTTCCCTCATATGGGCTTGGGGGTACGGTATATAAAATACCGCTTGGTCGGGCAATTGACCCTAACTCATTAGTAGTTGGGTATTATCAATGTGACCCGTTTGAAAAACTGGTTTTGTTTGTTTTACGCCTTTGGGAGCTTAATGACCATGTCCCGGATATCCTTGGCATCATTTTAAGAAATGGCCACGACCTTGACACCCGGGTGTAGGCGTACACCCGGTATGTGTCCATTTTTATTAAGGTATAAACGTTGGCTTCCCGCCGCGGACTTATACTGAGTGGTGTGTCAATTAACCTTAAACCTGACACGACCCGGGCGACTGAACGCATAACGAACATGTAATTCTTTTACAAGTTTAACTTTGATTAATTATTCCCAAGTTATAAAATGTTTTGTGCCTTGTGCATTCAAATCAATTTTTAAACCTTTTTTTAAAATGAGTCGGTTAAATTGTATTTACCAGTGCAAACTGACGTATTTTCCCCAAAAAGATTTAGTGCAGGATCTACACGGAATAGGCTGGCTTCTCCTTAGCGTCATAGAGTCTCGCAAACTTTGGGATGCATTTATCTGTTGAACAATTTTCTCCTTTTTATTTCGATCCGCATGTGGATCTATTTCGACTACTTGTGATACTTAGAGATTACATTTGATGGTTGAAGTAAATCTATTTTATTGCTTCCGCTGTGCATTATAATTTGTGTTGTTTGACAATGATGATATCAACTACGTCACGATAATCCCCCACCGGGCCCACCGGTGACACGTGGAAATTCGGGGTGTGACAGGTTGGTATCAGAGCCAACACTAAGTGAATTAAACACTAGCCTTTTGTGTTTAATCTCAGGGCACAAATTGCACATTCTTCGAGTTCCGAGTCTAGACAAAGAACATAGGACAAACTCTGTTTCGTTTTATTTTATTTTGGGTTTATTTTATATATGTTGTGGTTGTTATCTAAAACTTGTATGCAGGTCAACATGCCACCAAGATTTCTTCGCGGTCGAGGCAAAGGACCAGTAACGGGTCACGATCACGAAGCCGGGCCTTCGCACCGGCGTACCCCGTCCATCACCATGAGCACTAGTCCACAAGAGCCGTGGAGGCTCTATGTTGAACCCGGGAGACGGTCAGTTTCCCTCAGCTCTTCACCTTCTTACCAGCACTCCTTTGGGCCCCAATCGGAAAATGAGCCCAACGAACAACCACACTCTTTCATACCTTTGCAGAGATCCAACTCTCACCACTCCTTTGGTGACCCAACCCCAGTTTTCCAAAGCCGATTCAACCCGGCCAACATGCTTCCAGAACCCATGGGTTTTAACCCACTCGGACCGGAAGACCACTTCTCTGGGGAAAATGACATGGACGAGGATACTGATCCAATGGAGCCTGCTACAGGAACGCCGAACCACCCCATCGAAATCTCGGATGGGTCATCTTTCCACGGATCACCGTACCGCGGTCCGGACAGTTATCAAGAGAGGTTCAAGCAGTGGGACTGGTACTTCACGCCCTCTGAGCACTCGTCCCCGTATCAGCAACAGCAGCAGCAAGATCCTTCTGAGGATCAACGATTTGAGGCAGTCACTCCGCCACCACCACCACCAGTGGAACAGCAGCCGCCTCCGGAGCCACCGAGGCGGAGAAGGTCGAATGCACGGATGTTCGTGCGAGGAGGAGTCCGAATCAGCACTCCCCAACCCTCAAGTGGTAGTCATTATCCGCCACTCCAGGAGGAAGAGGAAGTCCCACAGATGGGAGGTCCATCAAGCCCCATTCCAGAAATCAACTCAGTACCTGCGGCACCACCGTTGGGTTTCGATAACCCAATCCCTGCATACGTCGGTTCAGCGGCGTGTAATCCTTTTGAGCAGCCGGCGCATACCCACTACAATTACACCTACGCTAGTGTGGATCCATATCAGAAAGCATGGGATTACAATGCTAGTCACCCAGAGGGGCCTTATGGTGGTCTATGGACCACTGGCTACCCGACTTATGGTACCAGCATCCGCCGCCTCCTCCACCTGTGTATCAGCCGCCGCAGCCACAGATAATTCCTCCAGAGCGCCAGCAGGAAGTCCTTGAGAGATTAGACCGTTGTGAACGGGAGATTCAGACTGAGCGCAGACACCACAGAGGATTCTTCAAAGGATTATCAGATCTGATCAAGGGAAAGTCCAAAAGGAGGGACTATTGAAGATCCTTGTTATTTTTATTTAGTTGTAATTCAGTCCCTGCGTGGACTTTTTGCTTCAGTATTCAGCTCCTGCGTGAGCTTGTCATTTTGTACTCTGCTCCTGCGTGAGCATGTTTGGTTAGTTAACCCCTGCGTGGGTTTGTTTCTTTCCTCGCCCCTGCGTGGGCATTTATTTTCGTAGAAGTCCCGTTTTGGGCAAATGTTGTACTTGTTTGAAACAATTATGAGATGTTCTAGTTAAATTTTCATCTTTATTTATTATTGATAATTATATGCATAAAACCTGAAAATAAGTGAAAATTTAAAAAGATCTGCCGTTATATTGAATTGGTAAAATCTAAAGAGAACAGAGACCTAGGCTTTTGATTAATAAATCAAGGCCAAAATGGTAGTTCCATAATTAGGTTAAGATCCATAATTAACATCTCAATTTAGGACTATTCTGCGTTAATTATTAAGAGAATCTTAAAGGTAAGACCTAGCCTTAGCATTGTTGCAAACATGGCCAAGATGGTATAACCCACATAATAGATTCCAATTATTGTTAACATCTGTTAATATGTTAACCTTTTAGGCAAACTGTGAATCAGTAAAGTCACACAGACCATCCTTATTAAAGGGTTAATTTTAAATTCCCTTAATTAATTAACCGCTTCTTCGAGGCGAAGTGCCTGTGAGCAATAATTGAATGTCCTCTGTGACTAAAGACAGTGGTAACTTATGACTCCCTGTTAATAAATGGTAATGAACTATGATTCAAACCTAAAACACCTAGATACTATAAAATCCTGGTTCATTAAAAACTGTCCCTGTGACTAGGCCATATGTGCTAATAATAGAGTATCATAGGATGATGATAAAATCCTAAGATTCTAACAAATTAACTGTAGGTCCCTTCACGGAGGATGACGAACCTAAACCTTGTTCTACTAACTCACTAGCGAGTGCGGAATCCAAGCTAGCAAGCAAACCGGGATGAAGCAAGTATAAACCCAACACACAAGGTTCACCGATTAACACCAATGTATTAATACGTATGAAGGTTTCGGTTACAAGCACAATGTTTACAAATCTAACTTGCAAACTCTCAAGTGTGTGTGTGTGTTTTCGGACAGAATGCTCTCAAGAACTCTATCTTTCTGTCTGTCTCTCTAAGTGTCTAAGTCTAACACATACACTGCATGGGTATATATATACCCAGCCTAGGTTGTCTAGTCCGAAGGATCCGATAGATGGTCGAAGGATCATCTATCGAACATCAAGTCATCGAAGGATTCACATGGACCTCGAAGGATGATCTTTCGAGGTCAATCATTCGAAGTATATCTTTCGAGGAGATCGAAGGATCCACATCATCCTTCGATCTCTTATCCTTCGAGATAGACAACCATCTTTCTAACTGTTGACTAAGTCAAACCAGGAGGACGGTTGACTTGGTCAACTTACAGGACTGACAAGGACATCGTTTACATCATGACCGAATACAAACAAAGTACAGACACAAGTGCACCAACAGGTCCCTTCACGGAGGATGACGAACCTAAACCTTGTTCTACTAACTCACTAGCGAGTGCGGAATCCAAGCTAGCAAGCAAACCGGGATGAAGCAAGTATAAACCCAACACACAAGGTTCACCGATTAACACCAATGTATTAATACGTATGAAGGTTTCGGTTACAAGCACAATGTTTACAAATCTAACTTGCAAACTCTCAAGTGTGTGTGTGTGTTTTCGGACAGAATGCTCTCAAGAACTCTATCTTTCTGTCTGTCTCTCTAAGTGTCTAAGTCTAACACATACACTGCATGGGTATATATATACCCAGCCTAGGTTGTCTAGTCCGAAGGATCCGATAGATGGTCGAAGGATCATCTATCGAACATCAAGTCATCGAAGGATTCACATGGACCTCGAAGGATGATCTTTCGAGGTCAATCATTCGAAGTATATCTTTCGAGGAGATCGAAGGATCCACATCATCCTTCGATCTCTTATCCTTCGAGACAGACAACCATCTTTCTAACTGTTGACTAAGTCAAACCAGGAGGACGGTTGACTTGGTCAACTTACAGGACTGACAAGGACATTGTTTACATCGTGACCGAATACAGAAAAAGTACAGACACAAGTGCACCAACAAACTCCCCCTTGGCTGTAGCTTTGTCTCGAACTTCGATGGTCTTTGGTCTTCGAGTTCTCAAAACTCTGATGTCCTTTCAAGTCTTCAATGTCGGAGGATCTTCAAAGTCTTCACGTCTTGAAAGCAGAGAGTGTATCAACAAACTATCCGTATCATGTAGAAAGTGTGTTGACAAACTCCCCCTTAACATAAGCTCCCCCTTGAGTTATGCTCGTGAACAACTTGATCTTTATGAAGTGAGATCCTTGTGGTGTTGATGATGGCCAGCGGCAACTCGATCATCTTCATCTTTTGAGCGCCTTCACGTCGTGTCTTCATTCCGAAGCTTTGTCATCGACCATGTTCTCCTAGCCTTTAGAATCTGCACATGCAAGAAATCTAAACGCGTAACGAGAACAACTGCTTGGAATAGTTAGTATAACCAAATGACACACGAATGACCATGTCATAATCAAACACCGTCCGACAGTTTGAAAGTTTAATAAATTTGTCAATTTTAGTTTTAACTTTCAAAACTTGCAAATTTCGACTGTTTATGAAGATTTAGTCAATTCGGTTTTCGTTCAGGTTTCAGGTAACGAAGACTCGAGCTACAACATCGTACGATCGAAAATAAAGTAGAAATAAAATCTTTTTGGCTTTTACAAAGTTTATATTAAAACACGCCTAAAATCTTTTTGGTATTTTTGAAATTAAAAGACAACAATTTAAAATCCTTTGAGTGTTATCAAACGACATCACCGCTAATGTCGTGCTGATAAGCACCAAACGACGAAACTGTTTTTAAAAGAAAACAATAAAAGTTAAGCAGTAAATAAATATATACAGACATTCTTTTTGCGAGTTTCGACGGTAAGAGAATCATATCAGTGTACGGTCATGCCAAAACACTCTTGTTGTTTAGTTAGTTAACATTAAGATAAGCATCCTATAACAATTATCGGTATTGTTGTCCACTTAAGCTCAACTTATCAGATGTAATCATGGCGAGGGGATACGTTAAGGTATGATTTATACTTACCGACCGGTGTTCATCCACATCACGACACATTCCCGTATCAAGGTATGCACGAGAGTTCATCTTACCGGTGAGTATACCGATTATCATCTGTTTGACCGTATAAAATGTGAGATACTCACTTATTTTGATTTGAAAACAAGCCCTATGTGATATAATCACTTATTGATGAGGAACTTGATTTTCATATGCATGAGGGCACAGGAGCAAGTCCGTGAACAGGTCAGTACTTCCGTACAGCAGAGAGACGAACTTGACTCCCGGATAAATGTGATATTTTATCACTTATTTGATATGGACATGTGATTGTTTATCACTTATTGAGGTCGAATGCAGTATGTAATATGTACACGTATGTATAGTATCATGGAAGATCTAGACTTGCGTCCCCGTTATTTTTCGGTAAAAGATCCAACCATGATACCCAGATGATAAGCAGCATAAAGACCGAATATCTCAGAACCTCGGCAATCTATCAAACGAAATTTCGGTACTAAGACCATATGCCAATGAATGGTTCCCACCTGGTCTTCAGTCGATTAAGATTTATATCACCCTGCACACTTTAAAATGATTGTGAGCCTACCGATACATCTTATATAGAGCTGCTTATCGTTTTTCATTTAAGGTTTAAAGAGGTTTGGATAGACCACTGATGTACTATCATTTTCTCTTTTGCTCGCCAGGAAACTCATTTTTGTTTTTCTATTGTTTTTGTGTTTTTGAAATTTTTCGATGTTTTTGGATTTTCAGATTTTTGGATTTACTCCCCCTAAAATCAATAAACTAAGACAAATTTAAAAACACAAAGATATTTACAAAAATGATTTTTCGATGTTGGTTTACTCTTGCTTGACCTTAATGCCGTTTACCAATAATAAAAAGTCAAATCTAGATTTGTCAAATGCTTTGGTAAATAAGTCGGCACGTTGGTCATCGGTGTGGACCTTAACAACATCGATTAGCCTTTTCTCAAAGCAATCACGTATGAAGTGATATATGATTTCGATGTGTTTGGTCTTTGAATGCTGCACAGGATTTCTAGTGATATCTAAAGCAGCAGAATTATCAACGTAAATAGGAGTAGTTAGGAATTCAAAACCATAGTCCCGCAATTGTTGTTGGATCCAAAGAACTTGGGAGCAACAACTTGAGGCAGCAATGTATTCAGCTTCGCATGTTGATGTAGCGACGCATGTCTGCTTCTTGCACTGCCATGTGACTAGGCGATTTCCTAAAAACTGACATCCAGCCGTTGTGGATTTGCCGTCGATTTTGCATCCGCCAAAATCAGAATCACTGAATGCGACTAAGTCAAAGTTATTATCCCTAGGGTACCATAGACCGGTGTCAGGGTAACCCTTCAAATAACGAAAAATCCTTTTTACAGCTGCAAGATGTGAGGCCTTCGGGTTGACTTGATATCTGGCAAGCAGGCATGTTGGATACATTATGTCTGGCCTTGATGCTGTGAGGTACATAAGAGATCCGATCATTGCGCGGTAGTATGAAGGACTAACAGCTTCACCCTTCAGGTCAGGAGTAATTCCGTGATTAGTTGGCAATGGGGTACCAATGGGCGTTGCATCGGACATCTGAAACCGGCTCAAGATGTCACCAACATATTTAGTCTGATGGATGAATATCCCAGACTCCGTTTGTTGCACTTGTAGGCCCAAGAAGAAATTCATTTCCCCCATAGCACTCATCTCGAACTTATCCTGCATAATGCGCTCGAAATTCCTACACAAAGCATCATTAGTAGAACCAAAAATAATATCATCAACATATACCTGAACCAGAAGAAGATCTCCATCTTGTTCTTTGATGAAGAGAGTACAATCGATAAGACCTCTTCGAAAACCGTTTTCCAGCTGATATGTAGATAAGGTTGCATACCAAGCTCGTGGCGCTTGATGAAGACCATAGAGAGCTTTGTTGAGCAACCAAACCCGATCGGGATGGACAGGATCTTCAAAACCTGGAGGCTGTTCGACATATACCTCTTCTTCAACCACACCATGTAGAAATGCACTTTTCACGTCCATCTGATAAACCTTGAATCCTTTGAAGGACGCATAGGCTAGAAAGATCCGAATAGCTTCCAGACGTGCAACAGGTGCATAGACTTCGTTGTAGTCGATCCCTTCAATCTGACGAAAACCTTGAACGACTAAACGAGCTTTGTTCCGAATAACCACTCCACGGTCGTCTTTCTTGCATTTGAAGACCCATCGAGTGCCAATCTTTTTGTAATTCTCAGGTTTTTCAACAAGCTTCCAAACACCAAGCTTGTGAAATTGCTGTAATTCTTCCTGCATGGCTTCAACCCAAGCACTGTCTTTCAATGCTTCTTTCCACGATTTTGGTTCTTCTTGTGACACGTAACACGCGAAGGACCAGTCATTTTGTTGACCAGATTCTCTTATAGCTGAATACAAACCAGCATTCCGGTTGTTTCTCAGCTGATTACGTGTCTGCACACCGCGATGGACCTCTCCTATGATGTTCTGCTGGGGGTGGGTATCATGAATCCTCATTTCAGGATTATCTGGCACACGAGCATTGATACCCAAATTGTTAAGATTAAGATCAACAACCAACTCCACACCAGGAATGTGTGTAGAGGTGGATGCATTTCCTTCATCAGTGTCTACATTCTGCGTATGAGATGAATCACCAGAGGCACCTTGAACAGGAGCAGCTGGAGCCGAAGATCCTTCAGCTGCATCATGATATTCATCATCTTCAGAAGAGTCATTATAGTCAGCAGCATCTTCATAAACCTCATTTTGAACCATATTGTTGACAGACGAAGAAGCTTGGGGGTCAACAACAATAGGTCTAACCAAAGGCGAGACAGCAGCGTTGTCACTTTCCAACAACATCCTAGCCGCTGCTGATTCTTCGTCAAAGGTTGGCAGATTGAAGGAGTCAAATAGTCCATCATAATCGAACATCCACGGATCACCCGGAGCCCTAACAGGACTCGTGTATCTTTGAACCCTGACTTCACTCCATAGCTCAATCTTTTTGGTAGCTAGATTCCAAACACGAAAATTTGGAGTAGCATATCCAAGGAAGAAACCCTCGATAGCTCTTGCTCCAAACTTTCCATCCGGTTCGATCATAGTACATGGAGCACCAAACGGTTCTAGGTAAGAAAGATCCGGTTTCCTTTTCTGAAGGAGTTCGAAGCAAGTCTTGCCATGTCTCTTTACTGTAAGAACTCTGTTTAACGTGTAGCAAGCAGCCGATACAGCCTCCCCCCAGAATTGAATAGGGAGTTCCGACTCTACTAACATTGTTCTTGCAGTTTCTATAATCGTCCGATTCTTCCTCTCTGCGACACCATTTTGTTGTGGAGTATAACGAGAACTGTACTCATGAAGAACGCCTTTAGAAGTACAAAACTCATCCATAACCTGATTCTTGAATTCGGTTCCATTGTCGCTTCGGATCCTCTTCACTTTCAACGAATAGAGATTCTCCAACATTGTAAGAAGATCCTTGAGGATGCCAGGAGTTGCACTCTTGTGTGCCATGAAGGATACCCAAGAAAATCTAGAATAATCATCAGTAACAACTAGACAATAAGCATCTCCGAATGTTGTCTTGTGCTTCATAGGTCCAAAAAGATCCATATGAAGACGTTCGAGAGGCATGCTGACAGTGTTGATTTTCTTCAAAGGGTGAGACTTCTTTGTTTGCTTCCCCTTTTGGCACGAGACACAGATATCTTGCAAATGAAAACTTCTCACAGGCACACCATTCACAAGATTATTTTTCACCAAATGGTTCATCTTTCTCAAGTGAATGTGCCCCATTCTTCTGTGCCAAGATATCGACTCCTTTTCTGTGGCTTTTGAGACAAAGCAAGTGACTTGTGCAGATGTTGTAATCGCCTGGCTCATGTCGAGAATATAAAGATCATTAACTCTCGGAGCCGATAAGAGAATCCATTCTTGTGGAATTTTGAATCCAGGTTTCAGCACATAGCAGCCGACATCATCAAAATGCACGGTGAATTTCTTATCGCAGATTTGCGACACACTGAGAAGATTATGATCAATTTTCTTAACATAATTGATCTTATCGAAGCACACCATACCATTTGAAATACTTCCTTCTCCAGTGATAAATCCGCCTTTGTCACCCGCAAAAGCAACATACCCTCCTCTAATGTTTCTCACGTCGTATAGGAGCCGTAAGTCGCCAGTCATGTGCCTGGATGCTCCACTATCAACAATCCAGTGACTATTAATAGTTCCTCCTAGAACATCCTGCACATGTCATGTAAAAACATCAGTTGAGAATGGGGACCCAAGCCTTAGTGGTCTTGGGTCGTCCCTGAGCATCACGAAACGTGATATCAATCTCTTGATGGTTTTTAAGAACAATTGCTCCCCCTGAATTGTCACCCGACTTAGGTAACCAAGTTCGTTTTTGCCTACCAGTTTTTGAAGATTCTGGTTTTACAGGTTGTGACACACTTGGTTCCTTTTGAACTGTTTTAACTTCAGATTTTAAAGCTTTTTCAACTGTTTTTATGTTCTTACGTCGTTGTTTAGTTTCTTGTTCTTTTACAGTTCGTTTATCATGTTTAGGTGAAACTGACCGACGTTGAGGGTGAACTGTTTCAGGTGGAGCTTTCTCAACAAATTTCTTCTTTGGAGCATTTGGGCAGTTTCTGATGATGTGCCCAATTTCTCCACATTTGAAACAAGTTCTCCTTTCAGCGGACTTAGGAGAACTTGATCGACTAGCAGATGTTGAACCTGTAGAACCTGAGGTACTTGCTCTTTCATCACACCCGTTTGTGTGTTGGGTGTAATTGTTATCACTGTTACGTTTCAAAATCTTGACTTGTTGTACAAAATCAGTGTTTGATTTGTTTTCAAAAGTCTCAATTTTATCTGTACCTTTTGATGCTACAAATTTAACATCTTTTGCTTTCTTCTTGTAACGAGCTCCTTTTGATTCAACCTTAGCCTTTGGCTTTGGAGCTCGTTGTTGTTGTTTACCCTTAGAAGCAGTAGGTTGTTGAGTGGTTGGAGATTTTTGATTACCAAACTGTTTTCTAATCTCAGCCTTAGGAATTGGATCACATTGTGTTATCACAATTCCCGGAAGTGTTTTTCCCAAAAATTTGTTTGTGTTGTCTTCAAAGACTTTGTCAATCAAAGATTTATTTACATTTTTAATTTGAAAAACATGATCTGAGTAGATTTTATTATCTCCAACCAATGTATACAACACATTACTGCTTTTAACAGTAGTCACACCTGCCTTATCAGCTTTGACATGATCAATCACTTGCTTCTTAACAAATGGAACATCAGGAGTATCAGGATCACAAAGAATGTGATTCTCTCGTGGAATAACTACTCCTTTCATCTTGTTAAGTGATTTATCCCGTTCACCTACATCCACTTCTGTCTCATCATCCGATGTCTCATAGTCCTCGATAATTGAAGGACTTTGCTTCACGGATGATGAAGTTTCTTGTTGCTTGGAGGATGTGTTTGTAGAATTGTCCGGTTTGAACCCAAGGCCAGTAGCAAATTCCTCAACATCAAGAGGCACACTGGGTTCATACCGAGGCATTTCCTCCTCATCAGGCATCTTGGTATAATTGTTCATCAAGGGGGGCGGACATTTCTTATACCCTATGCCTTTCTGATTTCCCTTTGATTGTTGAACCTCGATGATGTGATCAAGCACAAATTGGGAGTTAGAATAACTATCCAATTTTTGTTTGATCGCATCATGCTCGCATTGGGCAATGGCTAATTGCTTCTTAGTTTCTTCCACAATGTTAATATATTCATTTATACTTACTTGCTTGTGGTAAACTACTTTGTTAACCTCGGACACATTTTTCTTTAATGTTTCTATTACAGATTTAAATTCTTTTTCATTCCGAGTTAAAGCCATGTTCGCCTCTTTGCATTTCGACAGTTCAATAACCAAATTCTGATTATGACTATGAAGCTTTTCTGATTCAAGCTTCATATCAGCACATGATTTACAAACACTAGGAGCAGGAGGTTCAGAATTTACCTGACTAGAAGAGGCTGAACCGTTTGCCATAAAGGCAGTTTGAAAAGAAAAAGCTCCATCTTCAGAAAATAGCTTCTCCATTTCCTTTGATGCAGTAGCCGCCTTTCTAATCAGAATTGATTTCTGACATTTAAGCTCATCATCTCCTTCCTCCTTCACATCAGGCTCTGAGTGATTATCCCCAGAAACAGAGCCTTCTTCATCAGAACTTCCAGAATAACCAGAACTGTCATCACTTCCAGAAGACTCTTCTTTATGAACATGCTCGATGATCTTTGCATAAAGAGCTGTTCCACTTCTCTGATCATCATCACCAAACTGAACTGACCAGTCACATCCCTCGTCTGCTCGAACAGCCAGAGCCCGATTGGGATTTGAAGTTCCAGGCTGGCCCTGATTGTTATTAACTGCCACCATCCTCCTCTCACGGTTCTCTTGCTGGGCATTCACATTTGTAGTGCTCGTCTGGTTTCTGAAAGGGTTGTGATTGCCATGTTTTGTTGGTAGAGTGCACTCGCGTTTGAAATGCCCTTTATTACCACAGTTGAAGCATGTCAGGGCGTTGATATCAAACTCATACTTCGTATCTTTCTTTCCTTCCAACGAAGTTCTACCAGTACGAGCCATGAAGTCTTTGGCCCTTCTAACCGCACTTGCAAAAGCCCACTTAATATCCATCAACTCCATTTCTTCCTTGTCGATCTGCTGATAATCTTCATTGGTCATGTTGATGTTTCCAAGCTGACCTGCTACCAATCCACAGTAAGCACTGACCATTGTATTAATAATTTCCATGTGCTCCTTAGCAACTTCAATGCTGAGGTGTGAAAGGTTTGAATTATCGACTCGGATTGTGTGAGGATTTTGAGGTTGAGGATTGTTTGTATAATGAGCTTGTTGTTGTTGTTGTTGAGGTTGGACTTGTGGCTGTGTTGGAACAGGAATGTACGACCTCGGATCGAATTGAGGTTGTGGTGGAGCAGCCGTTGACTGAGGAAACGGAAAGGAACTTGTGTTGGACACAAAAGCAGTTTGCAGTTTAGGTTGCTGTTGCTGAGCTGCAGCGGATCTTGCCAAAGCATCGAAGCCTGGAAGGTACATTTCTGTATTCTGAAGAGCTGGAGCACGCCTTGCTTTCCTGATTTCTTCATCATTTTTATGTTCCAGCTTCTGAATGAACTCGTAGATGTTAACCGTGTCTAGAGTTCCAGTGTGCTTCAACAACTCAATAAATGAACTCCATTTTGGAGGCAAAGCGTCAGCAAACCTATTCACCATGTCTTGTTGAGTAGAAACAACCCCATAAGCACACATTTCACTGATCAGATGATAGAAACGGGTTGTCATATCATTTAGAGTTTCGTTTTCCAAAAACTGAAACGATTCAAACTCTTTCTTCAACAAATCATGACGAGACTTTCGAGCAGCTGCATTGCCTTCTCCTCTAGCTACTAAGGCATCCCACAACGTTTTCGTGGTCTTGCAGTAAGAGAACTGATGATAGATATCTTTGTTGAGTGCTTGTGTAAGTGTAGCAAAGGCCTTTTTCTCCAATTCATAAGCCTTCTTGTCATTTTCCAGCATGTTGGCATAACCTTCTGAAGTGGACGCAGCAGTTTCAAGATTAGTATTGAACGCATTGATGAAACACGTCCAAAGATCGGTGCTTTGCCCTTGAACATACGTGTGAAAACGGTTTTTCCATGATGGAAAATCGTTCATATGGTTCAACTTCGGTGGACGATTGTTGCTTCCCGTTTCACTTTCACTGATCAAAAGGTTTTGAATGCTTTGACTTTGATTGGATACCAAAGCCCATTGACTTGGACTAATTGATGGCGGTGGAAACATACTCTTTGCCCAAGCATCAGCAGAAGTTAGTTCTTGACTAGATTGTGAGTTCAAACTCCAATCCCAAGGACTTGTACAACTCATTTTGATCAGATATTAATAGATAACCTACACAAACACAAACTGTTAAAAGCAAACAGACCCGAAATGAAAGATACAACCTGGTTCGAAAGATCAAGACTTGTTCGAATGATCAACAGTGTTCGAAAGATCATTGTTGAGTTTCGAGCAAAGACTCCGAAAGATTGACTTCGAAGGATTGACCACACGAAGGATCCTTATCTTTCGAAAGATGATTTCGAAAGATTCTCCTTATGTTTCGAACACAGATCTCGAAAGATTCACCAATACGAAGGATCCTTATCTTTCGTAGAGTAACAGTAGCTCGAAAGATGTATCTTACGACAAGATTCCTTGGCTCGAAAGATAGAACACAGGCTTCGAAGGATATTCGAAGCATGGGTATCTGTCGAGCCTCCTTGATCGAAAGATTATCTTTCGATGTCGAAGGATGTCTTTCGAATGCTCTGACACAACTGAAAAGGTGACAGGTTGGTGAAAAAGGTGACAGGTTGGTGTACCAACTTTCGGCAGAAGGGATGTTCTGCACACGATTTTCTACCAACTTTTTGACTTTCAAACAAGATTTCCCAAAAAGGCAAATCTTATCCAACAAGTCCAGTCACCGGAGATAACCGGAATCTTGGCCGGAAAAATCAAAGTCACTTAAAAACAAGTTTTCAAGTTACCCAACCCAACCTAGAACACTTCCGAAGGTTTAGAACTCGTTTTCCAGTTTTAAGATGCAAGAAAAACCACCAAAACGGGTGCTAAACCTAGTGTCCAAACACACCAAGAACTTGAACAAACCCGGTTTTAAACAAGGTAAAGAGCCTTAGCTCTGATACCACTTGTAGGTCCCTTCACGGAGGATGACGAACCTAAACCTTGTTCTACTAACTCACTAGCGAGTGCGGAATCCAAGCTAGCAAGCAAACCGGGATGAAGCAAGTATAAACCCAACACACAAGGTTCACCGATTAACACCAATGTATTAATACGTATGAAGGTTTCGGTTACAAGCACAATGTTTACAAATCTAACTTGCAAACTCTCAAGTGTGTGTGTGTTTTCGGACAGAATGCTCTCAAGAACTCTATCTTTCTGTCTGTCTCTCTAAGTGTCTAAGTCTAACACATACACTGCATGGGTATATATATACCCAGCCTAGGTTGTCTAGTCCGAAGGATCCGATAGATGGTCGAAGGATCATCTATCGAACATCAAGTCATCGAAGGATTCACATGGACCTCGAAGGATGATCTTTCGAGGTCAATCATTCGAAGTATATCTTTCGAGGAGATCGAAGGATCCACATCATCCTTCAATCTCTTATCCTTCGAGACAGACAACCATCTTTCTAACTGTTGACTAAGTCAAACCAGGAGGACGGTTGACTTGGTCAACTTACAGGACTGACAAGGACATCGTTTACATCGTGACCGAACATAGACAAAGTACAGACACAAGTGCACCAACATTAACCTGAAATGGCAATTTAAAACCTTGGTTAATAAAACATAAAATACTGTAAGAGCCTTTAAGTAAACCTTGTCCATCATTTATATGTAGCAATTGAAGCTACATGGCTGGATCAGATGAAGTCAATAGCCATCCGGTAGGAAACCGTGATGATGCTAAATTCTTAGTAACGGGTGCTGAGCTGAAAGCAATTGTGAATGTTGCGGTTGCGAAAGCCTTGGAACGACAATACAGTGAGTATAGTGAGACCCGTAGTAGAACCCTACCTACACCGCATGCTAAACCAAAGAATCATTCTGAGGCTCACAACAAACCACCACCTACTCCACCCAAATCTAAGAAAGATGATGACCGACTTTCCTCAAATGAAAACAATGTTCACCCCAAGAAGATTGTGTTTGACGATGCTCCGCGTGCTAAGGGTTGCACGTATAAATATTTTGTGTCTTGTAAACCCCGGGATTTTACTGGGGAAAAAGGAGTAGTAAACTGTATGACATGGCTTGATGAAATAGAGGACAGTTGTAGACATCAGTGGTTGCGCTGAAAGGGATATGGTTAAGTTTGCATCCCATTCTTTCAAGGGTGAGGCTCTAGCTTGGTAGGGAGCTTTGATCCAGGCCTCTGGAAAGGTTGCCTTGTATAATATGTCATGGGAGCAATTTGTTGCTCTTATCAAGGATAACTACTGCCCTCAGCATGAGGTTGAGCGGATAGAGTCTGATTTTCTATCCCTGGTTATGAAGAACCTAGACTGCCAGGCATACCTCACCAGTTTCAACACTTTGTCCAGATTGGTTCCTTACCTGGTAACCCCGGAACCCAAGAGGATCGCGCGCTTCATTGGGGGTTTGGCCCCAGAAATCAAAGCCAGCGTGAAAGCCTCCCGACCTATCACATTTAGATGTGTAACCGATTTGTCTCTGACCCTCACTCAAGATGCAGTGAGACAGAGATCATTAAGAAATGCGGACTCTGAAAAGAGGAAACGCGAAGATGAAGATTCACGTCGGTCAGGCAAGAAGCATAGAGGGAACCGTGACAGTAAGAAGGGGTCTGAAGCCAGGAGGAACGATCAACAGTCGAGCGATAGGCCCAAGTGCAAGGTTTGCAAGAAGCACCACTTCGGGAGGTGCAGGTATGAGCAGAAATCCCAACCTAAGGCATGTGGGATATGCAAGTCCACTGAGCACCGAACTCTTGAGTGCAAAAAGTTGAAGGATGCAACTTGTTACAGTTGCAATGAGAAAGGGCACATCAAGACCAATTGCCCAAAGATAGTGAAGAAGGCTGAGGAAGGGAAGAAGACCAATGCTAGGGTCTTCCAGATGAATGTGCAGGAGGCCATCCAGAATGATAACGTCATAACTGGTACGTATCTCATTAATGACGTTTACGCAAGGGTATTGTTTGATTCTGGAGCAGATAAATCCTTTGTAGATGATAAATTCTGTGAATTATTAAGATTGACTATTAAAGCCTAGAAAGTAAATTATGAGGTAGAGTTAGCAGATGGGACTTTAGAAACCGTCTCGACTGTGTTAGATGGATGTGCCATATCCATTAGGAACCACTCTTTTCCTCTGTCCCTCCTCCCGTTCAAATTAGCAGGCTTTGATGTAGTAATAGGAATGGATTGGTTATCGCGAAACCAAGCCCAGATAGTGTGCAACAAGAAGCAGGTAGTAATCAAGACCCCATCTGGTGAGCCACTCACTATTCAGGGAGATACTCAACACGGATTGTCAAAACAAGTGGCCATGCTTAAGACATCCGGATGCACGAGTAGGGGTTGTGTCATTTATATGGCACAAGTAACTATTGGCGAGAAGAAGCCCAGAATCGAAGACATACTGGTCATTTCTGAGTATCCCGAGGTTTTTACAGAGGAACTACCTGGTTTGCCACCGGACAGGCAGGTGGAATTCAAGATTGACATCATTCCCGGAGCGGCACCAGTAGCCAGAGCACCATATAGATTAGCACCAACGGAGATGAAGGAATTAAGGACACAGTTAGATGATTTACTGGCTAAAGGTTTTATTAGACCTAGTTCATCTCCATGGGGAGCGCCAATTTTGTTTGTTAAGAAGAAGGATGGATCAATGCGTCTATGCATTGATTACCGTGAGCTAAACAAGCTTACTATCAAGAACAGATATCCTTTGCCTAGAATCGATGATCTATTCGACCAGCTACAGGGAGCGAGTTACTTCTCTAAGATAGATCTCAGGTCAGGCTATCATCAATTGAAAGTTAAGGAGGAGGATGTACATAAGACCGCGTTTAGGACTCGTTATGGTCACTACGAGTTCCTGGTGATGCCTTTTGGGCTCACTAACGCACCTGCCGCATTCATGGATCTCATGAATCGCGTATGCAAGCCTTATCTGGATAAATTTGTCATCGTCTTCATTGACGACATCCTCATCTACTCAAAGAACCGAGCTGACCATAAGAGGCATCTTCGGTGCATTCTTAAGCTGCTCTATCAAGAGAAGCTCTATGCCAAGTTTTCAAAGTGTGAATTTTGGCTTCGCGAAGTCCAGTTCCTTGGACACGTTGTGAGTGAGCGTGGAATTCAAGTGGATCCCGCAAAGATAGAAGCTATCATGAACTGGCAAGAGCCAAAGACCCCTTCAGAGATTCGTAGCTTCCTAGGTTTGGCTGGATACTATAGGCGTTTTATTGAAAACTTCTCAAGAATTGCTGCACCCTTAACGTCGTTAACATGTAAGAACATTAAGTTTAATTGGGGACCTAAGTAGCAAGAATCTTTTGATATCTTGAAGCAGAAGTTGAGTAACGCACCAGTGCTAGCCCTACCTGAAGGCATTGAAGAATTTGTGGTGTATTGTGATGCATCACACACCGGAATGGGTTGTGTGTTAATGCAAAAGGGCAAGGTCATAGCCTATGCTTCACGACAATTAAAGGTGCACGAAAAGAATTACACCACCCATGACTTGGAATTGGGTGTCGTTGTATTTGCACTTAAGCTTTGGAGGCATTATCTGTATGGGACGAAGTGTGTAATCTATTCCGACCACAAGAGCCTTCAACACCTGTTCAATCAGAAGGATTTGAACATGAGGCAGCGACGATGGATGGAAACCTTGAACGATTATGATTGTGAAATAAGGTACCATCCAGGCAAGGCCAATGTAGTCGCAGATGCATTAAGCAGGAAGGAAAGAGTGAAGCCGATAAGGATCAATGCCAAGAGCATTGAAATTAAGAGCAGTTTGAATGAAAGGTTGTTAGCTGCACAGAAGGAAGCTGTGTTGGAAGCTAACTATCCTGAGGAGAAATTAGGAGTGACTGAAGAACAGTTGTCCTACGACAAAGACGGGATGTTGAAATTAAATGGACGAATATGGGTTCCTATATATGGAGGACTTCGAGATGTTATCCTCAAGGAAGCCCACAGTTCCAAATATTCCGTCCATCCTGGAGCTGATAAGATGTACCAGGATTTAAAGGCGAATTATTGGTGGATAGGCTTGAAAAAGTCTATAGCTGCTTATGTAGCTAAATGCTTGACGTGTGCTAAAGTCAAAGCTGAACATCAGAAGCCGTCAGGCTTACTGCAACAGCCTGAGATTCCCACGTGGAAATGGGAAATGGTGACGATGGACTTCATCACCAAATTGCCTAAGACGCCGAAGGGAAATGATACTATATGGGTCATAGTTGATAGACTGACTAAGTCAGCACATTTCCTGCCCATTAGAGAGACCTTCAGCTCTGACATGCTAGCCCAATTGTACGTAGATAAAATTGTGGCCTTGCATGGCGTGCCAATATCTATTATTTCAGATCGGGATACTAGATACACATCACATTTCTGGAAGAGTTTCCAACAGTCTCTGGGCACTCAATTGAATTTCAGTACGGCTTACCATCCTCAAACGGATGGGCAGAGTGAGCGTACTATTCAAACATTGGAAGACATGCTGCATGCATGTGTGATTGATGTAGGAGGAAGTTGGGACAGGCATTTACCATTGGTCGAGTTCTCCTACAATAATAGCTACCATACTAGCATTAAGGCTGCGCCTTTTGAGGCACTATATGGTAGAAAGTGCCGAACGCCCATCTGCTGGGCAGAAGTAGGGGTACCCAATTATCAGGTCCTGACTTAGTCTTCGAGACTACAGACAAGATTGTTCAAATTCGCGATCGCCTGAAAGCTGCTCGAGACAGGCAGAAAAGCTATGCGGATGAAAGACGAAAGCCTCTCAAGTTTGAGGTTGGCGATAAAGTTTTGCTCAAAGTATCACCTTGGAAAGGGGTGATGCGGTTTGGCAAGAAAGGTAAGTTAAGCCCAAGGTATATAGGACCATTCGAAATCATCGAATGTGTAGGATCAGTGGCTTATAAGTTAAACTTACCTGAAGACCTCGATGGAATTCATAATGTATTTCACGTCTGCAATCTGAAGAAATGTCTAGCTGATGAGTCGCTAGTCATACCGCATACAGATGTGCATATAAACGAAGGCTTAAAGTTTATAGAAAAACCTGTGTCAATTGAGGACCGACAGGTAAAGAAGCTTCGAAGGAAGCATGTACCCATTGTCAAGGTCAAATGGGAGGGCCGCAGAGGTCCTGATTATACGTGGGAGTTAGAATCCACAATGAAAGAGAAATACCCTCAATTGTTTCAGTAAATCTCGAGGTCGAGATTTCTTTTAAGGGGGTGAGGATGTAACACCTCGAAAATTCCTGTCCATTAAAATAAAGACACGTGTCATCAGAGACAGACGTGTCAGAAAAACCGGATTAAATAAAAGATGTTTGGTAGGATTTTATTTAAAAGGGTGTCATGTTATTTAAAATACCTCTGAACGACCCAAGGGCGACATGTTATTAAATCACCTCTGAGCGACCCGAATTTTATAAATCCCAAGATCCTTAAATCTTTTGAAAGACATCCTATATGATAACCGGTTGTTTCCAAATAAATAAAGTTCCACCTTTTATGTGAACTCGGGATTTGACAGGATTGTTACTACTAATAATGCTAAATAAGAATTCTTATAAGAAAGAATCAAGAATAATTATGAAGCTTGTTAACTATTAAGAGAATCCAAGACTTGCTCTTGGTATTTCCGTCACTTTGCAAGTTCCATAAGAGGTCAAATGAAGATGGGAACATGTAAGACCTATCCAAGCATGCAATGGCTGAGCAAATGGCCCCCCTACTGAAAAAGATGGACTGAATTCGGAAATGGTTTGATTGCATGGTCAAGACTTAAAAGTTTGCAAATTTTTTGTCCTCTGACCATCGGTTACGGACCGCAAGGCCCTAGGCTTACGGTTCGTAAGGAGGGTACCTGGGCATGTTTCAGCAAGGTCGGTTACGGGCCGTAGCCATTTTAGCTTACGGTCCGCAAGAGGTTCTTACGGACCGCAAGGCCTCAAGCTTACGGTCCGTAAGACCATCGCTGGCAGCAGATTTTGGACAGCTGCCTGTTTAACCAGTTGCACCGACTTAAAACGATGGTTTCTGAATTCAGGGGCTTGCTAGGCAGTATTTAGCCCTCTAGGGACACCTGGGGTGATCCCCCAACCATTGTAGACTTGCTTGTCATAATCTTGGACCATTTAAGTTCACTATATAAGGGCATGAGGTGTGACCATTTCCTTTGCTCACTTTGGACTTGGGTTCAAGACTTCTCTGGAGCTTTCCTGGACAGCAACCAACTTTCTTTAGGTCTCTAATCCTATTTAGGATCCTTGTAAGTGACCTTAACCTCCCTTAATCCATTTTAGCTTAGTTAATTAAGTAAAAGTCAAACCGTCGTAATTAAGGTTTGACTTCGTGATTAATTAAAATGTGCTCTGTCAAATCACGAATTAAAAATACCTTTAAGTAGGTAATTAGGTGGGTAACAAACCCTTAAAAGGGTATTTTCAGATTCCCACTCTAAGCATGTCAATTGTCGAGTCAAAGCTAACTTTAAAAAGTCAACATAATGCTTATATCCGAATTAACTTATAATTAGCAATGTAGGATGCATGCAACCTGTTTTAACATTAATATAACTTGGTAAATAATGTAAGAACATGTTCCAACATGTTCAACTCGACAATTTTCTGTTTAGACCCGGTTTGGAACCGAAAGTCGCATAGTTTGACTTTCGCTTTAACTTTCAGTTCTGGCCCGATTTAGTCTAGATTAAGATTGCCTTAGAGCTTCTTTTGGACCTAATAACATGTTAGTATATCCTCCTGTGATTATACAACTTGGTTCATTAGATATCTTGATCGTATGCATGTTTCCGTTAAATGCCCATATGTTGACCATTATGCCCAAATGTCCATAAATCATGATTTTTGAGAATAAAAAGGGGTAGACATCTTAGTTACTGAATTATAAACTTGTACCTAAAATTTGATATCAGTTTGAAGTCTAGATTAAGAGTTATGCTCATTAGCGTAATTAGAAGCTTTCTTAGTAAATAGTTAGCGTAATTAGCATGTAACCTACCTAAACCCAAATTTTGTATCAAAACTTTATACCCACTGTTATATAATAATATTTTGGGAATTTTAAAGATTTTTATTTATTTTTAGGCTAAGCATAACCTAAGGTTTTAAGCTTAATTCGGATTATGCCGGTTTTGCCCTTTTAGGCCATAAAATGAGTTTTACAAAACCTTTTGACCCCAAACCTTTTTCTATTGGTTTGTTATGTTAAATATATTATTTTGAGCCTTCTGGAATTATAAAAATATCAGCTTTTCTTTTAAGACCCGGAAATGGCTCCAAATCGTCTTTTTAGGCATTTTTACGACATAGTATATGTCAAAACTAGTTTTTATACATAAGGTCTAATACCTACTGACATATCTTGTAAAATTTCATATTATAACAGTAAACTAAAGGTGAGAACTCAGATTTCCGGTTTTAACCTTTTAAGCTTATGTAAAATTACCAAAATGCCCTTATGGGGCGTAAAGTGAGTTCAAAATCATTTGGGGCATAATAGGACATATCTTACTGATATTACAACATAATTGGTGCATATAATCTCAGGAAACTTGTATATGATTTATATGGTTACCCGTTACGCACTTTCGCGTTCGGATCGGCATATGTGACTAGTTTATGCACATTAGCCGAAGCGGGTCAAACCGTATCATCTTAGTCTCTAAATTCAGAATGTGTTTAGTTTACCCATGTCATACAAGTATCTAAGCTTGTATGGTCTAAGTCACATTCCTTTTCGGTTTTCGACTTCCTCGCGATTAAACCATATTTATCCTTCGAAACTAACCAGTCTAAGCTTAGGCTATGTTAAAAGACCCGTTAAGATTCTAATAGGTTATTATAAACCTTCGTTCCAGAATAGGAGCCCAGTAAAAGACACTTGCATTTTTGCTTTTGTGGTTTATACTTGCTCAGGTAAATACTTTTAACTTATTTTCCCTTATATGTGCTTGGGGTACGGTATATAAAATACCGCTTGGTCGGGCAATTGACCCTAACTCATTAGTAGTTGGGTATTATCAATGTGACCCGTTTGAAAAACTGGTTTTGTTTGTTTTACGCCTTTGGGAGCTTAATGACCATGTCCCGGATATCCTTGGCATCATTTTAAGAAATGGCCACGACCTTGACACCCGGGTGTAGGCGTACACCCGGTATGTGTCCATTTTTATTAAGGTATAAACGTTGGCTTCCCGCCGCGGACTTATACTGAGTGGTGTGTCAATTAACCTTAAACCCGGCACGACCCGGGCGACTGAACGCATAACGAACATGTAATTCTTTTACAAGTTTAACTTTCATTAACTATTCCCAAGTTCTAAAATGTTTTGTGCCTTGTGCATTCAAATCAATTTTTAAACCTTTTTTTAAAATGAGTCGGTTAAATTGTATTTACCAGTGCAAACTGACGTATTTTCCCCAAAAAGATTAAGTGCAGGATCTACACGGAATAGGCTGGCTTCTCCTTAGCGTCATAGAGTCTCGCAAACTTTGGGATGCATTTATCTGTTGAACAATTTTCTCCTTTTTATTTCGATCCACCTGTGGATCTATTTCGACTACTTGTGATACTTAGATATTACATTTGATGGTTGAAGTAAATCTATTTTATTGCTTCCGCTGTGCATTATAATTTGTGTTGTTTGACAATGATGATATCAACTACGTCACAATAATCCCCCACCGGGCCCACCGGTGACACGTGGAAATTCGGGGTGTGACAATTAGCTATCTTGTTCTGGGACCTGGGAATTTTCTTGATGGTACATGTTTGGAATGTGTTCATCAGCTCTTTAGATTTTTCTTTGTATCTCTTCGTATTGGGCTCCTTTGCAACATAACTGTCATTCACTTGACTTGACACCAGCAACGAGTCTATGAAGACTTGAAGCTTTTGAACCTTCATTTCCTTGGCTAACCTCAAGCCGGCTATCAATGCTTCGTATTCGGCTTCATTGTTGGTGATCTGAAATTCAAATCGAAGAGCATATGTAAATTCTAACCCTTCAGGGTTGATCAGAATAAACCCAGCCCCTGACCCTTCAACGCTTGAAGCCCCATCGATGAAAAGTTTCCAGGCTTCAAGGTCAGAGGGTTCAGTGACAGCTGTGTTAACTTCAGTGATGGTTTGCTTCAGGACTTCTACAATGAAATCAGCCAAGACTTGGGCTTTGATGGCTTTTCTAGGGACATAGGTGATTTTGTGTTCACCTAGTTCCACGGCCTATTTGGCTAATCGTCCTGAGTTTTCCGGTTTTTCAAGCACACTCTTAATGGGTTGGTCGGTGACCACTTGTATAGGGTGTGCTTGGAAATACCTTCGAAGCCTTCTAGCCGTTTGGACTAGGGCTAGGGCAAGTTTTTCCAAAGGAGGATACTTGATCTCTGCCAGTTTTAGAGTGTTGCTGAAGAAATAAACGTGTACCTGAACTTTGTCTCGTTCGATGGTTAGAACCGCCCTTATTGCTTCTCCAGCAACCGAAAGGTATACAAAGATCAACTCTCCTGTTTCTAGGGTTGCGATATCTGGGAGTGAAGCCAAGTGTTGCTTCATCTGGTTGAAGGCTTCCTAAGCCTCTTCAGTCCATTTGAAATCTTTTTTGTCAGAGCACCCTTTAAGCGTTTTAAAGAAAGGCAAATACTTTTTAGCCAACTTTGAGGTAAAACGCTTCAGGGCAGCAAGCTTCCCATTCAGGCTTTCCACCTCCTTTTTGCTTCGTAGTGGTTTGGTTTCGAGAACAACTTTGACTTTGTTTGATTTGGCCTTTATACTTTGTTTTCCCACAATATGCCCCAGGAATTTACCTTCTTCAAATCCAAACGAACATTTTTCAGGGTTGAGTTTCATGTTGACCTTCCTTAGGTTCTTGAAGGTTTCTTGGATGTCATCAAGCATTTGGTATTCTGTTTTGCTTTCTATTACCAAATCGTCGACATATGCTTCCATGTTTCTACCAATTTGACTAGCAAAAGCCTTGTCAACCAGGCGTTGGTAGGTTGCACCCGCATTTTTGAGGCAAAAAGGCATCTTTTGGTAGCAAAAGATTCCTTTATCCGTGTGAAAGGCGGGTTTCTCTTCATCTTCTTCTTTCATGATAATTTGATGGTAACCCTTGTAAACATCACGAAAACAATTGAAAAGGTAACCAGTGAGGGAATCAACCTTAAGATCGATTTCTGGAAGTAGATAACAATCCTTAAGGCAAGCCTTGTTCAAATCCTTGAAGTCGATGCACATTCTCCAAGAATTGTCGGGCTTTTGAACCATGACTGGGTTTGCAACCCAGGACTGATACTTTACTTCTTGGAGAATTCCAGCTGATACAAGCTTTCCAACCTCTTGGCATGCAGCCACGCTTCTTTCGGGTGCTAGACTTCGCTTCTTTTGGACGACAGGCTTGACATCGGGTGGTATTTTCAGCTCGTGCTCAGCAATGCTTCGAGGGATACCCATCATATCTTCCGGGCACCAAGCAAAGACATCGCTATAATGTACTAGCAGCTTTTCAAGATATGAGAGAGTTTCCTTTGAAAGGCTTGGATTAACCCTTATCCTTTGCTCAGGATACTTGGGGTTTATGATTAGCCCTTGCTTGTTTTCTTCACTTTTGGAACTTTCCCCTTCAACATGTAAGCCTCTTGAGTAGGTTGAAGGGTTGCAATCCCTCTCTCGGTAGGAAACTTGACTGTGCCATGACCAACATAAACAACCATATAGAATGCACACTGCCCCGGCCTTCCTATGATGACATCATAGTTGGAAGGTATATTCATAACCACAAATGTGAGAGGTTGGACTATCTCCATCTTTCCTTCACTGAAACAGACATCAAGGGTTAGTTGCCCTAAAGGCTTGAGGTGTATGTCAGCAATACCTTTTATGGAGGTTCCGGAGGGTTGAAGCTTCGAACGTTCCTCATTACTCAATTGGTTGAAGAACTTTTCAAACATGATTTCAGTGGTTGCACCAGTGTCTATGTATGCTCTGCTTGTCTTTAGTGTACCCACAGTTGCTTCAACCACAAGGGGGTTCGAGAGTGGGCCTTTTTCTGTTGGTGGGAAGCATACACACTGAAGCTCCCAAGCTTCCAACCTTTGTCGTTTGTTGGGAACCTTTCCATCGAAGTCCACCATGTTAACTTCTTTGCCTTTTCTTTCAGCTATCTTGTCCCTTACCCCCTTCACTAAGTGAGCTAATTCTCTGGACTTGACGGCCTCTTCAATCCTCTTTTTGAGTTGAAAGCAATCGTTAGTATGGTGGCCCTTCTCTTCATGAAATTCAAAAAATTGGGTGGAATTTTCATTCCTTTTGTTTTTCGGGAGAGGTCTAGGAGGCTGAAAATTGGGTGGAATTTTCATTCCTATGTAGCAAGGATTTCTTGGGGGGTTTTGGTAAGGGGTGTGAAGTTTATGGCCTTCTCCCTGCTTGGAGGGTCCCGGCCTTCAGACCTTCGTTGCTCTGAACCCCTTTAGCGTCTGTCATAGGAATGGAAGTTTCCCTTTTTTGTAGCTGGACTGTTGCCTCGCCAGCTAGATCCCCTTTTCTTTGCTCTTTTTTGTTTACAGCCTCCTCTCCTCTGATGTGGGCTTTGGCCCTTTCGAGAGCTTCTTCTAAGGTTTTTGGCAGGGACTTGTTGAAATCCCTGGTAAGGTATTTGGAGGTAATTGCATTCACGAAACCGACTACTCTCATCTTTTCATCCGCGCCCACATACGTCAGACCCTCCTTTTTATACCTTTCTATGAACTCTCGAATGCTTTCATCATCCCTTTGTTTTATCTGAAAGATCACCGTAGCATCTTTGATGTACCGCCTTTGTTGTGAGAAATTGGCTAGAAACCCTTTGCTCAGATCATCGAAGCTTCGAATGCTTCTGGCTGGTAAATCGTTGAACCATATCCTGGCCGATCCTATGAGGGTCTGCATAAACATGAGGCAGCATTCGGCATTTGACCATTTCTCAATTCTAGTAGCACCAGTGAAGATTTGAATGTGATCTTCTGGATCCTCGGTTCCGTCGTATGTCTTGATATGGGACGGCATTTTGATTTTCGTTTGAAAATCATAATAGGCTATTTGCTGTGAGAAGCACGAAAGATTACTTGGTTTGTATGGTTTGGACAAATTCTCTTCTACCCTTGCACCCGTGTTGTTGTTGTTATTCCCTTGAGTGGCCAGCACTTGATTAATGAAGTGTTGCCAAGCGAAGGAGGCCATCATCTGAGCCATCATTTGAGGCATAAGGTTGAAGCCTTGAAGGCTTCCAGGTGCAGCAGAGCAGTTTATCCCCAAAGGAGCACTCATAACGGCACTTCGTGACAAGGGAAGCACGGACAAAGGTTGTTCCCATGTAGTTGTTGCTGAGGGTGGAAGGCTTGCCACCGGAGATTGTAAGAGCAGGTCAAAAGTCAGCTCGTGCCCCAATGGAGCACCGGTTGCGGCTAGTTGGGAAGAGAAGAGAGGAAATGTTGTTGGACCTGGCTTTGTGTATATGTATGGGTTAGGATTTGGAGGTGGGTGGCTAGGACCAGCCTCGTTCCTGGATGGGGTTGGTTGTGAGCCTATGAAAGGAAGAGCTGGAGGTACAGGAGATAGCGATGGCTCAGGCTCGTCATAGTCCAACCGAATCCTTATCTCTTTGTCTCTTTCCCTACTCACGTATTGGTTGAGGAGAGACCTCAACTATAGGAAGTTGTTGGCGACCCCTTTAGGGGTAAGGTCAACACATGAGGGGGTGTTAGAGGCACCGACGTTAGGGGATGGAACCCCTGATCTAGACGGAGTTGGTGTTTGGAAAGTGAGGAACTCGGGGTATTTTGCTCCAGTAGGAGTGCTCCCCGGTGTTGAGAAGGACGTTGGTATAGCCACATGAGCTTGGCTAGTGTTTGGGGTAGAGGTATTCAGGACTTGATTTACCTCTCTGGGAGATTCACTTTCCGAGATGGTAATTTTGAGAGAATGGAGCTACACTACTAGGTCTTTTGAAGAAAATTAGTGGCGTAGCCCCACGGTGGGCGCCAACTTGTTGATGCAACAAATACTAGAGCGATGGTAGTAGCTGGGCTGGTTAGGCAAAAGGGTTGGAGGGTTCCGGTTTGCCTAATGCAAGTCGTGGGGTCCCCCACGTTTGCAAGACGTGGAGAGAGGTTCACTAGTTAGATTTTGTTGTTTGCTCGAGGTCCTCAACTGAAATGTGTTCAGCTTCGGATGTGAGAGCAATGGAAAAGTGTGTGTTGAATGTGAAGAGTAGAGACTTGCATGGAACAAGTGCTCGAGAAGAAAGACCAGAGATCCCTATGGAATCAGAGCTTGTCCGAATGTCCTTTGGCACTAAATGAAGTGTCATTTTATAGGGGAGGCATCGCCCAAAGAGGAGTCCTTGGACTAGTGAACCATGCTTGCAGTGGGAGACTTACCCATTTTGGGGTTGAACGGTTTGGACCTGCGGGTAAAAGGGAGCTTCTTGTGCATGCTCTCACTTTTACAGTTGTGAGAGGACTGAACAAGTAATCTGTGAAGTGACATGCTGTTGTTCATGTTCTTTTTGCTTTTCGCCATAGTTCCCGGGTTATGAAGCTTTTAACCTTTTAACCTTTTAAGCTAAAACGTGTTTTAGTCATTTTGTGAGATCTGAGCTACCCACGTCATCAGTCACTTCGTTTAATTAGTTGTATGATAGGTAGTTTATATGCCTTAGATAAATGACCAAAATGCCCTTTTCATGCATAATTGGATTTTAAGCATATGTAACTTAACTTTTGTCACCTAAACTAATTATGCAACATATTTAAACATGTTAGGTAGGGATGGCAATGGGTCAGGTTTGGGACGGGTTTAGGTAATCCCAAACCCAAACCCGGTTGGATGAGCTTGTCCCAAACCCATCCCAAAACCCGTCGGGTTTCTAGCGGGTAAATACCCATCGGGTATCGGGTATACCTGCGGGTTTCGGGTAAACCCGTTAATTTAAAAAGATTACTCATTGGGTATACTCATTTCAAAACCCATTGGGTATCTATCGGGTAACTACTAACCGGTTACATTTTCTATCGTTATTATAAAAATATGTATCAAATAACTACAATGTATATGGAATAGAATACCTATATGTGTAAAAAATGGATGTATCATAGATATACATATTAATAATATAAAAGAAATTATATCGGGTATACATTCGGGTAAATGGGTACACTTTATCGGGTAATTGGGTCGGGTAAACAGGTATATCACTAAATCCCAAACCCGTCCCAAACCCGCGAAAAAATAAAAACTATTCCCAAACCCGATTAACCGACCCCAAACCCATCCCAAATGTGTCGGGTTTTGGGCTTACCCATCGGGTTCGGGTTTGGGTTTGATTGCCATCCCTAAATTGTTAGGGCATATAATACTTGTCATAGGACTAGTTAGGCGTCTCAAATGCGCTTTTGCGCGCACGACGCGTTAAAGTGGCGTAAGCTACCTTAATGGGTCGTAACGGGTCACAAGCACTTTGGTTAGGTTCCGTTTTAGAATGTAGGCTTTGTTAAACCATATCACATGAGTTCCAATACTCATTAGGTTTACGAGACCTCATTCTACCCAATATTCCGATTTAGGTGTCGATTTATTAACTAGCGATCCGATTACTAGGTACTACTTGATTTCCTTGGTTTGCCTGAGCGTCGTTAAGTTCATTAGATTGAGGATACTTTCCAATTCAAAGTGAGTACATAGTTCCCCTATTTTACTATTTTAAATTGTTTTGGGGTGATTCATATGTGTTAAACGATTTCGATGCTTTTAAACGATGATTTCAAAAACGGATACTATGGTTTATATTAAACAATAATGATTTCGATAATGTGAATGAACTTGTTGGACATAATTACATAACAAATGACATCCATTAGCTTTGGCCGAGCCGACCAGTATTAGGTTATGGTACCATAGGATCTGACAAATCCCGTTATCGGACTGCACCCATGGTTATGTGTGCGGGTTATGTGGGTAACGACTGAACCTGTTAATTGTTAACTTACCCTTTGGTGGTTTGTTAATACGAGTTGAACGATGGACAAGTTACGAAGGTTTTAATGTATTCCACGAGACGACCAAAAGTAGTTTTCACAATTAAAAACGAGAACGATTTGAACGATTGAACGATTTGAACAAGTTAAACGAATTGAACGAACGATTGGTTTTTGGTTAGTGTTTAGATAACGGGACAGGTGTAACGTGATAAAAGCACGGTAGATACGCCGCTGGTACTTCTTATATATAAGTGTTTTTATCATATTATATTTCATAGCGTTATTTAGTTCACTTGGACGAACGATTTTAAACGATGTCACACAACGATGTTTACTAAACGATATAAACCATACGAGTTTTATTACGAGAGCGATTTACGATTTGGGTTTACATAAACAAATGTTTTGAGTTAAGATTCATGGCATCGAGGTTTTATAAACTATAACCAACTACTTGAAATTGGTTATTCATTTTATAATACAAACATTTTACAAAACAAGGTTTTCTAATATCGAATAACGAAGTTGTACGAGTTATTTTAACATGTAAATGATCCATGAATCTGACACTCACACAAAACCTATGTGCTTGCCGACATTTTTATGCTGACTTTATTTTCACGTATGTTTCAGGTGGTGTTGAATGATGTTGATTGCGACTAGCTAGCATGCTCACTTAGGACTGGACGAGGCCTTGGTGACTAAATAACAAATGATAGACGATGTGATTGTGTTTTAACAATGTCAAGACAATGTTTATTGTTTAATATTTTAATAAAACGAAACTTTTGAATCCAGGGCCGTGAAACAATAATTCTGTCGCTCCACTCCCCGACGTTTCCGCTGCGGTTTCGTTGTATTTCGCGGTCGGGGTGTGACAGGTAAAGAGGGGAATTCAGCTGCAAGCAAGGCTAAAGAGGGGAATACAGCTGCAACTAAGGGTAACAAGGTAAATTCTGCTATAGGTAAGGGTAAAAATGGCAAATCTGCAACAAGTGGTGATAAAGGGAAATCTTCATGCAAAAATGGTGGTCCCAAGGGTAAAGCTTTATTGCACAAACCTACGACAAGATCAGAAAGTAGATCCAAAAAACATGCAACCACGTGTCCATGGGTACTTTATCTCTCCAATGCAAACAGAGAGGGGTCTTGGGTAGTGAAAACTTACATAAATGAACACAAGTGCTTTCAAACAAGATCTGTGAAGCTTTGTACTGTTACTTGGTTAGCAAAGGAGATAGAACCTACAGTTGCAGTAAACCCTTCTATTCCTCTAAAAGCCCTGCAAGATACTTTCCAAAGGAAGCATCAGATCTCAGTTTCTTTTCAAAAGATGTTCAAGGCAAAAGGGATTGCAAAACAGAAGATAGAGGGGGACTACAAGGCTCAGCATGTAATTCTAAGGGACTACTGTGAAGAACTCATGAGGTCAAACCCGAGAACAACAGTGACAATTGATGTAGAGAGTGAACCTAATCCTAGTAGCCCAATAAGACAGTTTAGAAGGATATACATACATTTAGGTGGTTTGAAAGCAGGCTTTAAGGTTTGTGGAAGGCCACTATTGGGTTTGGATGGAGCCTTCATGACAGGTCCTTTCCCAGGACAAGTGTTAACAGCAGTGGGCCTAAACTCCAACAATGCAATATATCCTGTGGCCTATGCCTTGGTTGAAGCTGAAACAAAAAGTTCATGGGTTTGGTTCTTGGAATGTCTGGGACATGACTTAGAGCTTCAGAGAGATTCATACTTCACGTTTATCACTGATAGGTAGAAGGTAACTTTAATTGTCATTCTACAACACTGTTTGTCATTTTGTAACATTAACTGTCATTATTAACATTAACTGCCATTGTTCATTTAGGGCCTCATTCCATCCATACAACAAGTGTTTCCATATGCAGAACACAGGTTTTGTTTGAGGCATGTGCATGAAAAGATGAAGTGTAGGTGGAAGGGTGAGCTATATAAGAATTTGTTATGGAAATGTGCATCTTCAACTACTGTAGCTTACTTTGAACAAGCAATAAAAGAGGTTCAAGCTACTGATGAGGGTTTATATCAATGGCTAAGGGAGATTCCACCTATTCATTGGACCGGAGCCTATTTTAGTGGTATATATGTCAATATTGTAACTTCATTTAGTAATGTATTGTTAATTGTTAATATTGTTTGTGAATTGTAACCTCATTTAATAATGTATATCATTTATAACTTGTGTTATGCAGGTAGGGCTATCAGTGATGTGCTTCTTAACAACTTGTGTGAAGTCTTCAACAGACAGTAGGTTGAAGGAATGGACAAGCCAGTTATAACATGTCTAGAGTATATTAGAGAGTATTTGATGAGGTGAAATGTTGTTGTGCACATACTGATTTCAAAGAGTGAAGGTCACTTGACACCAAATGCTACTGAGATTTTTGAGAAGATAAAGGAGAAGGCTACAGATATGAGTGTCCAGTGGAATGTTGTGGACAAGTATCAGGCTAAAGGGAATTTATTGGAACAATATGCTATTAACATGGCTGATAAAACCTGCTCTTGCAGAAGGTGGGAACAAACTGGTATGCCTTGTAAGCATGTTGTGGCAGTTATATGGGATATGGTCGCACATGGAATAGAAGCGGATGTTCCAGAGAAATGGGTTTCACAAGTCTATTGGTTAGAAACTTGGAAGCAGGTCTATGCACACATAGTGGACCCAATCAATGGTAGGAACATGTGGATACCATCTGCTTGTACAACAACGCTTGTACCACCAAAGCACCATAAGCAAGTTGGCAGAAGAAGAGTTGAATGAACAAGCATCCAACAACCCTATATCGCCAACGGAGTTGTAAGCTCTCTCTCTCTCGATGTTCTTATATGTTTGCATGTATATGTGTTTGAATATTATTTGTATACCGACATAGGGATAGTATTAGCTAACTTATATATATTCTAGTGTATTTATTTGTTATATTTATTTATTTCTTAGTCCCTCTGTATGTGTATATATTGTAACTCTTTGTTTAATAGAATTCATTCACTTTCATATTAACACATGGTATCAGCCTATCCAACTAGTGGTTGAGTTTCCCATCCCTTCTTATTCTCTCTTTTCCTCTGCCTTCTTCCCCATCCGATCAACTTCTTTCCCTTTTATCTTCATGTTTGTCTTTTCCTCAACCATGACATCTTCATCATCTGAATCCAACCCTATGGCAAATTTTGCTCCTCACGTAGCCCTGAAACTCTCTGCGTCGAATTATCTGTTTTGGCGCACACAGATGCGACCCCTATTAACATACCACCAGGTTCTTCATCATGTCGATGGCTCAAAAACTGCCCCTCCGCCGACCATCACTGTCAGCGACAAAACGACCACCAATCCAGATTACACTGACTGGATGCAAAATGATCAAAAAGCTATTATCATTATCACAGTTTCTCTCACTGAGGAAGCTCTTGTTGTTATCGTTGGGTTATCAATGGCCCGCGAAATTTGGACTTTCCTCGAATTTGCGTTTTGCAATGCCTCTGTCGAGCGTGTTCAGAACCTTCGTGACAATCTGTGCCTCACTCAAAAAGGAGATAAAACTATCTTTGAGTTTGGTCGTTCTTTCAAAGCGATTTGTGATCAATTCCATGCTATCGGTCACCCAGTCAACCCCAATGACCAACTCCACTGGTTCCTATGCGGTCTCGGACCTACCTTCGAAAATTTCTCCACGACCATTCGGTCCACCCGCCCCGCTCCAACCTTTTCTGACCTTTTGACCCGTGCAGAAAGTCATGAACTTTTTGTTAGGGAATTACATGGTCCCAATTACCCACCCATGGCCTTTTCGGCCCATTCATCCACATCTCCCAGATCGGTTCGTAACCGTGGATCACAGAATCGCTCGACCCAAAATCTCCCCACCCGAAACAACAACAACTCTAATTTCATAGGCGTATATCGTTCTCATACACCTCTGAATCGATCCAGACGCCCTCCCACATGCCAGTTGTGTCGCAGTCTGGGCCACTATGCCACTGAATGCTTTAAACTTCAATATTTTGCTTCCTCTGCCACTCCAACTGAGGCACAACTAGCTCAGGCATTTCATGCTCAATGCCAACTAAATTCCAACATCCCTGATTAGACATGTGACACCGGTGCTTCTGACCACATGCGTCCCAACTCCGATGGGGTAACCAATCCATCTCCACTCAAGGTAATAAGCGTGTGTATTTTGGTAATGGTCAGTCATTACTAGTTTCTCATACAGGTGACTCAAAATTATATGATTCCCTTAATCTTAATAATGTTTTGGTTGTTCCTCAACTCACTCGAAATCTACTTTCGGTGAGTAACTTAACTGAGGATAATCTTGTTGATGTTGTTTTCTCACATCCCTATTTTTTTATTCAGGATCGACTAACCAAGCAGGTCCTAGCCCGGGGTTACCATGAAGATGGCCTTTATGTTCTTCATAACACACATCAAGCTCTTCTCGCGTCCTCCACATGTCCTAAAGCTTCGTTTGAAATCTGGCATTCTCGTCTTGGGCATGTCAATTTTGATACTATTACTTTATTAAAAAACCATGGATACTTGTCGTTTACTTCTCTTTTACCTAAACCGGGAACTTGCTCCCCATGTGAGCTTGCTAAGTCTAAACGACTACCGTTTAATAATAACAATAAACGTGCCACTAAACCTCTTGAATTAATACATTGTGATTTATGGGTTCCTTCACCGGTAAAATCGGTCGATAATTTCTTGTATTATGTTGCTTTCATTGATGACTTTTCCAGGTTCACATGGATGTTTCCTCTTAGAACCAAAGCTGATTTTTTTTGATGTTTTGAACATATTTGTTCCATTTGTTCAAACTCAATTTTCATAAAAATTTATAACCTTTCAAAGTGACGTTGGCACAGAATTCACCAACCTTAAGGTTCGGGCTCTATTTGAATAAAATGGCACCCTACATCGCTTTTCGTGCCCTTACACACCCCAACAGAACGGGCGGGTTGAACGCAAGCATCGACACACCGTCGAAACTGGTTTAGCGATGCTCTTTCATGCTAAAGTTTAATCCACATATTGGGTTGAAACATTTTCATCAGCGGTTTACATTATTAATCGCTTACCTACTCCCATACTTGATGGAAAATCTCCGTTTGAGCTGCTCTATAATCAAGCACCCAACTATTCCACTTTTCGCACTTTTGGTTGTAGAGTGTACCCGTATCTGCGTGATTATGCTCTTAACAAACTTGCACCAAGGAGTATACCATGCATTTTCATTGGATATAGCTCGAAATATAAAGGAGGATATAGGTGCCTTGACCCTGCAACCATGCGTATCTATATGACTCGTCATGCTCGCTTTGATGAAACACGTTTTCCATTTACTAACACCACTACCAAAAAATCATTTGAGACACTTGAATTATCAACTTTTTTAGACACCTTTCCTATTGTTACTACCAACCTGCAACCAAAACCTTCTACAACTTCTCGCGCTTCTACCACCAGCGATCAACCATTTACATCAACACATATTCCTTACTTTCCTCCACCTCCCATGCACCAGGTACCGCCTGTCGAACCTCCGCCCTCCCCTGCTACAACCGATACCTCCACCACTACCCCCATCACATCCCCTATCTCCACCCCAGAAAACTCCCCTCCTGCCTCCCCTTCCTCGCAATCTACATCAACCCATACGAGTCCTCCTACGACACCACCTCCTCCACCACCTCAGCCGTCTCATCCTATCATCACTAGAGCCAAGGCGGGAATCTTTAAACCCCGTCACCGAGCCGACCTTGCTCACACCGAGATCATCCCTCTTCATCGTTCCCTATTTGCCTGTTCAGATCCTAAAACATACAAAACCGCATCTAAAGACGAAAAATGGGTTCAAGCGATGAAGCAAGAACTTGATGCCCTTCATCGTAATGAAACATGGATTCTCGTACCTCGTCTGGCAACCTCAAATGTTGTTGGATCTAAATGGCTCTTTCGCACCAAGTTTCATTCTGATGGCTCCATTGAACGTCACAAAGCGTGTCTTGTGGCTCAAGGTTATAGTCAAATTTCTGGTCTTGATTTCTCTCATATTTTCAGTCCTGTTGTTAAGCCAGCCACAATTCGCACTGTTTTTGCTTTAGCTATCATCAATCAATGGACATTACATCAATTAGACGTTAATAATGCCTTTCTGCATGGCAATCTTTCAGAATGTGTGTTTATGGAGCAACCTCCCGGCTTTCTCAACCCTCAGTTTCCTAATCATGTGTGTAAATTAAACAATGCCATCTATGGTCTAAAACATGCCCCAAGGGCATGGTTTCAACGCTTAAGCACCTTTCTAACTACCTATGGCTTCCTGTGTAGTCGTGCTGACCCTTCTTTATTTATCCTTAAGAAGGAATCTTGTGTCATGCATCTTTTAGTCTATGTTGATGACCTCATCTTAACAGGTAATCAACCTAGTGCTCTTACATCATTCATTGACTGTCTCCACAATGAATTTGAAATTAAAGATCTAGGGAAACTTAACTACTTTCTTGGACTGGAGGTTACCTACACCAAAAATGGACTATTTTTTAATCAATCTAAATACACTTTGGACATTTTAACATGTGCAAAGTTGTTGGATGCCAAACCTGCTCCAACACCTTTAAGCACAAATGTTTCTTTTGTGTCTACAGGTGACTTATTCTCGGATGCCACTCATTATCGTTCCATTGTGAGAGCTCTCCAGTACTTAATGATCACCAGGCCTGACATTTCGTATGTTGTCAACCAAGTCAGTCAATTTTTGAATGCCCCGACCATTGCTCATTATCCGGAGGTTAAAAGAATTCTTCGTTTTCTTAAAGGCACTTTAGCCTCTGGCCTTCACTACAGTCGTCCGGCACACACATCACTGCTTGGATACTCTGAAGCTGATTGGGCTAGATGTTTAGAAACACGTCGCTCAACTTATGGATACTCTATATTTTTGGGTGGCAACTTAATCTCGTGGAGTGCTAAAAAGCAGCCAACTGTTGCGCGGTCAAGTTGTGAATCTGAATATAGGGCCATGGCCAACATTGCTGCCGAAATAGTTTGGATAACCCATCTTCTTCATGAACTTCATGCTATTCCTGTGGATCGTCCAACCATATTATGTGACAATCAAAGTGCCTTGTTTCTCACTCAAAATCCAGTTTCTCATAAACGTGCCAAACACATTGACCTTGATTACCACTTTTTAAGGGAGCTAGTTGCTTCCGGGAAGTTAGTTACAAAATTTGTTCCAACCAAGCTTCAAGTGGTTGACATTTTCACTAAAAGTCTTCATAAATCTCAATTCATCAACCTTTGCCAGATGCTCCGTATTGGTCCACCACCGTTTCGCTTGAGGGGGGATATTAGCTAACTTATATATTCTAGTGTACTTATTTGTTATATTTATTTATTTCTTAGCCCCTCTATATGTGTATATATATTGTAACTCTTTGTTTAATAGAATTCATTCACTTTCATATTAACACAGATAGATTATTGTTTTTGATTATTTTGTGTTGTAGCTTGACGTTTCTTATGGAAGAAGAAACTTAGGAAGTAACTGACCGATAATTTCACAACTTGAATTTTTAGTATAGTTGGTGCGCTAGCTTATTAAAGATATAAAAGTAGGGCCTCTGGTTCTATTTTAAGATGACTACTTGCATTATGTATTTTTAAAAAAAAAAGCGCACCCTGCCTAAGGTGCACTTATGCGCTATGAGCATCACTTATGAGCACTTCTTTGGTTTTATGATGAGGCGCATAACACGGGATCATTCTTTCTTCATTTTACACTAGGGTTACAAACCATAGGGCGAGTAGAACTCATGTTATAAGCTCTCTTTTTTACTGTAGTTTTTAACTGCATTATAGAACGTTTTAGCCACATTTTAACTGTTTTTGCTGCATTTTTAGGCTTTTTTACAGCATTTCAACTGCATTTTTTACAACTTATAACCATATTTGATAGCATTTTAACTGCATCTTTCATTGTCTTACCGTTTGTGATTAGTTGGTTATCCAATGCACCATGAAGAGTGGTGGTAAAGTATGCGACATTCTTATCGGGGTCGGAATGTTGTGCGAATCCATTAGCGATTAACTGTACTTTTGGAAATGGGAGCGTCGAAGATTCGGAGGCCTCAAATCTTATGTTACCAGAGATCGCTCATCAAATCGCGACATCCTTCTCGGTTCAGATGCTTTCGATATCATCTTACTTACTGCTTATTATTTTCAATAACTTTTAGTTTGCTACTTAATTGTAACGATAGGTTGTCAATTGTCATATTTGATAGGGAAGATGGAAAAAATTTAGAAATTTTGGTAATTCATTAACCAACCAGCCCGATGTTGGTAATTGATTAACCAAAACTGTAATAATCGAAACCGGTCGGAGTATTGTTTATGGTTATGGCTCAAAACCGTTCCGCACCGCTCAACGCACACTCTTAGTTAGTATTTGTCATTTTCTATCGGAATATTGTCTAGATTTTAATTTTATGAATGTATACAAAATTCTTAATGGTGCTCATTTGGGAGGCAAATTGGCTGAATATTTGGGAGCCTTCCTTTCCATCATACAAATGTAAGTTGCTATCAATGTACCATCATGATGGTTAGTCTTGTCAAAATGTTTCTAAATCGTTCTTATTAGTTGCTTGAGTTTTTTGTTATAGTTTTTTTTTATTTTTTTTTATTTTAGAGATCTCGGCACTAATCATATTGGAGACCAAATACCGTCAAACCTTCCACTTACCATCAAAAGTTATGTTTATTGGTCCTTCGTCACATCATGGTTGCAACACTTTCTATATGCAATTTTTTAAAACTTTCTATATGCAATTTTAAAAGTTAGAAATATATGTGAAATGTAGAAAAAGGGGATAACATGGATACTAATCGTAATGAGTTAGAAACATGTAAAGTCAAGACCAATTTTTTTCATTTCAAGTTGATGCTTTATTCACTTATTTGTACAAGATTATTACTAAGTCTTGTAAGTAATTCATAACCAACATAAAATGAAATGAATGAGAAACTAAGGAAAATTTTCGACACCACCGCAACGTGCGGGTTCCCCACTAGTATATAGTATATGAATTTTATATAAGGATACATCGGGTGGTCATTTATCACACCATCACATTAAATCACCTTTGACATCTCATTCCATCATTTATAACAATTGCAATGGTCATTATACTCCATCACACTCATCATACCCAATCACAACTTAACACCTCAACACCAAAGGACAACATATACCATCAGAGCGTGATACTCATCACCCACAACCTACCCATCACTTGTGATACACAACTTGCGGCAGTGTATCACGATTCACGAACCATCACTCGTCACTCACCCTCCACGGACCAACACGAGTACCCTAAGAGCTTATTGGTTAATTATCATAACCTGATAATTAAACTAAAATATTGAATAGTCACAGGATCATATCTTTAGATTTATTCCAACACCTATAACATTTTTTTTGTGATTGTACGTAGCTTCCTATTTTGGCTCAACAGAGATGGAGAATGATTACTCCACCGGACCACCACTGCGACATGTCAGAACCAGAGAAGTCTCGTACACAACAAGTTTGAAACAACCATCATTCAATTTACCAAACCTCCATTAACTTTAAATAATATTTAACACATAAATTTCTTAGTTTATATCTTTCTTATGTTATACTTTCATATCTATTAAAGACATTATACCTATTTTTTATTTTATAATACCAGTGAAGTCTCCTACACAACAAGATTGAAACAACCATCATTCAATATTTCAATTTACCAAACCTCCATTAACTTTAAATAATATTTAACACATAAATTTCTTAGTTTATATCTTTCTTATGTTATACTTTCATATCTATTAAAGACATTATACCTATTTTTTATTTTATAATACCAGTGAAGTCTCCTACACAACAAGTTTGAAACAACCATCATTCAATTTACCAAATCTCCATTAACTTTAAATAATATTTAACACATAAATTTCTTAGTTTATATTTTCCTTATGTTATACTATCATATATTAAAGACATTATAACTATTTTTTATTTTATAATTTTGTTATACACATAGATACATTCTATTAATTAGTTATGCGCTCTGCGGCAGTTAAAAACGTACGTAAAAATAAGGAAGGCACAAGAATTTGTTAAAAAAAACAACAAAATATAAAACATTGTTGTTAAATTTTAAAAAAGTGGAAAACTTACGGCTGGTTTAAAAAGACAAAAGTAACTTTATTAAAGTTTTAAGGTAACTTTATAAAAGTTTAAGAATAGAAAGGTAAATTAGTAAAAAAAGACAAAACAACTTAAAAAAAGGTATAGAGGTAAACATAAAATTTGAAAGTATATGAGTTTATTAAAAGTTAGGAAATTTACGAAAATATCATTTGACCAACGTTCTTTACGAAAATGTCACATTCATGCGTCCGTGGACGGACTCCTCCACATGGGAGGAGTCTGTGTGTCACCTTGAAGAGTCCATGAACGAGGAGTTGACACGTGTTCTTTCAAATGTTGAAGAGTCCATCCCCGACGCATCGCATGCCTCCCCCGACGCATCCCATGCCTCCCCGATGCATCCCTTGCATGCATCCCATGTGAACATGACATTTTCGTAAAGAACGTTAGTCAAATGAAATTTTCGTAAATTTCCCAAAAAACTTTTTGTGACCAAGTTGTAATTTAAAAAAGTTTGATGGTTTAAATAATTGTATACATTTAACAAAACCCCAAGAATTGGTTTTACAAGGCTTAAACCCAAATCTCCCCCATTCACGTACAAACACATTTACTATTACACCAACTTCCCTCTTTAAAAAACACATTTACCCTTAATTGTATACATATAAAATCTTAGGTATTGGTTGGGTGTTTTTCTGGTTTGAGTTAATAATAAAGTTTTTTCATTGTTTTATCGCTATACTCTGTGTTCGATCTTGTGAGTTGTTGATATCATTGTTTTCTACATACCCAACTTTTGATTACTATTCGGACAACGGTAGCTGAGGATGCCTCATCCACTCTAAAGTAATTCAAATAAGGCATAAGATGTATTATTATGCGATTTTAATGATCTACGCCAAAATAAACACACAATTATATACACATCTTTAGTTAATGATAGGTATATTTATATGCGTAAAGGGTCTATATCATATCATGACTACATATCTATATATATATATATAAACATGATAAATAAGGGCTTAGGTGTCATGTTATAAGGGCTTGAGAGATGATGTGGCATCACCATATGGCTTCTTAAAATTGGTTTTGGCTCCAAAAAAATCCTCCTTATTCAAACGGGTTAGGCGGCATCCGAAATAGTTGAATACGACCCGATATGCAAAAAAAAACGGATCCATATATATTATAGATTTGGTTCATAATATTCACTTAAAGTATCAGTTATTTCTCTGCCGCTTCTCTTTCTCTTTGTGCCCTAAACCTTCCTTCTCCGTTGTTGTTCTGCTTTACCATCATTCTATTCTTCCAATCAGTGAACGATAATCAGGCATGAATTCCTTCCCTCTTCATTGTTCTACTTCATCATATTTCCCCTTCATGTTTTAATAGCAGAACAACATTAATCTTTTTGAATGTTAAAACCCTAACCTTCAATTCTGTTCTCATACCATCTAGGTAATTCCGTCGCCGCTCCCACCCAATCTACAGTCCGTATCCAATTTTTCATGTTAGGTTTTCATTTACCAATTTGAAGGAAGATAAAGTGGGGAATCACTGGTTTCAAAAGCTAAGGTTTTAAACATACATGGGGATTCCATTAGCAAACTGAGAAGAAGAAGATGACGACTAGAATAGCTCCCGGAGTGGGGGCGAATCTCCTAGGTCCACACTCGGCGGAGAGGAACCAAGATGTCACCGCCAACGTCGGCAATCTCACCCATCCTCTCGCTGTTTTTTCTATCAGTGTTTCAATCGTTGTTTATGCCGATGATGGATGAATCAAACAGAAGGTGAGTAATTATATGTTTTTACATGGTTCAACAAACCCTAATTTAATAATCCTCTTGATAATCGTTTTCACTCAATCTGTTTCTTTCCCTTGATTATTTACAAGGATTAAAGATGTTCAAGGCGATGAATGGCATAAAGATTTCAGAGACGTTTTCAGATTTAGATATATTCTTTGAATGAAGGTACTTTCAAATCCGTTGGTTTTCATTTTTTAAGTTGTTATATCTGATTTGGAGTTGCAAATTTGTGATCGTTGAATTTGTGTGTATTGTTTGGTGATGATTTCATATAAAGTTTTAATTTTTACGTGAAATTGCAGCTTTTGAAAGGAGAGTTTTTATTGTTTATCTGGTGTTGGTGAAGTGTCTTTTTTTCTTGATATGGGCAGACACGGGATCCGGGTTTTGACCCGGGTATACAAATGTTCTAATACCCTAATATGCATCTCTTTCACCGCCGCTTCTCTTTTTGTATAAATTGTCCAAACTAGGGTTAGACCCAAGTGCTCCGAACTGGATTAAGTAGGTACGAGGCTTCTCCCTTTTAAAGTTTTCGTTTGAAAATATTATCATTACAGATAACATTTTGGTATTGATTCTTGTCACATAATAAATAACCGTAAGTTTATTATTTGTTACTTTGATGTCACACCCCGATAATCCCACGCATCTCTATGTGATATTGTGTCACTAAATCACTATGTACAGGATATATGTTCCTTATCCATTTCAGTGGGGCACCCCAACTTTTGATGTAACAGAAGTATTCATGATGGTAGTTGCTTCATTCATCTCTACCATTTAGGTTAATTTCTTTTCTTATCTTTACTCAATAGCATGTAATTAAAGCATTACTATTAAACAGACTTTTACCGACAAATTATTTTATGCGCAGTCCACTGGTTCGTTTCTCGCAACAACAAGATATGGGAGCGCGACTCCTGTGTCACCTTCTGTTTTAAGTCGCGGTATCGGGTGGCTGGTATGTTGTAACTGAAACTATATGTTTGCATATGTTCTATTAGTTTTTTATACATTTTTATTCAAGAAAACATATTATTTATGTAAGGATTTAGGACTTTCATTGGTAGCATGTGTGATACGGTAACCGGATTTGCTGCATCAGTGTAACGACCTTCATTTAACGTTGTTTTTAACGATTATATGACATCGAATACGTATTTTTACGAATATGGTGATTTGTAGGGAAAACTCTGGTGCATTGGCATTAACTAAAGTTGGAAGTCAACGCGTGATTCAAATATCAGCTGCTTTCATGCTCTTCTTTTCAGTCTTTGGTAAAAAGTCTCGCCTTGTCTTGTATCTTCTTTCGAGAGGGAGTTCGTTTATGTTCATTTACTTGGTAAACAAATGAAGATGAACACATTTTTTTAATTCATTTAATATGATCTTATATTAATTTGTGTATGATATGAAACTCTAGACGAATCTTCTTCAAACAAAAATACTTCACTTCAGAGGAATATGGGCTCTGAGTTCTCGTGTATGATAAAAGAGGCCAAGATTCTTGCCTCAACATTAGGGGTTCCATGTGTAGACAGGTAATCACTATGAATAGTTTAAGTATATATACTTTTACTAGAGCTCATACATTGATCAGATGTTTCATCATGTAAACATTAAACGCAATATAATTAGGCTTTTTATTAACCTTTTGAACTTTGTGCTATTCAGTATCGAGGAAGGTGAAGCTCAGTGTGCATTATTGGTTTCGGAGTCATTAACTGTAAGCGAAAACAAGATATAATCATTTATAATATCATGTATCTTTGAAGTTTTGCTTATATTCCATAATCTTTTGTGATTTTTCAGGATGGATGTTTCTCTTCAGACTTGGATATCTTTCTCTTTGGAGCAAGAATAGTGTACAGGGATATATGCCTTGGTTAGCATATCTAACTTTCTGTTTCGCTTATTTTTTAGCTGTTTTTTTGGTTAAAATTAAACTTAGAGATCATGAGTGCATTTTATTTTTTTATTTTTAATTATTATTTTTTTTTGCAGGTGGTTATGTTATTTGTTATGAAATGGATGACATTGAGAAAAAAAACTTGGATTCGGAAGAAACTCATTGGTGCGTTATTTTCGAGTTAGTTTGCAGGACAACTGTTGAGGTGTTTACATCATTCACTTTGTTGTGACATGTGAATCCGTTTGTATGCCATAATTATAACTTAAAAAGAGAAATTTTATAATTTAAATGTAATTGTATTGTACACATTTGTGTTTTTTTGTAGTAACTTTTAATTTTAATATATTCATTTGCGGAAAAAATAAAATAATAAAAAAATCAGGTTGAACGGGTTGTCTTTGGGTCAACCCACGAACATTCAGATTGTGTTTGGGTTCATATGTATGACACAATTTTTGGGTTCGGGTCTTGCTCGGGTTCGTCTAAAATTTTTGGGTTCAGGTTGGGTCAAGCCTGTGAACACGACCCGTTTAGCACCCTTTGTTCTACTACTCGGCCCTATTTAGTCTGTGTGTGTGTCATATTTCAGCCCTATTTAGTCTGTGTGTGTGTCATATTTCAGCCCTATTTGCATAACTGTTTTTTTTTTCAGGGTTATGTTAAGAACGTAACGCCAAAGGGATGTTTTATTATGCTTTCTAGGAAGCTTGATGCGAAAATCCTCATTTCAAACTTGTCTGACGATTTTGTCTCGAACCCCGAAGAAGAGTTTCCTATCGGGAAACTTGTAACTGGCCGGTGATTATTAATTTATTATTTTTCAATAATTTTTGTTACTAATTTTGACGTGAATATGATGCTCATGTAACCTCTATTATTTTTCAGTACTTTTTGTTTGTAATTTTTACACAGGGTGCTCTCTTTGGAACCTCTATCAAAGAGAATTGAAGTTAGTCTTCGTAAAACAAGTGGTTCGGGAAGGGTGAAGCGTGTTAAGTTGTATGGTTTGTTTATCATTATCGATCAATCTAAGTTGGTTGGATTGTGCCATGTGTCCGAGCTTCCCGAGGATAATGTCGACAACCTTGAAACGAAGTACAAAGTTCATGAGTGCGTTAAAGCTAAAGTTTTGAAGGTGATAAACATTTACATTATATTTTGAATTGGATTTCACAATCAGTATATTAATGTATTGATCATGTGGCTGTTAATCTTCATTTTGTTTTCAGATTGATGAAGAAAGACGAAGTTCATGTAGTTTTCAGCCAATGTAGTTTTCAGCCAATGTAAAGTCTGAGTAAGGATGAGCATTTGGTACCGAGTACCGGTATCGAATCGATACCCACTTTTTGGTGTTTTATGGTATCGGTACCGGTTCGGTACGGTACCGGTATTTTACCGAATTTTGCCTTCAGTATCAATACCGTACCGGTACCGTATATTTTTATATAGTTATATTACGGTGAGAACATGTCACCGAAAAACACACAAGTCGTCAATACATTGCTAACAAATGGTAACTTATAAAAGCAACTTGTGCTGTGAAGTAGGCAGCTCTAACCTTACTATTATGCATATTTGAACCAATATTTAATGCCATCGGTTTTCTATATTCTTGATTATTTTTTATTATTTTTGAAAAACAAAAGTTTGGTGGGACTAGGTGAGCTATGAAATTTTCGGTTGGAACATGAAGTTTGGTGGGGTTTGGTCTATATACCATCCTTTTAACACATTTGTATTACTTTTTTTTAATCTTTTATCAGGTATCTGCATTGACAAAGTTGCTCATAATTTACAAGAATCAAGATTTGGGTTCTCATATGTGATAAAATGGAAAAAAACAACTAAAATATGGTAAGTTTTGTCTCTATTGTGGTGATGATGGATGCGCGACATAATGTCAACTCGTAATATATATAAATCAACAAATATCTCAGCAACCTTAGTATCGACACCAAAGTTTATATTATATAGTATCTACACTAAAGTTTATATTATATATTTAAACAATTATAATTTGGTTGTTTTCTATTTGTAGAGAGAACTCAATTTACTAAGGGAAAGGTTTTGGTAACTCGAAGGATATGCATCTTCAAAGGGACTCGACTATCTTTAAATTGTATATCCACTGTATCACTAATTTATATAATATGAGACTTTGTATTTTATTTTATTTATATACACTTGATATTTATCTTAATAGTTTTCTCCAACCCGGGTAGCACCCGGGTGATAACCTAGTAATATAATAGTTAAAAATTGTTCTTCTCGAAGAAAGCATGTATATATAGAAGGTGACAATGGCAATGACGTTGGTGGTGGTGGTGTGCCCAAAAGTGACTACTATAAGTTTTTTCCATTAAAATGCTGAGTTGATGCTATGTTATTTTTATAACCTATTTATAAATATATTTTTTTTGATACTTTATGATACTGTTGTGGTAATTATCATTAAAGAAATCTACTTGCAACTGGTATATCAGTATTTTAATAATAAACAATATAGATATAGTTGAGAAAATGACTGATCATCTTACTAACTTAATATTTATGCTTACCGTATATATATGTTACCTAATATTTTATAGAGTAGTTCTATTCACAAAAGCTAGTAAACTATTAACACAAACCTAAATTATATTTGCATTATATGTAATAATACTATTAGAAAAAATTACCACTTGTATTGTCAAACGAATTTAATATTAATGGAAAACCAAGTCAAAAGAAATACTATCACACCAAAGGATGGAAAACCAAGTCAAAAGAAATACCATCACTCTAAAAGGTTACTTTTGTTTATATTATTTAGGGTCACTTACAATAAAATACAAATAATAACTCCACCAAATACTTATGTTTTAAATAAACTAACCATTAAACCATTCATTTTCTCTCTTCCAGCGTATCTAACAACTATTTATTTTCTATTTTTAAACAAGCTTATCTACTCCACCAATGGGTTGTTTGTTTACCTCTTAATAAGGCTCTTAGGCTACACGGTATGTGGGTCGTCCCCCTACCGTCTTGGATCGGCGCCGGTTTGAACACCGTGCCGCCCCCCACGTCCCGTCTCCTCTGTCCTTTTCTCGCCATTTGCGACGGTCCAAAATGGTGGGCCCCCTACGTAAAGTTACCGTTATAAAAAAAATTAATTTCCAATTTAAACAAAAAAACAAACGGTCAAAATTTGAAAATATATAAATTTCCATTCCATTTTCACTTCCATTCACAAATTTAACCCCAAAATTTCATCTCTCTCTCATAATTTTTATAAATCTTCTTTCACTTTTATAAACCTTACTCTATCATGGATCCCTTCAACAACCCGAACAGCCCGAACAAACCCAACAACCCGACCAATCCTAACAACCCGACCCAACCTAATGTTTTCTCGGTTCCGGGATATTATCCGACGCTAGAACCGAACCAATTCTCGCAATATTCATTCAAATGCGTTTGCATCATTCCAACACTCGCCAAACCAATTCGCTCAATTCTCTCAAAATCAAGCCCTTCAACAAATGATGATGCGGGGTGCTTATAATTTCCCACCGAACCCCACACCACCCGTTCAACCCCAACCGATCCCGATGCAACCCTTTCAACAATCCGAACCCGAAGACGATGTTGAGGTTGTTCCCGAAACCCAAAGGAATGGGAAATGATAACGATGGATGTCGATTAGTATCCCGAGCCGAAACGTTCGATGTTGAAAAAAATAGAAGACTAAAAAAAATAAAAAAACATAAAAAAAGTGGTGGAGGACTATGACTAGGACCATCCTCCCATGCCATCTAGTTTTGGAGGATGAACCATCTTTGGGAGGACTATGACGTGGCGCCTACGTGGCGGATCATCCTCCAAGGATGGACCATCACCATACCCACTAGCCTTAATGGTTCTGAAGGGGTATGGTCCCAGATCTCGCTTCAGCATGACCGCGAGTGACCATTACCCTTATCAAAAACCCCCACCAGCAAGAACTTATCTGTGTCCGTGCGGGCACGCGTGAACACAGCGATCGAATCCAATCGGTTAAGTGATGGAAGAAGACTTACCTTGTGTATGAAAATGGGTGTACGCATAGCGATGCAGCCTAGCACCGCACCCTATAAACATTTTCGTCACGACAAGGGATCTGGACAACAACTACAGTCACCGTAAGTGGTGATGCAGCCTAGCACCGTATCCCGCAGTCTTCGCAAGAGTGGGAATGCGGAAGCAACAACGCTTACCACAGGCAGCGATGTGGCGCGACACTGCGTCCTGCCCACGAGGCAAGTGGGGCTGACACCCCAGAGCAAGTGGCACCGATAACAGTCGCCTGTCAGCCCTTACGTAAGAAACAGACTAACACTGCAGTAGGACGTGGCTTCACCTCCACAACCGATAAGCCTGACACACCTGCATAAGGGCGGCACGTCGTCAGTCTGTCCCCTCAACCACCCTCCTTCACTCCTCGGCTATAAATACCCATCCCGAACCAGGTTTGAGGTATCTTTTCACAACTCTCTCACTACTACTACTGTCACACACTTTGCTTCACAAGCAAATTACTGATTCTCACGCCAGAGAGTGGTAACAAGGAGCACCCCCACCCCATCCTCCTTGTTACGAGTCTCGGTTTGTTTCCTTGTGCAGGAGATCAACCAGCGAACGGTCCAGCCACCGATCCTCGGAAAGAAGGGATTAACCCTACTTGACGAGACCAGTGAGTTAACCTCCCTCAGTTAACCATTGTTTCATCATTGGCACCCACCGCTACTCTTAGCATTTTTTTCACATCTCTTTCTTTCCTGAGATCATGTCTGATCGTCCAAACAATGCTACCGGGGAAAGCCAAAACCCCGCAAACCCAGGGCCTGCAAGGACTGCTCCCCTAGCCCAAAACGTTGGCCACATAGGCACATCCGCAGCAGGGGGCACTCTCCCCACATTTGCACCAGATGTTTCATAGTATGCTTCTGTGATACCTCCGGGCATGGATCTCTATGCCTGGTATTACTAACAACAAACTATGCTGGCCGCAACATACAATAGAGCTTGCGCTGAAGCGCAAATTCCTGGTGGTCCCACCCCCGCTCCACATACACCTGGGGGTCGTATCTTGCAATACGACGGCAGGGCCCCCACACACCCAGCCTCTCGCAGTAGGCACGAAGACCGCGGTTCCTCTTATTGTGAGGTCCGCACACTCGATGAGGATGATTCCACGTACGAGTCCCGCTGCAGGGGCCCAATACATAGTCGCCTAGGCCCTCATGGCGAAAACAGGCCGCAATCTACAGCCCACCGCGGCTCCGGCATCCATAGCCATCTGGGAACACAATCCCACAACGAAGGGTATGGTCGTACCGACCCGGACGACCATACATATTGAGGGGAATCCCACACAACTAATAGCCGACCAGGACAACACAATTACGTTCCTCCCACGTAACCCCGCACTACATACCTCCGCGCTGCTAAGCGCAACCAAACCCAGGCCTACATGCCAAAGTCCGCGGCAGAAAACTCTAAATTCACACCAGAGATCGCCCACGCCGACGTCACAACGACTAAACTCCCACTAACGATTGGGAAGTACAATGGTTCGTCCGACCCGTATGACCACATGAACATTTTTACCGGCGCTAGGTGCAACAGCAAGTGGAACGAGGCCACTTGGTGTCATTTTTTCCCCCAGACCCTCACTGGTCTGGCGAGGGCTTGGTTCGATTCTTTGCCAGTTGGATCACTGGCTTCATTCGAAGACCTGCAAGCACGATTCCTTGCACATTTCATCCAGCAACGACGTCACAAACGAGATTCAATAGACGTCATTAACATCTGGCGCGGAGACAACGAAACCCTAGAGTCGTTTATCGTCCGCTACAATAAAGAATACCTCAAGATCGGCGGAGTTGCAGATCAAATGGCACACAACCATTTCATTCGGGCTGTCAAGGACGATGATATGGTTATGACCATCTCAGGCAAGGAGGGCTTGCCAGAAAGGTGGGACGACGTCATGGCCGCGGTCAAGACGTACGCCCAAACCTAGCGGTCCCTCAAACCGCACACTGTCAAGGCACAGCCCCAAGCGGAATGTCAATCCTCCCGCCAAGACTCCAAGCGCAATAACAAGCGCAACCGGGACACATGGAATCGTGGCAACGATTCCAAACCATATAGTCCCACGCAGTCACCAGCCCGACGTAAGGGCAACAATCAATGCCCAACGCGATAACCGGGCATCCAATAAGGAATCTCGGGACCGTAACTGGACCGAGATCAATCAGTCACCAAGTGACGTCCTCCTCACGGATGCATAATTCTTACGACCGGCCCAACCAATGAAGTTTAAAAAGAAACAGGACCTCACGCTTTACTGTGAGTATCACAAGGACTCGGGCCACACAACCAACAACTGCATCAGTCTCCGACTGGAGATTGAGCGAGCCCTGAATGAGGGGAAGTTGCAACACTTGTTGACAGCCGCGCAAAAGCAAAACAAGCGCATCACCCCCCCCCACAACGAGTGCACCTCCACGGGTAATGGAGGACGTGGAAAGCCGCGCAAGGCGGCAAGAAGACCGGACAATGACTGGAAAGACAAACAAGTCGTCTTTCCAAAAGTTCGAGGCGAACCGCGTGACAGGCGCGCCGTCGTCATTACAGGCTACCTGGCTCACTACTGCACGGAGCGATTATTCATTGACCCGGGCAGTACCTCTGACATTATATATGAGCAGTGCTTCAACCAGTTTGATAAAAAAAGATAAGGATCGGTTGCAGCCGGTAGATTGCCCTTTGGCCGGGTTCGCAGGGGAAACCGTATTTCCCCTGAGCCAAATCACTTTCCCCGTGCGCCTTACCAACGGAAGGCACACGCGAGCGAAGGAGGTAAACTTCATGGTTTTACCTCACACCTCTCGATACGACGTACTTCTCGGGCGCGAGTTCCAAGACGATTTCAACATGATTACCTCTGTCCCCCACTCTGCCATCGGTTTCTCAATCGAAACGTGGGTCGTGATAATCTGTGTCCGCAGAGAGGTTATGTCCATGGACGAGCTACGTTCGGTGGAAGTGCTTCCTCGATTGCTACAAAAGCTATCACCAAGTGCAGATGGCAATCGAGGACGAAGATAAAACGCCATTCCGCACGCCTAACGGGAATTACTGTTATACAAAAATGTCGTTTGGTTTGCGCAACGCGGGCGCAACTTATCAAAAGTTGATTAATTACACTTTTGGTGATCAAATCAGCAAAAGTGTCGAAATCTACATGGACGACCTAGTCGTCATGAGCATGGAGGAGGATACCATGCTCAACGATATTTAGAGAACATTCCAAACTCTGCGTAGCGTCAACATAAAGCTCAATCCAGGGAAATGCTCATTTGGAATGGAAGAAGGCAAGTTCCTTGGATTCATCGTCACCAAAGATGGATTCAAGGTGAACCCGGAAAAAGTTCAGGCGATCGAGCGCATGCCATCGCCTTCCATGATAAAAGAAATGCAACGACTAGCTGGCAGGCTAGCCGCACTGAACAGATTCTTAGCCAATCATGCAGCTAAATCTTATCCTTTCATCAAGACTCTGCGGAACTGCTTAAAAAAGGAACAATTCCAGTGGACCGCAGAAGCTGAAAACGCTTTCCGGGAGATAAAAGAGTGTTTGATACAACTCACAACTCTAACCGCACCACGCAAAAAAAGAACCACTTATCTTGTACTTATCTGTCGCAGACAACGCGGTAGGTGCGGTACTCATAGTGGAGTGAGAGGGAGTTCAAACACACATCTACTATATCAGCAAAATGCTCAACGACCCAGAGACAAGATACTCCATCATGGAGAACTTGGTACTCGCACTGGTGCACGCATCGAGACGGTTGCGACCTTACTTCGCAAATCACGTCTTCACCTTGTTAACCAACTACAGGATAAGTCTGATCCTCTCCAAGCCCGAAATCTCTGAGAGATTAGCAAAATGGGCCATTGAATTGGTCGCGCACACGTTGATCTATAAGCCGCGCCCCGTGATTAAAGGCCAGGTTCTAGCTGATTTTGTTGACGAAGTACCGGTGAATCGCATCCAAGAATGCGAAAAAGAACAAAACCCTACACCGCCACCATCCTCCTCAGATACCTGGGCACTATATACCGATGGTTCATCCAACGAGGATGGTGCAGGTGCGGGTCTGTGACTCGTTAGCCCCGATGGCCAAGAGCTCACCTATGCAATCCGCCTCGATTTCAAAAGCACAAATAACGAGGCAGAGTATGAGGCTCTACTGGCAGGGCTGTGTCTAGCAGTCAAACTCGGCGTCCAACACTTGGAGGCACACGTCGACTCACTACTTGTTGCAGGGCAAGTGCGCGGCGACTATGCCGCAAAAGGGGATATCATGATCCTCTACCTCGAACAAGCCCTGCAACTAAAATCAAAGTTCACTTCCTTCATTATTCGCCATATCAACAGGAGTGAAAACAAACCCGCGGATGCACTTTCAAAACTCGCATCCACCAGCTTCCAACATCTGGTAAAGGAGATACGCATTGAGATTCTGAAGAATCCCTCAGTACCCCTGCGCCAAGTCAACGTCATCCAGTACGGTACAACATCCTGGATGACACCAGTCATTGCATACTTACAATCAGGTGTTACTCCCGAAAGTAAGGCAGAGGCATGCAAGTTGCAATACAAAGCGTGCCATTATCAGATGGGAGACGGTATTTTATACCGCAAATCATACCTGAGACCACTCCTACGATGCGTCGACCCCCAAGATGCCACGTACCTAATCAGAGAGATACACGAGGGAATATGTAGCATACACGTGGGCCCACGCATGGTGGTGGCCAAAATCATGAATGTCGGGTACTACTGGCCCGACATGCACCTGGACGCGGTCAAAGTCTTGCGCAAGTGTTTCAATTGCCAGCGCCACGCTCCCAAAACCTTGCGCCCCAAGAACAACCTAGTCCCCGTCACCACCGCATGGCCATTCCAGAAATGGGCGATCAATGTGGTGGGACCATTTCCAGACGCACTAGGTGCGGTAAAGTTTATCATAGTGGCTGTCGACTATTTCACAAAATGGGTGGAAGCAAAACCGCTTACCTCCACCACCGTCATGATAACAAGAAAATTTGTTTGGGAACATATCATCTGCCGTTTCGGTTTACCGATGTGTATCGTTACTAACAACGGCACCAACTTCATTGCCGAAGACTTTCAAAACTGGCTAAAGTAGCTAAACATCGAACACATATTCTCATCAGTGGCGCATCCGCAAGGGAATGGCCAAGTAGAGAGTATCAATAAAAGTTCAGTCGAATGTATCAAGGCAAAGTTGGGAACAGCCAGACGCGGCTGGGTTGATGAGCTCCCTAGTATCCTATGGGCTCATAGGACTAGCCCGAAGACAAGTCACGGTGAGACACCCTTCAGCCTGGTCTACGGCACTGAGGCAGTGATCCCCGCTGAAGTAGGTCTCCCTTCACCTCGAATGTTGGCTGTCAACAAAATTGGCAAAAATGACGAACGCAGGCTTGATTTGTACCTCCTAGAGGAAAGGCGTGAAAACGCAGCAATCAACGAGGCCAAGTACAAAACCAAACTTGAAAAGTACTACAATGCACCCGTCCGCATTTGTACCTTCAACCCGGGAGACTACGTCATTCGCGACAATGAAGCGTCTAACACAGAACGCCCAGGGAAACTTGCCCCCAAGTGGGAAGAACCCTACCTCATCCAAGAGGTCCTGGGCAAAGGCGCATATAAACTACAAACGTTAGAAGGCGAACCTATCGCACGCACATGGAATGCACAGCAGCTTCGACGCTGTTACATGTAAGCCATGTTTTACATTTTCCATGTAACCTATCGGGCCACAGGCCATTTGCAAATAAATAAATAAATGATTCAATACAATATTGTTTATTTCCTTCTATTACAAATGCGTGTTCCACTTTGCGGAATCTGCAAAAACAGATTGGCAAAATCTTCATTCGCGATACCCACACAAAGTGGTAACCACACACAAATATTGTAATAGGCCAGCAAAGGTAAAACATCAATGTCTATCCGGCTGGATACGCACATACGGGTTTTGCAAAACCTATACAATTCCTAAACCCTAACGGGATCATAATGGAAATTGACTATGACTCAACCACGCTTTATAGCCAACGGAGTCATTCGTATACTTGCATATCATCTAGACGTGCAAAGGACATATTTAGAGATAATGTTACGAAAGGCCTTAAACATTGGCCTTCTTTCACATTAACTCACACATGTTCAAACGCAAGAAAGAAAACACTTGTGCAAATTTAACAAAAAGATTAACTTTGTATTCCAAAAAATTTCTACACCTACGTGGTGCACAAGAAATTTACATAAGTTTTTCTACCATTTACATCAAAGAGGAAATCAAAATGAAAGGCACGCAGGCCAACCTAGTCCTATTTTGTCCCACTGGTGCCCGCATCACCTTTTGCGTCACCAGCAATTTCCTCCTCCTCCTCTTTAGGATCAACATACAATAACCGCAAGCGGTCCACGTAATCTTCCGCCTCCAAGCATTTATCAATATCATCAACGGCGAAAATGGACAGGTTGTTGTACGCCTCAACAGCTGCAGCATACTGCACTTCAGTATCTATGCCATGGAACCCAGACCTTTCATCAGTAAATTTGCTTTGGTACAAGGGGTTCATATGGCTAATGCATCGATTGTAACCAGCCTTGAATCTTGTTTCCCGCGCGCGCTCCTTAAGCTCATTTACAGCAGCTGCGTTCTCAGGCGCGTCAAGAATGGTTCCAACAATCTACAAAACACAAGTAACAAAAGTAAACAAAAGCAAAACCTAAATGCAACAAAGGCACCAGCTACTTACATGCCCGATACCGTGATCACGCATCCAGTCACGGTCTGCCTTAAGCTGATCCAGAAAAGAAATCAAGCTATCTTTAGCCTCAGCAGTCTCCCCCGCCCGCGCTTCAGCTTCCGCCGCGCGGGCAGTGACCTCCTCAATAATGGTCACTCGGTTCTGCACCTCAACCTATGAACAACAAAGCATACACAAGTATGGAAGGATAATCAATCACACTTGTGAAACAAAGAAACAAACTCAAGCATAAACGCAACTCATACCTTGAAGTCCTCAAGAGCTTTGTTTAAATTGTTGCGGTCAGCATCCGCCTCTTCAAGAGCCTTGGCACCGCGTGCCTCCGCTTCCTTGGCTTCCTTAGCAGCTGCTTCAGCTGTGGCCTTCTCCTTCGCCAAAGCAGCATTTGCTGCTTTGAGGTTAGTCAGCTCCTGACGAACACGGAAAAGTTTTTCATTTTCCCGAGCACATGCTTCCCTCCAACCCTTGCGTTCATCAGAAAGCAGTTTATCAAGGGTACGGACCTATTTAAGGCCGGCTGTCGCAGCCCAAGCTTCAGTCTGCTTGTGCTTCTCAAAAGCAGCCTTCTCTCTCTCAAGCTGCTCCGCAACCTCTCGAGCAGCCTTAACCATCGCCTCAGCCTCAGCCCGCAGGCGAGCAGTTTCCTCCTCCTTGCAGCCCAGGACCTTATAATCTTCCATAATAGCACTTGCCATTATGAAATTCCCAACAAGCATGGAGGAGAGTTGATTTATCCGGTTCTCACGGGGCAAACCACGAGCCCGAAGAACCTCGAACGGAGTACCCAAACCACTCAAAATATCCCTGCATGCGGAGGGATCCTTGGAAATATCATCCCCTTGCATAACATTCCAAGGGGGACGATGGTAGCTCACACTCCGGTTCTCCGCGTAAGAGCGGTAATAGAACTCCAATTCAGACTCACCAGGCTGAATGGACGGTTCTTCAAAGCCCGCGTCCGCAGCAGTTGAACCAGATGTTTTTTCAGCAACGGGGGACTTATGCTTTTCAGCGTCAGCAAACCTCAAATTATTAACCCCCTCAACATCAATATCCCGCGGAGGGATCAAGTTGTCAGAAGAATCCACCGTATCAAACATTGTCTGCCCCGCGGCCTTCTTCCCGTTATCCTCCGCACGCACAGATGGCGAAGTAACCACTTCAACGGAAGGGCTTCTTGTAAACTCCTTATTTACCCCCCGTGTCCATGGCCGCATCTCGCGGGGGAGAAGAACGAGACTCAAAAAAGGAGAAAGTCTCCTCAAGCGGTTCTACAACAAAGCAAAAACAACTATAAGCTACAAGCTGAGAATGACAAACACTTGTAAACTTATGGTCTACTTACCAGTCACAACCGCGGGCTTTGGCTGCGTGACAGCAGCTGTCCGAGTCGTTCTCAACCTCGGACGTTTTCGCACACCAGCACCAGCGACATCACCTTTTCGCTTCTTCTCAACAGCGGGCTTAGCACCCGCAGCGGATCCACCCGCAGCCGCACCACCACCTGGTACACCCAAACCCTCAAGGGTGTCAGACACTACCACATAATCGTCGTATTTGGGTAAACGAGTACGAGAGATACCTGCCACCTCCGGAACCAAAGGAGGAATAACAACCGACTCATGCGGTTTCTTCCCCCTGCGAAGCTTCTTGTCACCATGTTTCTTCATATGCTGTTTGGGAACACCAGTACCATCAGGGTCCCCTAAGGCCCCAAGGCTCCCTACGTTTCACCCATAAACAAACAATCAATAAGGTTTACAAAACAAGTAAAGGAAAAATATTTATTATAACTTTGCCTTGCGGCAACTCAACCGCCAGTGCGGCCTCCGCGGGCACCCGGAAGTTATCACGGATTGTGACGTTGCACCCATCCTCATCATCCGCACAAGCAATCACCTCAACTTTACCCTTGAAGCCCGGGTCGAACATCCTCCAAAGGGGAGCATCCTCTGATAGTACATTCAAAAAACATGAAGAAACAAAGTTAAGGAAACATAAAACCGCACAGGAAGAAGGGTACTTACCACCACTTTTCTCCCGCACAACGGGCCTCGCCTTCCGGTTCATCCTCCCTAACATCATCCGCAACACCCACAACTGCGAGTTACTCAGTTTCTTCCACCAAATGACCCGCAAGTCCGAGAACCAGTCCACCGTATCCGCTTTAGGGAGACTGATGTTCTCCGATGTGATGGTGTCAGTTACGTTTCTCAACTGCAACCTCGCGGTAATAGCAACATCCTTAACGTAGAAAAACTTGGTTTTCCACTTCGTAAGACCCTTGGGAGGGGTCATCAACTTGGGACTTCCGTCCCGTTGACGGAAGGAGAAGAACCCCATCGACACCGTCATCTGATAAAACCGTCGGAAATCCCCGACAATGGGCTCTATACCGAAAGCACGAAAGGTATATTCAAAATTACGAATCCGAATCATCCCAAACGGTCTCACTTGAGAAATATGGAGTTTGTACCACTCCAAAACTTTAACGACGAACACCGTCAATGGCAGCCAGAGATTGCAAACCCCGAAGAAATCAGCCCATAGGGTGACATATCCCGCCGGAGCATCGGCGGTGGTATCACCTTCTTGTGGGTGAATGGCCCCATACTCCGGCGACATTTGAATGTCCTTTATCGGGAACTCAAATGATGCCTTTGGCCACCTTAACACTGGTAGTTGCTCCCCCGGAGCATCGCCTTCCTCCTCCTCCGCCGCCGCCGGCGACAAAGGGTCAAAGTTTTCACTCTCAGCAGTATGGGGATTGGATGGTTCAGCCATCAGAATATAGAAGAAAGAAAATGAAAGATGAGTTCAAGAACTTTGGAAAACCCTCACCGGAAAAGAAAAGGATTGATCGGAGAAGATGAAGGTTTTTTAACTTTTCTCTCACCGGAAATTTTTTGAAGTTTCGAACAAGTGAGGGGAAACCCCAAGCGGTTTCCCCTTTTATACTCATCGCAATAAATGCGGAACAGTAACCGAAACGTCGTGCGCTAAAGCAACGAACCATGCGATGACACGTGTATAAGTGACAGTTCTGCTGACGGTTACCACTCGCGAGTAGCCGTCCACACGCCTGACAAAAGGGACTTTCTACACTCCTGCTACAGTGCAATTATTACCTCGGAAAGTGCAAACGTCCTTTCGTTTCAGCACATGCCAGGAAATCCCACCAACTTCTACCAACTCACACGTGCGTCCTGCCACGTGTACAACAAAAAAGCGACAACAATATCCAAACTTAAGCGGCATGTGGTTTCCCTGGTATACCGCACCATAACCCATACCGCATGTCATTTTTTACATATCCCTCAAAAAAGAAAAACAATATATATCTCTACATTATGTAAAGGGGTATAACCAATATCCTCGTATACACACGAGCACGCGTGGAATATGCGGAGATGACACACACGAGCCCACACAGGTGTGCCAGATACTCAGAACCAACGTTGTCCTTTGTACTGCGAAAACCGCTTCTCAGGATGAGGCGAACCACATTCCCTTCAAGCTTCTTCAAACTTCAAATCCCTCGTATCCAGTTCACAACCACAGAGGGGACGTAAACAGCTTCTCGTTAGGGAAAAGGATAAGTATGATGAGCGACCACACATCAGCAACCCTGACTCCTGATCCTTCAAGAGCCACATCCAAGCATAAAACTCTTTTAAAGCGAGTCTTCTGCTGCAAACCGCAAACACTCATGAGTAGCTGCGGCGAAACGCAAATACGCGAACGGTAGCTACGGAAGAGCCACGACTAAGCCATCACGCGGTTGGGCAAAGCTACTTCCAGAAAAACTACTTTCCAACTAAGCGTGAAGGAAAGTGGCTACAGAATGAATGCGGACGAGTTTCACCCAGATTCCCAAGCATCCAAGGGAATTTCCTTGAGCAACAAGCCAAGCAACAGTGGTAACAAGTCTGCTTATGACTTTGTTTGCCCACCTATGAGCTGCATAGAATAAACAATGGTGGGCACAACCATGCCTATGACCATGTTTATTTGACCATTTTCCAGATTCACATTGTTCGACCAAACACGTCCAACAACGATGCTAGTACCCTACATTGTTCGACCAAACATGGCCAACAATGCAAAGGAACGAGGTAACCGCAAAGGACGTGCGGTTACTTGAGAGCTAACTGAAAGAACACGGACACCCCACAAAATAGGGATCATCGTTGCATGTCCAGTTGATAAACATAAAGCAAGAGCAAGGCACTTACAGCATTGCATCAGCTACTACAAAGGTTACAACTAGAGTTGCGGAAGCAGACATCTTCCGTCACCGTTGTTGGTTCCCCTTTGGCGGCCCTGTTAGAACGGTGCAACTTTCTTCGCTCGTTGAGACGGGTGTTTGTGAAGTATATAAATATTCAAAAGAGTAAAAAATATAGACAGTGAGAGTGATATATCTTCAATAATTAATTCTTATTAATCAAAGAAGAAGGGGTCGATCCGAGAATAAACTCGAATCTAAATGTCACCCCCTGGGCCAAACCAGGGGGTAAACTCTCATGAAAAACTCTATGTTGAAATATTACAATACAAAAGACACACATAATTCCTACGAAGGAATTATGTATTTATAGAGATTTCTATGATTCTATCTCAAATGTGATTGGTTGTTGGTATGTGTGCCCATCCACTTGCATGTGCCTTATCTTTTATTCACCAACTTGTTCTTTTTCTTTTCTGGTGAAACCTTCACATATTAATATTTTCCTTTTTCTTTTATGTGAAAGTTTTTCACATGTTGAGATATTAAAATATCTTTTCTGGTGATTTCCTTTACAAAAGGAAAGATTCCTTTTTCAACAGTAGCTTTTTCCCATAAGAAAAGATTCCTTTTCTTTTCTTTTGAAAACATTTCTTTTTCTTATGAAAGACTTTTTCATAGAAAAGATATTTAATGTGTTAATAAGATATATTATCTTATTAACACAATTCTTTGACTTTGTATTTTGTAAACTCCATAATGTCTCGCTAATATTTTGAAGTCTTGTAACCTTGTCGTGATCTTTAATCAAAGAATTTTGAAGCTTGATTATTTTTTCTTTCTCGGTCTTCATATTTAGAGCTTCTGGGACGGTTCGTCGGTTGCTTCGTGTTGACGGAATTAATTCTAAGTACCTTAAACTACTTTTAACAACAAATACAATAAAGTTGCCTAACAACCGTCTCAAAGGTTGGTTCGAACCTTGCTGACGTCTTCAGTCACGATCTCAGAGGTTGGTTCGACACACCAACAGGTGGCAACCAACCATGATGACATCAGAAAAAGGTAGACCATACTACCAGATCAAAATCCCCGGCTGAGAATTCCGCATCAGACGGAACTGGCTCACCGGTACGGAAGAGACGTCACACGACTCTACCAGATCACCAGCTTGATTTACTTGAAGCAGGAGCCATCTGCATGGCCTAGAATCTTCTCCAAACTACAAACTACCTTATAGACACCATAGTCCAGTCTTCCTCCCACATGCAACTTACATGAGGGAGCAACACTAGACTGGGGGGACTTGAAGGGGTATGGTCCCAGATCTCGCGTCAGCATGACCGCGAGTGACCATTACCCTTATCAAAAACCCCCACCAGCAAGAACTTATTTGTGTCCGTGCGGGCACGCGCGAACACAGCGATCGAATCCAATCGGTCCAGTGATGGAAGAAGACTTACCTTGTGTATGAAAATGGGTGTACACATAGCGATGCGGCCTAGCACCGCATCCTATAAACATTTTCCTCACGACAAGGGATCTGGACAACAACACACTCACCGTAAAGTGGCGATGCGGCCTAGCACCGTATCCCGCAGTCTTCGCCAGAGTGGGAATGCGGAAGCAACAGCGGTTACCACAGGCAGCGATGCGGCGCGGCACTGCATCCTGCCCACGAGGCAAGTGGGATTGACACCACAGAGCAAGTGGCACCGATGACAGTCGCCTGTCAGCCCTAACATAAGCAACAGACTGACACTGCAGTAGGACGTGGCTTCACCTCCACAACCGACAAGCCTGACACACCTGCATAAGGGCGGCACGCCGTCAGTCTGTCCCCTCCACCACCCTCCTTCACTCCTCGGCTATAAATACCCATCCCGAACCAGGTTTGAGGTATTACTTCACAACTCTCTCACTATTACTACTATCACACACTTTGCTTCACAAGCAAATTACTGATTCTCACGCCGGAGAGTGGTACCAAGGAGCACCCCCCACCCCATCCTCCTTGTTACGAGTCACTGTTTGTTTCCTTGTGTAGGAGATCAACCAGCGGACGGTCCAGCCACCGATCCTCGGAAAGAAGGGATTAACCCTACTTGACGAGACCAGTGAGTTAACCTCCCTTGGTTAATCATTGTTTCACCAGATTCAAATCTCTTACTGGTTCAGCACTTAATGGTTCAGACTGTTTGTTTCATGAGTAGATGTCTGAATGGTTCAAATATTTGCCTCTGAATGGTTAGGACCTCTAATCTGAATTGGTCAGACATTTGCCTCTGAACGGTTAAGCATTATACATGTTCTTAATGGTTCAGACCTCTTACTGGTTCAGCACTTAATCATCCAGATGTTGCCAAACAGTCCCCAAGTTACATATATAACCTTCAACCTAATAAATTGTGCTTTAAGATAAATTAGCGACAACCTGTATTTTGAGAGTTACCAACATGTCTCAAATGGGATCCAAATGGTCATAGTGAACACATAATCTACAATTTGGTGGTCTGGCAGTTGCATTATTGTTTTATATAGAAACCCGGTTTAGTTATAATCTCTGTTCTTTATCAGCTATTCTGGTTTATTCACCTTATAAAATTCTTTAGTACTTTTGATTTGAAAATGAAAGCAATTATATAAAATTGATATACATATATTGAGGCTCTGTATGGTGATCCCATATTACATTGCTAATGTGTTGAACCTGCTATTCTACCTTTCATAACTAGTGAATTAACACACACGCTAGGGTGGTCATTTATCAGTGGTTATGTGACTCATGGTGCACAGGACACTTTGAAGAATGTTCTGATGAAGTTATTGGATATGTAAAGTTAAGCATTCATACCATATTAAATGAAATTTAATGACGTCGACTCACACCATATAGCTTAAAACCTACATTTTCAAAGAGGTTGCACAGTAACTTTTTTATTATTATTTAACTGCTTGTCTTTTCTTTTATATTAATTAACATTAAAGTCAACATACCAATTAAATTTCTCCTCTAGTAGAGATCAGCTAAGCTTGCCACAATGACCGCAGGAGTTCGATTCCCTCTCCATGTGTAGTCTTTTTTTTCCATTTATTTGTCTTTTCTGTTTTCTATTTGTTTGTCTTTTCTTTATGAAGCAACATTTTTACCTTTATTATTTACTACCATAACCATAACTAATTAAGTACAACTAGGTGTAGTACCCGTCTAACCACACGGGTAGGTTTAGTAATGATCGAAATCAAATACAAAAAAACAGATTATAATATATCATTTAAATTTTGGTCTTTATTTCTATATCTTTATAAAGTAATGTTGAAGACAGTATGTGTGACCACACGGGTAGTTTTAATAACCATCGAAATAGATTATAATACATCATTTAAATTGTTTGTATTTAGTTCATGTTTGATATAGAAATTAGCTAACTAACTCAAAATTTCTTGTCTAAACTGAAAGCATGACCTAATTTTATATTGTCTAATAATTAAAGCCTGACCTAATTCAAATAACCAAATGTTGTTAAACAGTTCAATAAAGCCCCTTATATTTGATCCAAGTAAGCTTACTAATGGATTAGATTTTGTAGGCCCGTTAAAACCCTTCTATCAAATATGGATTAGATTTGTTAAAGACATGTATGAAATGTCCTTAATACCCTTATCCCTTAATATCCCTTAATATTCCTTAATACCCTTATCCCTTAATACCCGTAACATAGGCAGATTTACATCAGATTATAATATATCATTTAAATTTTGGTCTTTAGTTCTATTTATACTATATTAGACCATGTTTTATAGATAAGTATTATTTTAGTTTAATCTTTTCTAATTAATTTATATATAATCCTCCTACTAAATATTATTTAGTTTAATTTCTTATGGTTAATTATTTTTTAGTTTAATCTCCTTGTCATCATCACACTTCTCCAAAAATGCAACTTGACTGTTATAAGTTGTATGAAATGACTAACATCATCACCGATCATTATCATCATCACACTTCTCCAAAAATCTCCAAATATCTCCAAATATCTTTCTCAACTCTCAACAGTCAACACAGATCTTCATCCAGCTTCATCATCTTCATCCATCTTCATCTTGAAAACAGAGGTTTGAATCATTATCTTATCTATATATATTTTTGATATTTGTGATGTTTTTGTAAAAAAACAGAGGGTTGATTTGGGTATTTTGTTTCAGTTTTTGATAATGATAATCTGAATGCCGCATGATGATGATGATTATCAGTTTTTTGTGAATGTTTTTTTGAAAAAACAGAGGGTTGATTTGGGTATTTAGGTTTCAATTTTTGATAATGATAATCTGAATGCCGCATGATGATGATGATGATGATGATGATGATGATGATGATAATCAGTTGTTTGTGAATCAGTTTTTGATAATCAGTTTTTTATAATCAGCTCTTTGATAATCAGTTCTTTGATAATCTGAATGCCGTATGATGATGATAATCACTTATTTGTGAATGGGTTGATTTGGGTATTTTGCTTTCAGTTTTTCAGGTTTGTTTGTTCTGTTTTTGTTCTGTTTTGGTTCTGTTTTGTTCTGTTTTGTTCTGCTTGTTTGTTTTGTTTTTGTTCTGCTTTGTTATGTTTGTTTGTTTTGTTTGTTTTGCTTTGAAAAAACAGAGGGTTGATTTGTTTTGCTTTGTTCAGGTTTGTTTGTGATGTTTTTTGTGAAAATTTTGTACAGAATGGCTGTGGATGTAAAGATACGCAAAACACCAACTACGAAGGCGAGAACACTTGATAACCTCCTAGAAGATAGTACGGTGCACATAAGGAAGTGATTGATCAAAACGATCAATTGCATATGAATGAATACAACCCCAGTGGTAGATATGTAATTAGCGAACTCTGGAATTTCAAGGAAAATCTAAGAGCTACACTGGCGTTATATTCATTCATATGAATGAATATAACCCAAGTGGCATATATGTAATTAGCTACACTGGGGTTATATTCATTCATATCTGCTACGTTCCGAAGTGCACCTTCAGTAAAGATCCACAATTGCTTGTGGTGGTATGATGTTTTGTCTCTGTATTGTATGTTACGGTCTTTTGTTATCTAGTCTGTAAGTTCCGCCAAGTCTACGAAGTTGGTATGACGTTTTGTCTCTGTATTGTATGTATTAAAACTTTACATTTAATATACAATTTAGGCTTTATTAATTTGTTATAATTTGTTATAAAAAAATATTAACAATGCCAATACAACTTTCATCAACAACTCTCCTTAAATATCAGGTTATGTGAATGATATGAGAGAACCAACTGGATCAACTTTTTATGTAATACGCAACTCTTCTGGAAGATGTCCTCCTTTCATCAGTTACAATAGATAAATCAACATTCAATGAATGATTAATAGTTATAAGAAAACTCTATAGAGAATACAGTTTGTAATATTTGTTAAAGGGATGCTCTCAATGTTATGATTTGACGATTCAAGTTGTGTGACCATTGAAGATACAAACAATGATAGATTGGTGAATTATACTTAGCGTTGTTAAAAAAACTGTTTTGAAAACACTTTTGGCTTAAAACATTGGTTTCAAACACTGTCCTTAAATCAATAGTAGGTTCAAACAGTGTTAACCCAAAAATGGTTTCAAAACATATCATTAACAACACTATTTTTACCAAACAGTGACAAACTAAACTACTACTTCTTCCTTCCATTGTTGCATGTCAAGCACTGATGTTTGACATTCAGTGGTTTCTTCAAAGTTGATCAGTCCTTGAGTGGGCACTACTTTAATCAACAGCAGTACTTATATAGCATCAGTAGAATGAACCAGCAGTGTTTAATTCTTAACAGTCTTCAGGGCTTCATCAGCAGTTTGAAGGACAACAACTGTTGTATAGAGACAGTGGATAGAGAACATCAGATGTTATAAACACTTTCAAGGGGAAAGCCTGGTGTAAACTACTGCTTATGGTGAATGATTAATAGTAATAAGAAAACTCTATACACCATACAGTTACTGAATTTAGGCACAAGTTATCAAATCCACCTGAGAAGGTTTCCACGATAGGGCCAAAAAATATCATTAACAACACTATTTTAGCCGAACAGTGGTTTCAAACACTGCTAACCTTAACCACTGATTCTATACAATATAAGTGACAAACTTAACTACTGCTTTTTCCTTCCATTGTTGCATGTCAAGCACTGATGTTTGACACCCAGTGGTTTCTTCAAAGTTGATCAGTCCTTAAGTGGGCAGTACTTTAATCAACAGCAGTACTTATATAGCATCAGTAGATTGAACCACCAGTGTTTAATCCTTAACAGTCTTCAGGACTTCATCAGCAGTTTGAAGGACAGCAACTGTTGTATAGAGACAGTGGATAGATAACATCAGATGTTATAAACACTTTCAAGGGGAAAGCCTGGTGTAAACTACTGCTTATGATAAATCCGCTGTTGTGAACCAGTTTTGGCTTTAATTATCTGTTCCTCTGATAGGGTTCAATCCCAATACTCTTTAGATTATTTTTCAGTACTGTAAAACTTATCAAAGTTTGAATTTTCTTCATTCATTCAATAATAAACCATAGTATTACAAAATTATGATTTTGAAAAATAATAAAAATTAAAAATTAAACATTACAATTAACACTTCCTAGAATATCTCGTTCTCTCGCCTTCTTCCATCCAATTTCATTTTTTGTTTTAATTTGCAGATCAGCTAGCATATCACAGGTCTTCTGATCCTGTTTCAGCAATTTTGTGATAAACTCTTCCGCTTTTTCTTTAAATTCTGTTGGAGTAGAAGAGGCAACTTCATCCAGCAGTGCAATGCTACTCTAGGTTTGCTTATAATATTTATCACTAACCATACCAACTTTTTGTTGAGTTCTTCAGCGTTTCTCTGTTCTTGGATTGACCATGTTGAAAATTCGATTTTAAGATCAGTAGTATCCGACCAGTGGTAGAAGGTTTTCCTTGCCATTTACGAAGAATGTGAGTGTTTTTGGACGGTTTGCTTTAAGATGAACGTTCTTTTTAAATTGAAGTGTTGATGTTTTCAAGTAAACTAATAATGATCATTTATAGTGTTTAAAATGTTTGATAGGATAACTGAAGAGACGTCTCCTAATTATGATAACCTTTTTTTGAAGGTTTCAATTTTGTTCTTTGGTTTTCTAGATATTTAATTTTACTTGTTTTCCCATGAAAACTCATATTTCAAAAGTTTTGCATTAAAATGTTTGATAGGGTGACTGAACAGGCATCTCCCATATACACGTTTTTTACTGTTAAATCATTAAATGTACATGGTTTTTAAGTATAAATGTTTATTTAATGATTGCATTTAAATATGACCTTTGGCCTGTTTACATATATTCTATATAATAGCATTGCTAATAAAAAGTTTTTTCATCAAAACGGATTCATTCAGTGAAACAGAAGAGCAACTATTATTATTTTGCCTTAATTCTTATAAATATACTAAAATGGAGTCATATACTTCTGCAAAATATGACGATTTCAAGCAACGTTTTATTAAACAAATCGAAGACCAAGTTTTGGCTGATAGGTATACTCTTCAAGAGTTGAAGAGGTGTTTTAATGGTATGGAAGTTGGTCTGCTGACAAGAGACCAGGTTTCGAGGGACTTGAGGGCGATGCCGACTACTTCCGTTCGTGACCTGTGTGTTGCGAGTAATATAGAATGTGGAGAAAGAGACCTGGAGTTCATGAGAATGATCAATGAGATACATCGAGAGGTTCAGCGCTCCATGGAGTTGAAGTTAAAGTTTCTTGATTCTTGTTATTAGAGTTAGACGTGTCTGATTAGTTTTCTTTTTTGTATGTAATTGCTACTTTCTTAATACTTCATATTTTAATCGTATTATTTTGTCAACAGTTTTTACATTCCACTACTTCATTCCAAGCAGGGCTTTGCTCTTTAGCAGCACTTGAGTTAGGATAGTAGATTAAGTAGCAGCACCTTGTCTTCAGCAGTTGTTGTACACAAGCAGTACTTAATGGATAGTAGTTGTAGTATACAAACAATGGATGAGGGTGTCACAGCCCCCGATCCCTAGTTCCCGAGAACGGGCGGCCGTGAGCCAGTTTCGGTGGTATCACGTTTATTTATTCAATTTGGCAGCGGAAATTTTCATCAGGACCGTAGTTAGGAAATGTTAAATCAGAGTAAACCACCTCGTTTAGTAATATTAAACATATGGCTAAAACCCAAGTTTCCAGTACACACATTTTATAGGAATAAATCCTATTTATTTAATAAAAACATCCATTTTATTCTTAGGTAACTTTATTGCCACTTTTCCAAGCCTTCAGTGCTGTCCAGCTGGCTTCTATTTGGCTTTCACATTTTGTTACCTGAAACGCGTTTTAAAAACAGTTTGTCAGTGGAAATACTGGTGAGTGAATCCCAGTTTAATCAAGTTTAAGTAAAAACCAATTTGCAGTATTGAGGGCACATCCGCAATTACATTTGTATCCAAGACATCACAATTAACATCAGTGGTACGGTCATACTCAACTTATGGGATGTTACCACACCAGTAACCAATTTTGTATACAAAACCCCAACATACCCACTATAATTGTATTCTTTACAAATACTCAATAACTGCTTTGTATATATTTAATTTAGTGAGGTTTTGTAAAAACAGTTAACAAAAAGATTTACAAAAAGTGGATCAACTCACAAAAATGAGCATATAAAAAGAGGATTAACTCACATTGCTGTCTTAGGTTATTCTTTAGGGTTTCTTGGTGAATATCTATAAATTACACAAATGCACGTGTGTTAGTATAATAACCCATTTTAACATTAGTAATACCCTCCCCGAGACGGCATTCCAACGACTACGTCGGGCAGAACCACGACAGCCGTTACGGAACCCTAGATCAATCGGGCAGCGTATCTAATACGTCTCCAGGGGTTACAATACTTACATCGTAGCAGAACCTCGCTATTTTAGGGGGTATAATGCCCGGGTATAATAACGCCACTACAGAAAATTTGAGAAAGAAAGAAAGAAATGAGCGAGATGGACTGAAGGCTGGTGGCCTCTATTTATAGGGCTGTAATCGCGTCTTCACGCGGCCCGCGTTAAGTAAGGCTAACCCTTACGCAGCCCGCGTCAACATGGGTCAACGGCGTAGCTTGGTCCGGTCACCACTAGGCTTGACACGATGTTGACACGTGTCAGCTCCGGGTCGTGCCACAATTCAGGACACTCGCGGCCCGCATGAACTTAGGCTATCTTATACGCGGCCCGCATGAACTTATGATTTCAGCGGAGTCTGGTTGCATTCTAATGCGGCCCGCGTTAAGTTGAGGTGAGGTCAATGCGGCCCGCCTCAACTTAATAATTATTGTTTTTAATTTTTTTTATATGTTATATTTGTACTTTGGGCTCGGTTTTCACATACGGGATGCATATAAAGACATGTTGAGACATTTAAAGATATATTAGGGTGTCGGAACTATTATGAGGGTGTCGGTTTTACCGAGGGTTGTTATAGAGGGCCATCAGATGTTATAACCACTTTCAAGGGGATAGTCTAATGCAAACAGCTGCTTATGATGAATCCACTGATGTGAACCAGTTTTGGCTCTTATTATCTGTTCCTCTGATAGGGTTCAATCCCAACAAAAGAGGCGTGTACAAAAGAGGCGCATCAAATTCATATTATAATATATCATTTAAATTGTGGTCTTTAGTTCTATATCTTTATAAAATAATGTTAAATATAGTATGTATTAGTATTATAATAACCATAATGATAAAAGTTTTTGTCTATGTAAACTATCATGTGAACAAATATTTGATGAATTGACATTCGCACAAACTTTCATTAAAAGGAGTCTTATTTGGCCCAAACAAAACTTGTTCTTAGTTAAGTGTAACAAATGGATTTTCTTTAGTGGATAAGATCAAAATACATCTAACATTCTATAAAAAAACATCATTAACAACACTATCTCGATGGTTAATAAAAATATTATGATATTGAAAAATAAGATGGTGGTACCTCTTCTTCTAATTTGAAAACTTTAATATTGAAATGCTGATGAAATTGTTCTTTTGCATAATTAATATAAAACTGCTATATTAGCCATAACATAAGAGAAAATACACCCCAAATAGAACAAAAGCAACAAACAAACTACACAGAAGCCTATACAAAATCCAACTTTTACAAAATTGTTCCAGCTATCTAAGGTGAGATCCGCAATTTTTCTCCTTTTAACCATCCACCGGTATGATTTCATTCTGCCATTATACTTTCCAAGAGATGTGTTGATGTATCCATATACTTTAGTTTAAAAACCCTCTCGTCTCGGTTCTTCCAATAAAGCTCTAAAAACATTTCATAAATTCAACCAATTTCACTACATACAAATAGAAAAAAACGTAAATGGAAAGAACTACGTTGATATGAAACCACAAATCACAAACCCACTTTATTACCCTTCGCTTCCACACTTTCAACACATCCAAACACTTTGAACACACATCCAAACAGTGGTTTCAACCACTGTTTTAACCCAACAATGGTTTCAAACCTCCGTTTTAACCGAACAGTAGTTTCAAGCAGTGGTTTGAACAAATATTATTTCAATTTTTAAACTCAACTAAAACAAATTAATAACGTTAAAAATTACGATCATTAATATACCTTCATGATGATAGCATACGCATGATTTTTCTTTGCGTTGTGGCATTCATCAAATATTAACACCTTGATAATATCCAACGTTAAGAATCTATGCCTCAATGCATTCCTTAAAATGTCAGGGGTCATGACCAATAGCTGTAAGAATGATGTATAACATATACGTGTGTTCAGTTTAAATTGAAAAATAAAAACTACATGATACAACAAAGGTAAAGAGTAACACAATAAAAGTTTATTACTCAAGACTGCATTTGTCTACCTCAGGGGTACTTTACGTATTTGATCATTAGTCAAAATTCTGATGAGATTGTATGCGGTCAACAAAAAAGTCAAATGTTGACTTGTCATACCTGATTCTGATATCGTTGTTTCTTCCAATCAGCAGCATTCCAAAAATCAACACCTTTTTCACCCCAATACTCCTCCACTTTCAAATCAAGGTGCTTTCTCACATACTCCGCTTGCTAATAAGACAGACAAAGCTTCCATTAGTATGCTTTAACCACATGTTGAAAACATGTTCAAGAAACAACTAAGTCAACCGACATACCTGTTTGACCAATACAACAGTGGGTACCAACTACCAAGAACACAGCAATACACGGGGAGGGTTTTTTCAGTAGATAAGCGTAGTGACATAAAAGCATAATCGCGATCAACGTCTTGCCTGATCCCGTCTCAAAGAACACTATAGTGTTCTCCTTAATTGCCTGAGCTAATGCTTCTATCTGATAACTGCTATATTAGCCATAACATAAGAACAAATACACCCCAAATAGAACAAAAACAACAAACAAACTACAGAGAAGCCTATACAAAATCCAAGTTTTACAAAATTGTTCCAACTATCTAAGGTGAGATCCGCAATTTTTCTCCTTTAATCATCCACCGGTATGATTTCATTCTGCCTTTATTCTTTCCAGGAGATGTGTTGATGTATCCATATACTTTAGTTCAAAAACCCTCTCGTCTCGGTTCTTCCAATAAAGCTCTAAAAACATTTCATAAATTCAGCCAATTTCACTACATACAAATAGAAAAAAACGTAAATGGAAAGAACTACATTGATATGAAACCACCAAATCACAAAACCACTTTATTACCCTTCGCTTCCACACTTTCAACACATCCAAACACTTTCAACACACATCCAAACAGTGGTTCCAACCACTGTTTTAACCCAACAATGGTTTTAAACCTCCGTTTTAACCGAACAATAGTTTCAAGCAGGGGTTGGAACAAAACAGTGGTTTGAACCACCGTTTTAACCCCAACATGGGTTGTAATCGCGTCTTCACGCGCCCGCGTTAATTAAGGCTAACCCTTACGCGGCCCGCGTCAACATGGGTCAACGGCGTAGCTTGGTCCGGTCACCACTAGGCTTGACACGATGTTGACACGTGTCAGCTCCGGGTCGTGCCACAATTCAGGACACTCGCGGCCCGCATGAACTTAGGCTATCTTATACGCGGCCCGCATGAACTTATGATTTCAGCGGAGTCTGGTTGCATTCTAATGCGGCCCACGTTAAGTTGAGGTGAGGTCAATGCGGCCTGCCTCAACTTAATAATTATTGTTTTTAATTTATTTTATGTGTTATATTTGTACTTTGAGCTCGGTTTTCACATACGGGATGCATATAAAGACATGTTGAGACATTTAAAGATATATTAGGGTGTCGGAACTATTATGAGGGTGTCGGTTTTACCGAGGGTTGTTATATCCTCCCCACCTTGTTTTTGAGCTCGTCCTCGAGATCTACTGGAACAAGTGTGGATATTTCTTTTGCATTTCTGATTCAAGCTCCCATGTGTATTCAGGTCCTCTTTTGGAGTCCCACTTCACTTTGACTAGAACTAATCTCTTATGTTTGAGATTCTTAATTTTTCTATCTTCAATTTGTAGAGGTCTCTCTACAAATTTGAGTTGTTCACTTACCTCTATATCCTTGAGAGGTACAACGAGTGATTCATCAGCTAGGCACTTTTTGAGATTAGATACATGAAATACATCATGTATTCCTGCCATTTTCTCTGGCAGTTGTAGCTGATAAGCTATTGATCCTATTCTTTTAATGATCTTAAAAGGTCCAATATACCTGGGACTTAGCTTTCCTCTTTTGATGAATCTTACCACTCCTTTCCAAGGAGAGACTTTTAATAATACTCTATCTCCTACTTGAAATTCTAATGGTTTGCATCTGTTATCAGCATAGCTCTTTTGTCGATCACGTGCTGCTTTCAGTCGTTCCTTGACTTGAATGATTTTGTCAGTTGTTTCTTGTACTATCTCAGGTCCAGATAATTGTTTTTCCCCAATTTCTGCCCAACAGACTGGGGTTCTGCACTTTCGTCCATAAAATGCTTCGAATGGGGTAGCATTGATACTTGTGTGATAACTGTTATTATAAGAAAATTCTATTAAAGGTAAGTGTTCGTCCCAATTACCTCCGAAATCAATTACACAAGCTCTAAGCATGTCTTCCATTATTTGAATGGTTCTTTCGCTTTGTCCATCCGTTTGAGGATGATAAGCTGTGCTTAGATTTAACCTGGTTCCCATTGCTTTTTGGAAACTTGACCAAAAATGAGAGGTAAATCGGCTATCTCTATCAGAAACAATTGATAAAGGAATGCCATGTAAAGAAACGATTTCTTTTACATACAATTTGGCTAATCGTTCCATACTAAAGGTTTCCTTCATTGGTAAGAAATGAGCTGATTTGGTTAACCTATCTACAATCACCCAGATTGTATCATTACCTTTTCTTGTTTTGGATAATTTGGTAACAAAATCCATTGTTATCAATTCCCATTTCCAGACTGGCATTTCTAATTGTTGTAACAATCCTGAGGGTTTCTGATGTTCAGTTTTAACTTGTGAGCAAGTTAAACATTTAGAAACATAAGCTGCTATGTCCTTTTTCATTCCTATCCACCAGAAATTTTTCCTTAAATCCTGGTACATTTTATCACTTCCTGGATGCATTGTATATTTAGACTTATGGGCTTCTTCTAATATACGGTGACGTAAATTTCCTAATTTAGGTATCCACATTCTCTTTTTATGGAACCTCCAAATTCCATCTGTTCCTTGTTCTAATTCTTTAATCATTCCTTTTAATTTTTCAGTATCTTCCTTGATTACTGATTCTTGAACTTTCCTAATCTGATCATTTAAATCTACTTGAAGATTTAATTTAAGAGAACGTACCCTTTTTGGCTTTTCATGATACTTTCGACTTAAAGCATCTGCCACTACATTTGCTTTTCCTGCATGATACTGGATATCACAATCATAATCACTAAGTAATTCCATCCAGCGTCTTTGTCTCATATTCAACTCTTTTTGCCCAAAAATATACCTTAAACTCTTATGATCTGTGAATATGGTAAACTTACTACCATAAAGATAATGTCTCCAAATTTTAAGGGCAAAAATTATAGCTCCTAATTCCAAATCATGGGTTGAATAATTTTCTTCATGACTCTTAAGTTGTCTGGAGGCATAAGCTATAACCTTTTGACGTTGCATTAATACACATCCATATCCTAACTTAGAAGCGTCACAAAAGACTACAAAGTCTTCAGTTCCTTCTGGTAACGCTAGTATGGGTGTATGGGTTAATCTTTGCTTAAGTATTCTAAAGGCTTCTTCTTGTTTTGGTCCCCATTCAAACTTAACAGATTTACAGGTTAACTTAGTTAAATGAATGGCTATTCTAGAAAAATCTCGAATAAATCTTCTATAATAACCGGCCAATCCTAAGAAACTTCTAACCTCAGTTGGTGACTCTGGGGTTTTCCATTGGGTAATTGCCTCGATCTTTGTTGGATCTACATGAATTCCTTCATGGTTAACTAAATGTCCGAGGAATTGCACCTGTTCTAACCAAAATTCGCACTTTGAAAACTTAGCATAAAGCTTTTCTTTTCTCAATAAACTTAAAAGTAATTGCAAATACTTTGCATGCTCCTCTTTACTTTTAGAGTAAATTAGAATATCATATATGAAGACAATTATGAATTTATCCAAATATGGTTTACATATTCGGTTCATCATGTCCATAAATGCAGCTGGGGCATTGGTTAAACTAAATGGCATGACAGTAAATTCATAATGACCATACCTCGTTCTGAATGCGGTTTTAGGAATGTCATCTTCCTGTACCTTTAATTGATGATACCCTGATCTTAAATCGATTTTAGAGAAAAATTGAGCTCCCTGAAGTTGATCGAACAAATCATCGATCCTCGGTAATGGATACCGATTCTTAATCGTGACTTTGTTTAATTCACGGTAGTCAATGCACATACGCATTGATCCGACCTTCTTTTTAACGAATAAAATCGGCGCTCCCCATGGCGATGAGCTTGGCTGTATGAATCCTTTCTCCAACAATTCATCTAGCTGGTTCTTCAGTTCTTGCATTTCCGCGGGTGCCAAACGGTAAGGTGCTTTGGCAATCGGTGCTGTCCCTGGTAACAGGTGAATTCTGAATTCAACTTCCTTGTCTGGCGGTAGTCCTGGCAATTCTTCAGGAAAGACATCTGAAAACTGGGAAACTACTGGAATGTCTTTTAACTCTTTTCCTTTAGTGTTAGTGATTATAGAAATCATATATACTATAGATCCTTTCCTTATATAACTTGCAGTTTTCATCACAGAGATGAATTTAGTGGATCTAGATGGTTTATCTCCTTTAATTGTGATCTTTTCACCTCTTGGTGATTTTACTTGAATTGACTTTTGATCACATAAGATATTGGCTTTATTGGCTATTAACCAATCAATTCCTAACACGACATCAAATCCTACCAGATTCATTGGGTAAAGGTTTGCAATAAATTTTTGATTAAAAATTTCTATTCTTGCTCCTTGCAAGATTTCAGAAATCTTAACGGTTTCTCCATTTGCTGTCTCTACTAGACATTCTTGTGGTAGTTTAGTTAATGATTGATTTAGGAGTTTGCAAAGTGAAGTATTAATAAAACTTTGGTTTGCACCAGAGTCAAATAATACTTTAGCAAATATATCATTAACTAAAAACGTACCAGCAATGACGTCCGGAATTAGTCTAGCTTCGTCTGTAGTTAGAACGAATGCTCTAGCATTTTTAGGATTTTTGTTGGTTGCAGCTGGAGCCAATTTCGGACAGTTTGTCCTGATGTGACCTTTTTCTCCACAATTGAAACACATTCCATTACTGGATTTCTTCTTGCAATTCTCTTCCTTGTGTCTGGGGCCTTGCAAAAATTACAGTAAGTAGAGCATTTTCCGGAATGCTTCTTTCTGCAGGCTTTGCAGTATGGTGCAGAGGTAGAACCTACATTCCTACGATTGGAATTCCCAGAACGGAATTCTTGAGTAAGCTTTTGGGTTAGGTTTCTCCTCTGATCTTCTTCTCTAGTTCTCACTAGTTCATCAGTCAAGGTATTGGCTAGTTCTACAGTTTCTTCTATGGTTTGGGGTCTAGCTGCCTTGACTACATGTCTAATCTCTCCAATTAATCCCCAGATGTAACGGGAGATTAACACTGGTTCAGGTGATGCAAGGGTAGGTACTATCCTAGCATATTCAAAGAATGTGGTAGTGTAACCCTTACTGTCTACCCCGACCATTCTAAGATTCAGAAATTTATTTGCTATTTGTTCCTTTTCATTAGGAGGGCAGAATTTCCTTTCTACCATATTTTTGAATTCTTCCCATTCCATGTTATAAATTCTATCACTTCCTCTTGACTGGAGGATAGTGTTCCACCATTCTAAGGCTGCGTTTTTAAACAGATTTGAAGCAAACATTATCTTATCTTCTTCAGCACACTTGCTTATTTTCAGAACGGCCTCAGTCTTCTCTATCCAGCGTAGGGCTGCAATGGGTCCTTCATTGCCCGAGAATTCTATTGGCTTACAGGACTAGAATTCCTTGTAAGAACAACCATATGGCATGGTTCTTCTTCTTTTGGGAATGGGCGCTTGAAGTACGGGTCCATTGTTCATGCTGTGTTCCAGTTCACTTGGTCGTTTACTACTATGCTTACTTTTATTATTTGCTTCTTGAACCGTCTGAATAATAAATGGCATTGCATCTATAATTCCTTGTGCCACTATTTGTTGAACGGCACTATTATCCATTTGGTTTCCATTGTTATTGTTGTCCGGATTCTCATTAACCACGTTAATGTTACTCTGGTTATCGTTATTCAGATTATCCTGATTTTCCTCGTCGGCCATCTGAATTTTAAACAATTACCAAATATTAATATCACAATTAATATTTGAATATAGCCAATCACATGACACGCACTTTTAACCAAAAGCGTCGAGCATTGCGACTTTTACTCTATTTATATAGTATGCATCATTACACACTAGTACTGAAATTTAAATTACAATATCGACTGAAATGTAAAGCTACAATACTAATAGTAGGCATCCGTAGTGTTTTTTTTTAACACATACACACATATATTTTATTATTATTACTACTACCGTTCCTGTCATCACATTCACTGACATGGATTCATCCAAAAATCCATATTACGCTCATCGTATTTCCATACGAGGCGTTCTCCCACCTGTCGCATTCTCTCACTGCTTTCTAAAATTTCCTCCCCAAAAGTCCTAAGTTCTTGGACATTTTCTGCACTCATTGGGGGTGCAGGTTCTAGGACTGGGTTTGGCAACTGGGGTACGGGTTCCTGATACGGAGGCATAGGGGCCTGGTACGGGTATGGATTCTCTAAAATTTCCCTAACATATGCATCACTAATGTTGTAGGGATCTTGAGGATCTAACCCTGGGTAAGCTCCTAAGTTGGGCATTGGCACATTTTCCTGTATTGGGTTCAGTTGCACGTAGTCCCTAACATCGTCCCACCAGGGGTCGTAGTTGTTTGGGTCTAGGGGATCTGGTGCAGGTACCCTAGGTATCTCCTCCGGGTTGTAATCAGGCATTTCTATATGGTTTTCTACATCCATTGGTTGGTCAGGATTTTGTGGTTGGGGTGCAAGCATTTGTTCCAGGTTTGGGTCAGCAGCAGTGGTTGCTAAAATATGGATATTAGCGATACCCCTATTGAGCATGTCCTGATTATAAGCATCAGTCTCTCTTTTTGCTGCGGCTAACACTCGCTGCTCCTGCAACTTTTTCATTCTTTTCCTACGCTCGTGCGCTCCCCTACTGAACCATCCCCTCTTTTTCTGAGGAAATGGCTCTTCAGACTGAGTCTTAAACACAAAGATTCCTTCTTTTGTGTCAGCAGAATACCCTGAGAGGGCAGGCTGAGAAGAGGAGGTGCCTTCGCTCCTAGGCGAACCAGACAGTTGACGATAGGCGTCAGAAGGTCCTTGGTCGCTCATACTGTAAACTAACAAATAGTCAGATAACACATAGCAAGAAATACAATTTATACACGTATTTCCATAATTTATTTCCTAACACTTTGAATTTTGATGTCAGCAGAACACTTCTGTGGCTGAATCAGTGGCATAGCTCTGATACCACCTTCTGTCACAGCCCCCGATCCCTAGTTCCCGAGAACGGGCGGCCGTGAGCCAGTTTCGGTGGTATCACGTTTATTTATTCAATTTGGCAGCGGAAATTTTCATCAGGACCGTAGTTAGGAAATGTTAAATCAGAGTAAACCACCTCGTTTAGTAATATTAAACATATGGCTAAAACCCAAGTTTCCAGTACACACATTTTATAGGAATAAATCCTATTTATTTAATAAAAACATCCATTTTATTCTTAGGTAACTTTATTGCCATTTTTCCAAGCCTTCAGTGCTGTCCAGCTGGCTTTTATTTGGCTTTCACATTTTGTTACCTGAAACGCGTTTTAAAAACAGTTTGTCAGTGGAAATACTGGTGAGTGAATCCCAGTTTAATCAAGTTTAAGTAAAAACCAATTTGCAGTATTGAGGGCACATCCGCAATTACATTTGTATCCAAGACATCACAATTAACATCAGTGGTACGGTCATACTCAACTTATGGGATGTTACCACGCCAGTAACCAATTTTGTATACAAAACCCCAACATACCCACTATAATTGTATTCTTTACAAATACTCAATAACTGCTTTGTATATATTTAACTTAGTGAGGTTTTGTAAAAACAGTTAACAAAAAGATTTACAAAAAGTGGATCAACTCACAAAAATGAGCATATAAAAAGAGGATTAACTCACATTGCTGTCTTAGGTTATTCTTTAGGGTTTCTTGGTGAATATCTATAAATTACACAAATGCACGTGTGTTAGTATAATAACCCATTTTAACATTAGTAATACCCTCCCCGAGACGGCATTCCAACGACTACGTCGGGCAGAACCACGACAGCCGTTACGGAACCCTAGATCAATCGGGCAGCGTATCTAATACGTCTCCAGGGGTTACAATACTTACATCGTAGCAGAACCTCGCTATTTTAGGGGGTATAATGCCCGGGTATAATAACGCCACTACAGAAAATTTGAGAAAGAAAGAAAGAAATGAGCGAGACGGACTGAAGGCTGGTGGCCTCTATTTATAGGGCTGTAATCGCGTCTTCACGCGGCCCGCGTTAAGTAAGGCTAACCCTTACGCGGCCCGCGTCAACATGGGTCAACGGCGTAGCTTGGTCCGGTCACCACTAGGCTTGACACGATGTTGACACGTGTCAGCTCCGGGTCGTGCCACAATTCAGGACACTCGCGGCCCGCATGAACTTAGGCTATCTTATACGCGGCCCGCATGAACTTATGATTTCAGCGGAGTCTGGTTGCATTCTAATGCGGCCCGCGTTAAGTTGAGGTGAGGTCAATGCGGCCCGCCTCAACTTAATAATTATTGTTTTTAATTTATTTTATATGTTATATTTGTACTTTGGGCTCGGTTTTCACATACGGGATGCATATAAAGACATGTTGAGACATTTAAAGATATATTAGGGTGTCGGAACTATTATGAGGGTGTCGGTTTTACCGAGGGTTGTTATAGAGGGCCATCAGATGTTATAACCACTTTCAAGGGGATAGTCTAATGCAAACAGCTGCTTATGATGAATCTACTGATGTGAACCAGTTTTGGCTCTTATTATCTATTCCTCTGATAGGGTTCAATCCCAACAAAAGAGGCGTGTACAAAAGAGGCGCATCAAATTCATATTATAATATATCATTTAAATTGTGGTCTTTAGTTCTATATCTTTATAAAATAATGTTAAATATAGTATGTATTAGTATTATAATAACCATAATGATAAAAGTTTTTGTCTATGTAAACTATCATGTGAACAAATATTTGATGAATTGACATTCGCACAAACTTTCTTTAAAAGGAGTCTTATTTGGCCCAAACAAAACTTGTTCTTAGTTAAGTGTAACAAATGGATTTTCTTTAGTGGATAAGATCAAAATACATCTAACATTCTATAAAAAAAACATCATTAACAACACTATCTCGATGGTTAATAAAAATATTATGATATTGAAAAATAAGATGGTGGTACCTCTTCTTCTAATTTGAAAACTTTAATATTGAAATGCTGATGAAATTGTTCTTTTGCATAATTAATATAAAACTGCTATATTAGCCATAACGTAAGAGCAAATACACCCCAAATAGAACAAAAGCAACAAACAAACTACACAGAAGCCTATACAAAATCCAACTTTTACAAAATTGTTCCAGCTATCTAAGGTGAGATCCGCAATTTTTCTCCTTTTAACCATCCACCGGTATGATTTCATTCTGCCATTATACTTTCCAAGAGATGTGTTGATGTATCCATATACTTTAGTTTAAAAACCCTCTCGTCTCGGTTCTTCCAATAAAGCTCTAAAAACATTTCATAAATTCAACCAATTTCACTACATACAAATAGAAAAAAACGTAAATGGAAAGAACTACGTTGATATGAAACCACAAATCACAAAACCACTTTATTACCCTTCGCTTCCACACTTTCAACACATCCAAACACTTTGAACACACATCCAAACAGTGGTTTCAACCACTGGTTTAACTCAACAATGGTTTCAAACCTCCGTTTTAACCGAACAGTAGTTTCAAGCAGTGGTTTGAACAAATATTATTTCAGTTTTTAAACTCAACTAAAACAAATTAATAACGTTAAAAATTACGATCATTAATATACCTTCATGATGATAGCATACGCATGATTTTTCTTTGCGTTGTGGCATTCATCAAATATTAACACCTTGATAATATCCAACGTTAAGAATCTATGCCTCAATGCATTCCTTAAAATGTCAGGGGTCATGACCAATAGCTGTAAGAATGATGTATAACATATACGTGTGTTCAGTTTAAATTGAAAAATAAAAACTACATGATACAACAAAGGTAAAGAGTAACACAATAAAAGTTTATTACTCAAGACTGCATCTGTCTGCCTCAGGGGTACTTTACGTATTTGATCATTAGTCAAAATTCTGATGAGATTGTATGCGGTCAACAAAAAAGTCAAATGTTGACTTGTCATACCTGATTCTGATATCGTTGTTTCTTCCAATCAGCAGCATTCCAAAAATCAACAGCTTTTCACCCCAATACTCCTCCCCTTTCAAATCAAGGTGCTTTCTCACATACTCCGCTTGCTAATAAGACAGACAAAGCTTCCATTAGTATGCTTTAACCACATGTTGAAAACATGTTCAAGAAACAACTAAGTCAACCGACATACCTGTTTGACCAATACAACAGTGGGTACCAACTACCAAGAACACAGCAATACACGGGGAGGGTTTTTTCAGTAGATAAGCGTAGTGACATAAAAGCATAATCGCGATCAACGTCTTGCCTGATCCCGTCTCAAAGAACACTATAGTGTTCTCCTTAATTGCCTGAGCTAATGCTTCTATCTGATAACTGCTATATTAGCCATAACATAAGAACAAATACACCCCAAATAGAACAAAAACAACAAACAAACTACAGAGAAGCCTATACAAAATCCAAGTTTTACAAAATTGTTCCAGCTATCTAAGGTGAGATCCGCAATTTTTCTCCTTTTAACCATCCACCGGTATGATTTCATTCTGCCTTTATACTTTCCAGGAGATGTGTTGATGTATCCATATACTTTAGTTCAAAAACCCTCTCGTCTCGGTTCTTCCAATAAAGCTCTAAAAACATTTCATAAATTCAGCCAATTTCACTACATACAAATAGAAAAAAACGTAAATGGAAAGAACTACATTGATATGAAACCACCAAATCACAAAACCACTTTATTACCATTCGCTTCCACACTTTCAACACATCCAAACACTTTCAACACACATCCAAACAGTGGTTCCAACCAATGTTTTGACCCAACAATGGTTTTAAACCTCCGTTTTAACCGAACAATAGTTTCAAGCAGGGGTTGGAACAAAACAGTGGTTTGAACCACCGCTTTAACCCCAACAGTGGTTTCAACCACCGTTTTAACCCAACACTGGTTTCAACCACCATTTTAACCCAACAGTGATTTCAACCACTATTTTCTTCACAAAACACTGTTTAACCCAACAATCGTTTGAAACATTTGTTTTATATTCTAACATCTGTTCACAACAAACAGAGGTTTCAAACATAAAACAGACCTTTGCTAAATACATGTTTCACAACAATCTTAATTTATACTATCTATTACCTAAACCACTTTTCTGAACCACAAGTGATGATTGCATAAGGATCCAACATTCCATTCAGATTAGCACCAATAACATTCTTCGCTGCTAACAGTTCCATTGAGATTAGCATAAGGATCCAACATTCCATTCGATTCGATTAAACCAAAACTCGTCCGATGAAATAGGTGCCCAATTCATCCATCCATCTCTACACAAAATTCAATCCCTAAACTAAATAATAAAAATGAAGATGTTATCATCCCATGAAATTAATTTGAACCAAGAATGTGTGAGAGCACATACCTTGGTTTACCAAAACTTTTGGTTCACATTAATAAACTTGATTAAAAATCAAAATCCTTTCAATCAGTCGATTATTAGGCAAAAATTATCACAAGTTCAAATCATAAACATAAAGCACAATCGGTTTAACAATTGTGAATACAATAAATAATTTTATTTCAACCCGCAAACCTTTGCAAAACTCACCTACATCAACAACTACTGCTACTGCTGCTGAATCAACAACTGTTGCTGCTGAACCTCACAAATTCAATCTTCATATTCCTAAACCTCACAAATTCAATCATTTTGGTTTAACAATGGTGAATACAATTAATAATATAATTTCAATCAGTCGATTATTAACTGAACCTCACAAATTCAATCTTCATATTCATGCATCAACAACTACTGCTGCTGAATTTGCCGTTGATGTTGATTCGGCTGCAACACAACTGGAGCTAGAAACCCAACTGTCTCTTTCTTCTCTATTCATGGTGAAGTTGCAAACCATTTACATTTTCAGAGGGTCACGCTCAGATTAGGAGGTCGGTGACATTGTCGAGGGTTGTCAGGAAATGCTATCACTTTGCATTTCCTGACAACCTCGACAACGTCACCGACCCCTCCAAGTTTTCCACCAAAACACTCTCACTGGTTGCTTCTTCAACAAAGTTACATATAGCCTCAAAAACTTGGATTTCTTACAGTTACATCGCTTGCAAGCCTCCACCTCTCCAGCAGTTTCCGCTCTACGCCTATAAAATTCAACCAAAACGTTAATAACCATTACGCTTAGCATATTGAAACGTTATACACCGACACTATAATGATCTATATATCTATATATAAAACTGAAACTCATACCTGAAAGTCTTTCTTCTTGCCACCAGACCTTTCTCCGATAACGTTGTCATCAATTCTAACTTCACCTTTATAAGCAAGAACATATATTCCTTTACAATAACTAATAACTAATAACTCTTAAGTTGGTTCTCATACCTGAAACTCTTTCTTCTTCTACCACAGATACATACTGATGACACGGAAATCCCCATTACCTAAATTAACAATCAACTTGTTACTCACAACCATAGTAATTTGTAATTTCAATAAAAAACTCGTTCATCACCATTTGTAAGATCGGGGTATTCATATTTTTTTAACTCTGTATAAGATTATAATGCACAAATATCAGCTCATAAAACTCTGCCAAACATAAATGCTTTTTAACCTAGTGAAATTAGCTCATAATACTCTGCCAAACATAAATGCTTTTTATCCCCTAGGTTATTAATGATATATGTTTGTTTATGGGCTCATAATCTACACATCGAGGGTCAGGTAACGATTAACAACAGGTCATACAAATACAATAATATTCAAATCGATGGTAAAGATGATGAATAAACAGTACATGAGGGTCAAGATTCGGTGTAATATTCAACTACCTGTGCCCTGATGACTCTAAAAACCCTAATATGGTTCCAGTAAATAAAAAGTAAGAAATCGAAAGAAAAAGGCAAGAAAACCAAGATTGACTGTTACCAAAGAGATGGAATTGTACCTTTGTGATGAAGATTTCGTAAGGCTGAAGGACGGCAGACAAAATTAGGGCAGAAGATTTCGATATGAAGAAGAAATTGAAATAATTCCAGATTCTTGCCAAAGAAGAAAGATTTATCTTTCAAAAGAGGGGCCTGCTACTGTGAACCGAATGATTTATCTTTCAAAAGACTGTGAATTTTAGAGAGAGAGAGAGTGAGAGCTGAGAGAGAAATTGATTAGAGAGGGTAATTGATTGAAGAAGATGATAAGTTATATATCTGGAGCCATAATTTTGGATTTTGAATTTGGAGCCATAATTTTGATTTTGAATCATCAGTGGTTGATTTTGAATCATCAGTTCGTGACTTTTGGAGTTGGCCAGTGGTTTGGATGATCATCAGTGTTTGCCCTTTTGCCCATTTAGATACTGATTATATATTTTAGATAGATTATTAATTAATAGATATGATTACTTCTTACAGTGCATTAATTGCTGATTTCTTCTCCCCATGCAATTTCAAACTTCCCTCCTAAAGAAATCTCTTATTTACTAATAATAAAATCTGATTATATATTTTAGAAAGATTTATACATATCTAAATATTGAAAAAGGAATTATGACAGCAGCGATTACATGTTGCATACCTTAAAAATTGACACATAGGCAGTTTTACATCAACTCATAATCTCTTATTATAGATAGTATAGATATAACATTCCAATACAAAGATTTAGTATTATTTTAACAATGCATCTATTTAAATAATTTTGAAGTTATTATTTGATAAGACAAAAAGAAATTGCAAATTACAAATATAAGTAGGAACTTTGGAAATAACAAATAGTTTTAAAAGGAATAGGGGGATAAATTAAATTCTTAGAGGCTTAGACTATAAATAATACACGTTAATAACTGATTTAAGTTTGTTAATTTTAGTTTTCTCTAAGAACTTACAAGAACTAAAAAAACGAAATACATGGTTGTAATCAATATCTTTTTCTCAACGTTTCGATATAAATATTTTGAAAAAGTAGAGTTATTTTTGCTATCGAAATACCGGGATCGATATTCGTTTATATGGATTTTGATCCTTGTACTACAAACCATATATCCTCTTTATTCTTATAAATAGTGGTAAGATTTGCCTAGAAACTATATACATATTTAACTTATTTACTTTTTTAGTAATTTTGATATTTGTCTAACAACTTGCTTTTGTTATCTTTTTATAAAGAACATAAATAAATACACAATTAGATTTTTTTTCTTAAAGTCCTGATATAAATTTTATTGTAAATGAAATTGTATTCGAAGTAAAACATATCTTTTTATTAGGAACAAAACAAATTATGTAATTTTTTTTATCGTAATGTCGTATAGATGACAGTTTGGTAAAAAATGAACTCACCACTATTTTTACTATACATTCCGCCGTGTAGCGTGGGTGTCTCACATACTTTATAATATAGAAGAGCACAAGGAAGAGAGAAAAAAGTTTCATCTTGAGGCAGGATTACAATCTATACGAGGAAATTAGTGGAGGCGGTACAAGCTATATGTCAACAAACATTTATTAATACATGTTTTGTGCAAATTTGTCAATTTCTTTAAAATTTATCTCAACTGTACTGTCAATTCAAATCAGTTATAAAATAAAATAATATTTAAAACATGCCTTTTTATTTTATTTAATGACATAATTCAATTAATATAAAATAATTATTTTTCTTTTCAAAAAGTTCACGGATTATAACCTAGTATTGCATATATAATTACTAAATCAAACTCTCTATAATACCATTTGAAAAATTATAGGTGAGTGGCATGTAAACAATATATGTTTGGCATGTGGCTTTTAGGAGCTTATAGCTTTAAACTTTTAAGAAAAAAGCTCTTACTCAATAAAAAACTTTGTTAGGTTGAAGGGGCTTCAAGCTTTTAGGTTAGGAGTTTGAAACTTTTGGTTGAACGGTTGAAGTGGCTTGAATCTTTTAGCTTAGGAGCTTGAAACTTTTGGTTGAACGCTCCTACTAGTAGCCTTTAGAAGGAGCTACAAGTTTTTAGTGAAAAAATGACTATTTTAACCTTCAAAGATAATGAACTTTTTAATGCACAAACTTTTTAAATTTTTAGTTATGTCCATTATTGTCATTTTATTAAAAGCTTCACCTACTCTACCAAACACCAAATATATCTAGAAAACAAGTACTAGCTACTAGCTTACAGCCACCAGCTACCAGCTTCCAATCACCAGCCATCAGCTACTTTTGCCAAACATACCCAATATATAATAGGGGGATGGTTCAAATGAAAACCACTTTTAACGCGAAAACTCGAAAACTAACTAAAAAAAGCCTAAAAAACACACAATTTTTTTTTTCAATTTTTTTTAATAAAAATCGTTGGTTTTTATATATAAAAAAAAACTTTTTTTTCAAAAAAAAAAAATTTTTGTGTAGTGCACATGTGTAATATGTGCACTACACAAAATTTTTTTTTTTTTTTTTGAAATTTTTTTTTTATATAAAAAACCTTCGAAATTTGGTTTGAAAAAAAAAATTGTATGTTTTTTTGGCTTTTTTTAATTAGTTTTCGAGTTTTCACAATAACTAATGGTTTTCATTTGAACCTTCCCCTATATACACGCATATATATATATATATATATATATATATGTGTTTGTACGTATATATAACATGTGAATACAACATGTACTGGTTTGAAAATCAGAATGCATTAAAATTACCGATTAAAGTTTACACATTTTAAGGTTTCCTTGTCAAACCATCTCACTGCTGTTTCTATCATCAACCGACTCCACCACACAATCACAACAATCCACCTCCTAGGTTTCTTTCCAACATATATCCTTATTTTCCCCAAATAATCCCTTCCTCAACAGGGTCGTTCTTCAATCATGAACTGTTTCAATATTTTCACATCCAAAACAAAGGGAAGAGCTAAATCTTCACCAGAACTCAGAGTCGAACGAAATCGATCGAAAACATCCACGACATCGGTAAATTCAGCAGGATCAAACTCCTCATCACGAAGCATAATTGAGTTGTACAAAGAAAGAGGTCACAGTTTGAGAAAGTTTTCGTATTCGGAGCTTAGAAATGCAACTAATAATTTTAATCGGTCGTTGAAGATCGGAGAAGGCGGGTTTGGAAGCGTTTATAAAGGCTCGATTCGACCTCGTGATGGCCATGGTGATCCTCTTGTGGTTGCCATCAAGAAGCTCAGGAGAAATGGCCAGCAGGTAACATATTTGTGTTTTCCAGTTTTCATAATCTCAGGAGTTTTTTTATTTATTTTTGTTTTTTATAAATTAAAAATATGTTATAGAGCTAGAAAGCGGGCCGGGCCCGGCGGGCCCTACAGATATAAACTGTCATAAAGTCAGAATAAAGTTTATCTTCTTGATATTCGTACGTTGGGGTAAATGTTGGGTTTGGTCAATCTTCTTGATGTTCGTACAATGTCGGTTTTGGTGAAAACAATTAAATGGGTATGTAGCAGCCGCCATGGTAATGGTGACGTCATTGACTGCTTTGGTGACGGTGGATATTGTGCTTGTAGTGGCGGTGACGGTGGTTGGTGCTGCGGTTGTTGACTGGTGGTGATGTTGGTTGTGTCAGTTGGTGATTGTGGTGGTGACAACGATAAGTAGGTGGCGGTGATGGTACTGTGTGAGCAGAAAGAAACTACTGGTAGGTCGGCGGGTGGTGTGGTTGTGGACGGTGTTTCTTTTACCACTTTTCGCACATACGTAGTGGCGTTTGGTTAGTGTGTCAATAATGCTTGTATAGTGACGGCAATTGTTTGAAGGATGGTAATGATTACCTTGTTAAACAATTCTTAACAATGTTGATATATTCATTTGATTTTTGGAAACATCACATGATGAAGTTCTAAAACACTATTCTAGTTTTATAATTATGGTTTTATCATTGCACAACATTTAGGGTCATAAAGAATGGTTAGCAGAAGTACATTTTCTTGGTGTTGTGGATCACCCTAAGCTTGTAAAGCTTTTGGGGTACTGCTCGGCGAATGGAGAACGAGGGATACAAAGATTACTGGTTTATGAGTACATGCCCAACAAGAGCTTAGAAGACCATCTTTTTAGCCGAGCAATGCCACCGATTCCTTGGATAACACGACTAAAAATCCTTCTCAGTGCGGCCGAGGGTCTCACTTATCTTCATGAGGGTTTGGAAGTTCAGGTACATGTTACCGAGTCATGGTTACACTTACAAATCACTCGCATTTTTGCAAATCAACATTTTGTTGACATTTGTATTTTGGAAAGGTGATCTTTCGTGACTTTAAATCGTCGAATGTGTTGTTGGATGAGAACTTTAATGCGAAGCTTTCGGATTTTGGTCTTGCTAGAGAAGGACCACAAGGGGACCGGTCACACGTATCTACAACGGTGAGTATTTATACTATATTATACCATGTTGCTCATTTAGCGTACAACTTGTACACATGTTTGGATGTGTAAGTCATGACTCATGATCCACTTGTACCACATAACCACTAACTTACACCCAAACCAATCATGCCACACTTAAGGGTCGTAAATGACCGAAAGTTTAACAACCCGTTTGTGATTGTCATTCGGAGGAAAGTTTGTTTATTTAGTAAACGGCCATACATTTTTTTATGTTTGTTTAGTTAAATGAACAAACATACATAAACTTTTCGTTTATTTGTCTACGTTCCTGAATTATATAAGTTGTTCAAATATATATATATATATATATGTTCGTTTAGCATTTAATATTGTGTATAAATGAACATAAAATCTTGTTTAATGTTCACTTTAAATATTTTAATACAATAACTATACCTAAACGCGTAAACGAAGAAAATAAATATTATATATCTTCTGACTTTAATATCATGTTATATAGGCTATTCTTTTAAATATTTCATATGTTTCATGTATGTCCATTTATGTTTGTTTATCTCTAAATGTAAAGAAAACGAATTAATAAACGTATGTTGTTAACAAAAAAAAAAAAAAAAAACGAAAAATAAATTCCATTTGTTTGATTGTTCGTGTTAGTTCATTTGCTGAGTTGAACTTAAACGAACAACTCATGGCAAGAGAGGCTGCTAATTTGATGTCATTTTTTATTTTCCAGCCAATCGGGACATACGGATATGCTGCCCCTGAATACATTGAAACCGGCCATCTTAAATCAAACAGTGACTTGTGGAGTTTTGGAGTTGTAGTGTACGAGATCCTAACAGGCAGAAGGGCGGTGGACATAGAACTACCACAATCTGAACAAAAACTTATCGAATGGGTGAAACAGTTCCCGGTAGATAGCAAGAGGTTTAGGATGATTATGGACCCGCGTTTAAACAATCAATATTCACATGGCGCTGCCCGAAAGGTTGCAAAACTGGCTGATAGTTGCCTAAGAAAGAATCCGGAAGAACGACCCCTGATGAGTAAGATTGTTGACATCTTACGACATACAATTAGAGAGTCGGAGTTAAACGATGTTTCAGAAATGACGAGTCCGTTACCGTTACCGGAGCCTTCTACACGAAGAATGGCTCGTGTGGCTTAGTTACAGACTTAGGGACAGGTTGTGACATGGTAATGAAAATGAAATCATGTTTTAGTTTTAGTTATTTTAAAATTTTGATGACTGAATTATGAAATATGCAATACGCAATGTACATATACGGATGACTGGATGAGATTCAAATAGTGCGGACCCAAGCTTTGGTTTGGGTGGGCGGACGTCCCGTTAAAAAAAAATTAGTGTATTTTTAGGTAAAAATTTTGACTGTACCCCTTGAAAATTTGGTTAAATCTTTCCTTCACACCCTCAAAAAATAATTAATGGATCCGCAACGAAACAAAACAAAACAACTAAACTCAGAAAGTAAAACAATATATCCGAATTCCTAGTTTATGCATAGGGCCACTTTGTTGAATAATTTAGTGTATTTGATTATGAGCTGTCACCCAAATAATGTACTTTTAAAAATAAGTAGATTCATGGATATAAAGTTAGTTATTACAACTTGGGTGATGGTGGAATGACTAGGGTTCGTTAATTTGTTACACCAAATACTTTTAAATATAAGTAGATTCATGGATATAAAGCAAGTTATTACAACTTGGGTGATGGTGTGGTCGGTAGGGTTTGTTAATTTGTGACACCAAATACCAATACTTTATTCAGTGGTTTGTATATAAGGCAGCGTTTGTTATGAATAAGTTGAAGGTGGAATAGAATAAATCATTCTGATAGAATGAAAGAAAACATGTTTGATTATCACGTTATAATGGAATTGATTATTCCATAAGAATGTAACTCCTTTCAGATATAAGAATTTCATCACTTGGTAAAGATGTATTTTTTTATTCCTTCATGGAATGGAAATGAATATATTATTATTATTATAGGTAGAGGATCCTGTACAAAGTGGGACTTTTGTAAGAAGTGTGAGAAATAATTTTGGAGGGACAAGTGTCCTTTATCCTAATTAATTCAAAAGGGTATACTAGTAATTTGACTTTCTTATCATTTAATTGATTTCAAAGATAACTGCCAAAAAAAAAAAAAAAAAAAAAAAACTTGCGATGAGTTTTTATAGGGATGAATCGAATTTTGAATTATGAGAAATTTTAGGAAACATTATACATCTGATTCTTTTATCTTCTTCATCATCTTTTAATCGCAACATCTTTTAATCATATATTGTTCATGCCGTGGTGTTTTAAACATCTGGATACATTGTTCAGGGCGTGGTGTTTTAAACACCTGGAGATATTGACTATGATTCAAGTCATGGTGTTTTATCAGGAGACATTGTTCATGGCGTGGTGTTTTAAACATCTGGATACATTGTTCATGGCGTGGTGTTTTAAACCTCTGGAGACATTGACTATGATTCAAGTCATGGTGTTTTATCTGACTCGAATTCCAGATAAAACACCATGACTTGAATCGTCTGTTTGTTTGATGATTTACAATGTTTTTTGGATTCCAGATAAAACACCATGACTTGAATCACAGTCATGGTGTTTTAAAATCTGGGAATATTTTGTATTGATAAAACACCATGACTTGAATCATAGATGTTCTGGAAATGTTGTGTATTGATAAAACACCATGACTTGAATCATAGATGTTTAAAACACCACACCATGAACAATGTCTCCAGATAAAACACCATGACTTGAATCATAGTCAATTTTATCCAGTTGTTTTAAAACACCACGCCATGAATCTGATTACAGTTCTCTTTATGATAATGTATGACGAATATGCAAACAAAGACCTCCTACAATTAAGGTGAATCATTAATTCCTATATTTAAGGAAAAAGGAGTGAATGTAGGAGTTTTTGGTCGTGTATGATATGGTTACCATATTTCAAACATTGAAAAAGACACTATTGCCCTTCAATTTTACATAAGGTCCCTCTAATTAAAACACAATTTACATTTTTATACCCTATTGATCTCAACCATTAGATCAAATATCCAATGGTTTAAAACACTTCTTACCCTTCTTACATTTTAGACACTTTTTACCATATCCCTACCCTATTATTATATTAATATTAATGTTTTATTATTATTTTTTACCATTAATATATTATTATTATTATTATTATTATTATTATTATTGTTGAGGAAATTATGTTTTTGTTGTTTCTAATAAATTATATTTCGTTATTCGTCTTTTTTTGCCTATCAAACTGTACAAAGTAATTATTTATCCTATTCGTATATGAGTAACCAAACATCACAATAGAATAGAATGTAATGATATTTTAGGTGTAAAAGGTTCCTAAAATCATTCAAATTCAAAATCCATGATTAGGGCTTATGTATACTATATATAATTTAAAGATACCCAAGTTAAGAAATTTATTTTCCTTTAATCTGTACTATATATAACTTAAAGATACCCAAGTTAAGAAATTTATTTTTACATTAAAGTACAATATAAAATGCGGGTAAATTAGTCTTTAAACACTAATTACATATTAATCCACTCATATTAGTTATTGTTGTAAATCAACAGTCTATTAGCAACCAATATATAACTCTAATAAATATGAGAGAACAAGACTATAAAGATCATGTAGAGAACAAGAATATGGAGAATAAGAGAACATGAATTCTTATTTATTAAGATATAATCATGCAATACAAAGAAACCTATATATATAGGGTTCTTACATAATACAAAGGAAATGAAGAGATGGGAGTTAGGATGTGGATAGTCACTTTAATATAGTTTATTTATAACACTCCCCCTTGACTATCCACGTAATAAAAGAAAACAATGTATTATACACTTGGTGTTGCTGCCTCGTTAAAAACCTTGCTAGGAAAACCCAGTGGGACAAAACCTCAGCTAAGGGAAAAAGAGTGCAGCGTGTATTTTCTCCACCTGATACTTTTGGATCAGGCATGTTGCCTCATTAAAAACCTTACTAAGAAAACCCATTGGGATAAAACTTAGTTAAGGGGAAAAGAGTGCAACTTGTATAATGCTCCCCCTTATTTTTACATGTATCCTATAAGTGACTTAGGTCCGGCTTCTTTGAAACTTGCTCAAACCTCGTAATCCATTGATGTGCAGCTTGGTATGTTGCTTGATCCATTAATGTCAAATCCTTCAATGAGCATTGATGTATGATCTTCATGTGAAATTTTAATTGTCTTCACTTGTAAGTAGATACCATAAGATCCATGAATATGTTTTGTTACATTTACAAAACTAACCAAACTTGTTGATGGGTTAGTAAAATATGAATCCATATCTTGTGTACCTTAAGGGTATAAAAATATATATTTTACCCGTTACATTATCTCCTCATTATACGCGAGTTATATCTTGTCAATGAATTTAATGACATGTGTCTGTGTATAAATACTAGCAAGATATATAATTCGTATTTAACTATGGTACTTCTGGACCAATGATCTTTACTTCCCTGATAGGAGATGATAAGAGTCATTTTCTATACCAACTACTTGGTCATCATAAAATGTATGTATACCATAAGCTTTGTGCGTATGAACATGTCCACCATCTTGTATTATGATTGATGGATAATAATAATACAAATGCTTATTCTACATATCAAGCCACATATTTGCAATACCATCTTTAATTTGCAAATTCTTCCTTTAATAATTGAGCTCATTTTTATCTTTTCAGGAGATTCAACGATATCATCAACATATATTAGAATACTCATAAACCTCATATTGTTCTTTTAATGAAAACAAATGGATTCACTACAATTTATGTATTTCTCTCTTTGCTGAGCTCATTAGTAAGTCGATTATACCACATTTAAATTGACTATTTTAGTCCATACTATCTTTTTTAACTTTATAAATATACATTCTCATACTCCTTTCCACTTTGACTAACAATGTTTGTGCATACACTCTTTAGGAGTGTTGACACTCAAACCTCCTCATTAATTTTATGCAAGGATATCTTAAACACTTGCTTCATTTATAAAATCCATATTGTACCATGTTTATACATTGTGTACATTGAGATACCATAATAACCAGGTACACATTTTCTATGTATCTTTATTGGAGTATTGGTGCACAATAATTACATGCATAAGGTGTTTCAATTAACCTCTTAAGCACTCAAATGCTTTAGGATACTCATGGGGAGTTCCAGTTATATTCAATTCAATAACATATACAACATGTATACGTATTCAGATCCGAATTTAAATAACAATCATAATATTCTCGAGAACTTATTTTATATGACTTAGTATCAAGTGATACATAACCTTCATACGACGCATGTCAATTCTCTTTTATATATTACCAGACTAATAAGATATTGGAAAGTCAAAACATCCACCACGGGAGGATATGTCTCCTCATAATCAGTCATAAGTCTTTGCAAAAATTCTTGTGCCACCAAATTTGACTTATATCACTTAATTTGATTTTCACATGATTCGCGTAAAAGACACATTTGTATCCAACATATTTTACAACTTCAGTTGTATGGACTGTTGTTCTAGAAACTTTCCATTTCATTAGAGAACTAAACTCTGCCTTATTTGCGTCTTTCTATTTTTTGGCCAATAATTTCTTACTATTCATTCATAGGCAGATCTTAAATCTGATCCTCATCATTTAATCATTTTAAGCGCTACATTATATAAAAAAAAATATAACGACGTCGATTTTTATTTCGATTCCATACATATCTTAGACATGATACAACTTATCGAGATCTCTTTATTTTCAGGTACCTGAGGTTCTTCTTGAACCATCATGTCTATTGTCTCTTCTTTAGATCTTATTATTATAACCTCGACTTGACCATCTTAATTACTTGCTCCAATTTTCGAGGAATTTTATTATTGGAATCGACTAGTTTACCACGCTTCAGGCGTGCAATAGACTCATTACAAAATATGTGGTTGTCCTCTTGGACACAAATATAACTGGAGCATAACTAGTTGATTATGTGACTTACTTAGTCACTCTATTTAGGTCATTGAACTTGTCTGGTAATTTGTTCTTTAATATTTGTGAATGAATTATACTTTAAATTTCTAGTTCATAGTTTATAGTCTGAGGATCAAGATGACATGATAATTCATTTCACTTTTCACTTTCCAACTGCTTGTTATCTCCCCCTAATGTTGGAAACATTCATTCACTAAAGTGAAAAACCAATGAGCCATAAACAAATTTCTCACAAATGGCTTTAAGTATTCAATCATAGATGATTATTATACCCAACATATTCCTAAACTTTTTAGAAGTCTCATCTTTGTGCGGTTTGCTGGATGAGTTTCAATATATGTCGCACAACTAAAATCTTTGATGAGACATTTTGGTTCCTGACCAAAAACCAACTGTATGGGGGAGAACTATAACTTATTGGCTTGATGTGAATTGATGATACTATATATAAAATTACATATAGCTAAATAAACTTTTGCTCCTCTCATGATCATTGCTTTGTAACCAATAGTAATCTGGATTAATATGCTTGCTATCACATTAGCTAAGCCACAATCACACAAGCTTCAGGTTGTGGATTTGATAACCATTTAGACGATACATCGATTTCAAAATACTAAATGGTATCATGTCGGGATACACATATTCCCTTATTATTTCCAAAATATTTAGGGATCTAAACCATACTTTAGTTGGTATATCATTAACTTACCTTGAGTGCAAATATTGCATGCACTTAACAAGAATAATCTTGTAGTTCTTCATTAATTTTCACATCATTATCGACTCGGTATGGTCTAACCGATCATGCCAATTAATCAAATAATCATTATTAATAATTTTTTTGAATGGCCAACAAACTCAATCCCGAGCACTCTCGGGGCACCCACTGGACAAACGGAGTACTCCGAGAGTAACCCGAGTCCACCACCAATTCCGGGGAAAACCCGGTAACCCACCCGCCCGTAGGCACGACGGTGAAATTACCGGTAAAACCCGTTTGGCTCAAGGATCCAACCCAGGTTTCCCTGGGTCTCCTATCATTGCCCACCAATGCCTCACTCTGCACCAAGTGGGAGTCGAACCTACATCTCTCAAGAGAAATGCAAGCTCTCCACCACTTGATCTAGAGATCATTGGCATTATTAATAAAATTTTGATTTATGATCAATATCATAATATGTGAGATAACAATGTTCTTATAATCACTCCCATAATTCCTTACTACAAGTTGTCAATCTCATTGTGACCATTATTACAATTTTGATAGTCGGTTTCATTATTAACTTGGCTATCTTACAACTTTTGATAGCGGGATCTCATTAGTAACATGATCAGCATTATAAGTTTCTCAATTACATCCATCATCCCAACATTTTCAAAGATCTTATAAGCATATTCACTTCAATGAATGATGTAAACCAACCAAGTTTCATGGTTCGGACAAACAGATATGAAATCGTTTCAAAGTTGTTATCCTTGTTACATAATATTGCTACTTTAGCATATTTGAGAACGACAAATGAAAACTACTTTAACCGATTTTACCTTGTAATCTTCTCTTTGCATTACACCATGGAAAAGTAATTACATGTCCGAATCATATAAGGTCTAACATCTTATGACCTTCTACAGACTCAATATGAGATTTAGGGAGTATGACATCTCGGGTGTCATGTCTAAACTTTTGATTCCCTTTCATGAGAGATATTAAATCAATTTAGATGATCGATTGAATACTACAAATGAGTATATGATAACATATGAAATAAAGTCAAATTATATAATACATGACATCATAATATAATATGTGACCACATAAAACAATTCACAATATGTGACCACATAAAAAGTTGGTATGAAAACTTTATGAAATATTCATCACACTTAAAAGCAAATATTTAAATCATATGTATTACCTGTAACCAATTAAAATTTTCACTTTTGATAACATCATTTAAGATAGAAAATTCATTAATTCTATTGTATCAATGGTTCAATCATCTCCATTGAAATCAACCACAAGGCCAAAAACGTTTGTACAAAATAATATTTGTATGAAATACAAATTCATATGTTGAATCAAAATATTAATAACATTACTTGTTAATCTTGATCTTGTAGTAATACCGTATTTTTAAAGCACTACACCATAAAAAGCTTTTGTATTTCTTAAATTTTGTGTAGTATTTATAATCATACAAACCACACGTTGGAGCACGTATCTAAGATACTTCATAGTATTCTTTGGAACATAAATGCATATTTATATAATTCAAGTAGAAACATAAAAAGTATTTTAGCACTACATTAAACAACTAAAAATTTCACGGTAACAATTACTATTTCATGATCCCTTAAATAGCATTTGAATTTCAATTCCATTATTTATCAAGACTTATAAATCTTTAAAATGATGTAAAAACAATAATTACCATTTAAGAAATATAACTTTCTTGAAAATCATTTACTAACATTTCAAACCCATTTGTATACTAGCATATTAAAAGAAAACATAACAATTGACATTTAGTGATAAACTAGAAACGGTCGGGAAGTATTAAAACCTATAACCCTTTTATATTTCAAACAATTAATCCAAATATGAAATTAACACACATTAAGGAAGTTACAAATATGAAATTAGTAGTTATTATTTATTTATTTAAAAGTCATCTATATCTAATTGTGTAAAAGTCTTTTGGCATGCTATATATTAACAATAACTAATGATAACAATTAATTACAAAGTCATCTATATCTAATTGTGTAAAAGTCTTTTGGCATGCTATATATTAACAATGACTAATGAAAACAATTAATTACGATCAACATTAATATTTTATATTCTTTTACAGCCAACAAGCAAGCAAATTCAGTTAAAGGAATAAAAGGGACTTCACCTAGGGTTTAACAGAAAAAGTGTATATATTATGTCCTTGATCAAGTATCCAATCAAAAAAACTTTGTATATAACAAAAGAGAGAAAATACTTACACCCGGATTCAATTAATTTTCAATCTTCTTCGTATATGACACTCGATTCATGAACACCAATAAATAAAAAGTTAAAATAACAATTGTTACAGTAAGATCAAATAAAACTGATTCATGAACACCGATAAACATAAAAGTTAAAATAACAATGGTTACGGTAAGATCAAATAAAACAAAATTGTTAAAGATGATTACAATATATGTGGAAAATCTCTTTTCATGATTTTTATTAATAATATTAAGTATATTTGGACATATTAAGAATTTTTAACTTGTATATTCACAAATAATACCAAAATAATGATTCTATCCAAATCATTAAAAACAATAAATATTAAAATTATAGTGTGCAACTTTGATAACCGTAATACAAAGTGTGGATCGTCAAATTTATATAATATTTTAACTTCATTTACCAAACATAAATATTCATACTAATCATGACAGATTTCTAAACAGCCTAACATGAAATATTATGTTAAATTAACAAGAATACATTATAAAAAAAATCATATGCCATTCGTTTGAATAAATAGAGTTGATCTGTAGGACACCACACCACATGAAGTATAACTCAAATCAAAATATGATTTTATTTTTTTTAACCACTAGAGTAGACAAATCAATTGACTTTAATTTCTAGACAATACATTCTACTTTTTATTATTTACCTTTTTAAATGCCGTCCGGTATATATATATATATATATATATATATATATATATATATATATATATATATATATATAAATGCAATGCAAAATTTCAAATAGTGGCATGCACATGTTTAATATATCATAATCTAAGAGGATTTTTATAAGGTTACCTTTTTTCTCAAATGAGCATCCTTTTGCAAGGTGTGGATTTCACATCATCCAGAAAAGTGACCACCGTGTTTACAATCCTTACAGATGATTTGGGTTTGTGTGATGTCGCTAGCGGCTACAAAACAAGGCTTTCGGAAAAACACCATCGTGCTGATAACGTGTTGTAAATCAACGGTCTATTAGCAACCAATATATAACTCTAATAAATATGAGAGAACAAGACTATAAAGATCATGTACAGAACAAGAATATGGAGAATAAGAGAACATGAATTCTTATTCATTAAGATATAATCATGCAATACAAAGAAACCTATATATATAGGGTTCTTACATAATACAAAGGAAATGAAGAGATGGGAGTTAGGATGTGGATAGTCACTTTAATATAGTTTATTTATAACAGTTATACTTTAATTCACTCATCTTTAACACAATTTTAGATAATTAGTTACTAGTTACGTTTTATCCCTTATAAAAAACTAACTACTCCATGATTTTTAAACAGTCGTACCTTTTTTTACGTTAATTTTTTTTTCCAAAAAGGTACACCATTAAAACGAGCATTTTATTCTCTTTATTATGTGTATAGTATTGCCATATATATTTTATTTAAAAAAATTGATATGTTACATGATTAACAATGTCTAAGGGTGAGCAATAACTGAATCATTAACTGAAACCGAACAAAAAACAAACAAAATCGAACTAAAATCAACCAAAAACTGAATTACCTGAAAATCGATTAACCAAAACCTGAATTAACCAAAACCCGTTTTTGACTCTTTTGTACACTCGTTTAACGAAAATTAACTGAACCGAACCATTTATATTTTCATATCTTTCTAGCTTTTATACCTTGGGTTCATATATTTCATATTTTGTACCTCCATTTTGTATTTATACTTTCATTTCATGTATTTATACATCATTTTCATGTATCTATACCTCAATTTCATTTATTCCTAAGCAAAAGTTTTAGCTCAAGTTTGGTTTTAGCTATTAACCGTAATTAAAAAAATCAAACAAAAAATTGTCAATTTAACCAAATAAAAGGAATTGATTAACTGCCGATTGGTTAATAAAATAGACTAACCGATAATTTCGGTTTCGGTTGAGGATAGTAACCAAACCAACCGAACACTGCACACCCTGACAATGTTCATGTTTCCTGCCGCATCGCGCGGGCACCCTTCTAGTCTATAATAAACAAGATAATTATCAATTATTATGCAATTGGTTTAATCAAATCCTATTTAATTAATAAATATCATAATTGTTAATGTAGAGGTAACCCACTTGGTAGAGACACATGTCTATTAGAGGGAAGGTTTTAGGTTCACACTTAGACAAGAGAGTATTTTAGTACAATCGAATGGCATTGACATATGACTCAGGATCGTAGATCAAATAAGTTCATAGACAATATGCGGGTTCCTCATTTTAGCGGCGACTCAATTTGCTAATACTGGGTTGGTGCGGGAATGAGAATGGACGAAAGATCCTAGCTCGCACGAAAGATCCTAACATGTAGAGGCGTTGATGAGACTTCTTCAGCAAGCTAAAGTGAAGGAAGGGAAATTACTTTTGGGTGCGGCGTATTTGTGGGTATCCCTGGCGTACTTATAAGTACGTCGAGTAGGTTTTTGCATCTAGTATATATAATGTCTGTGTATGCATGGTAAGGGTTTTCACGGGTCTTATGTGTGTGTAATCAAAGGTGTGACATATGTGTACTCATTGTAGCAATCCAGGAGCTGCTGATTTAGTGTTATCTTATGAGAATTTGTGTTTTGATGGATGATTGTGTGTCAGCTTTCTACTTCTACTAGTTTTGATCGTGTTTTCATTGTTTATTCACCTACAACTACAAACACCTAATTCATAGGTGTTTGTGTGCGAAATCGATCACTATCATTATTGATCCGTTGAATTGGGATCTATAGAAAGATTCTTGGGTCTGGGAGAATAATCACGGGGCAAACTTTTCGGTAGAAGACATTCGCATGGAGCTGGTGTCGTCGGGCTCGGGTCAAGAGGAAGAATAGAAATTTGTTTGGAATTCTTGGGCCCCGCTCAAGTGCAATTATCTCTTGTAGGGGGCCAATTAGGAACGCCTCCAAAGTTGGGCTGGCCCGTCACGGGATCCAAATTTAGAACGAGGTTTGTTATAAACGTGGGTATAATGACGAGACCATATACCACATATTCGTGACATGTCTGTTTGCGAGATGCATATGGCGGAACGTCTTTGTGTGGATTAGAGTGCCTTTATCACCTAACTTACAATCTCTAAAGGAAATTATCGAGGTTCTTTTGGATGCTCTAGGAGCTAAGAGATGGAAAGGATTGTTTATACGGTAGCCGCGACGGCAGTGTGGTGGATTTGGCCTTCGAGAAACTTAAAGGTGTTTGAAGGAGAATTCTTGTCGGTTAGAAGGTCCGTGGAGATGGTTAAAGACGATGCGTTTGTTTGGTTGAGCCATAGGTCGCCTACGTGGGAGAATTAGATAAAGTTTGATGTGGTAGAGCTTCTCTAGTTTGCTTTTATGTTTTTGTTTGTTATTGCATTTTGATTATATTTTTCTAGTTTTTGTTGTGTACGCTCACACTCCTTTTCTCTCTGTCTCATTCTCTCTCACTATATAGTCTTTCGAAGTTCATTATAAGTTGCTTATTCTAGTATTTATTTATTTAGCCGATGACCTTTTGGTGCATGGGCAACGCGGATGATCTGGCTTTTGTTGATCATTAAAAAAAATATTTATTTGTTTTAGTTTCTACTAGTAAAAATAAAATAATCATAAGTAAAGAAAACGAGCATCTATGACAAGTAGAGGTGTTAAACAAGTCATGTTGCGGGTTCAACCCGAACCCGAATATATTAAGTGAACCTCCACACAACCCAAACACGAAAATTGTGTCGTATATATGAACCCAGACATAACCTGTTTTTCACATGTTGACCCGAACATGGCCCCCATTCAACCTTTTTTTTTTTTTTTTTTTTTTTTTTTTTTTTTTTTTTTTTGCCAAATTAACATGTTAGATTAAACCCAAACTCACAAAATTGATGTTAAATTTGTCATTTGGGTCGTATTTTTCGGTTCGTGTAAATGACGAAGAGCTTCACACTCATCCAAACAGTGGCAACCGCCGGACTCTTCTCTGCCGTTTCATTCTGGTATATTACAAACCCTAATTCAACTAACATCTTCCTTCACTCAAATTTTTTAATAAATTGATCGTCTACTTTTCAGGTATGGATTCATGTTCGGCAGAGAAACTTCCCGGAAGGAATTAGGTGACCTAATCGCAGATCTTCGCCGCAGTAATCCTGATCAATCGTCTACAACTCCTCCACACTCCTGATTCGGTAAAGTTTTTTCGATATAATCCGTTTATATAATGTATTAATTGTTATATAGTTTCATCATGTATTGGATCTTATTAGTTACTGAATGTTGAAATTGTGTGATGGTCTAGAAAGAGCTAATTACAAATTCAATGTCAATATGTTAGTTGTAAGTTTTAGTTTGTGTGTAGGTTTTTAGCAACACTGAACTTGAAGATTAGTTACTAACTCACTACAATTTGATTAATGTTGGTGAGTTGTTTGAGAATTATTAGCTTTTTAGAACTGAAACCGATTAACAACAGTCATAGGATGATTGGAGCATTTGGCTCTTATACGGACGAATAGTGTCTGTTTTGCACACGAGGAGCTCACGGCTTTGTTTATAGTTGTCTGAGTGGAACTGTGGAAACGTTTGAGAAGGTCACTTATACTGTTAACTGTTGAGTTCTCTCGTCCACAACCAGTGCGTCGAGTATGCGTCGATGATATTCGAGACGGGGCATACCTTATGGCCCAATATATCTTATGTGGAGAGACAGGACAATGTGAGATTCGCCTTAGGTGTCACATAGGGGTGTTAACGAGCCGGGCTGAGCCGAGCCCGACTAAGCTCGAGCTCGCTTGTTATGTTTTTATGAAGCTTGGCTTGGTTCGAGCCTACTTATTTGAGCTCGAGCTTGGCTCGAGCTATTTTGAAAACACTCTCAAACGAGCTAAAATCTCGGCTCGAGCTCGTTACGATATCGCTTAAACGAGCCAAAGCTCGGCTCACCAATGTTACTAGTTTAAATCATATGGGCCTAAGTTGAAACCGACTCGGGCTTTTTAGGTTTGGGTTAAAATCATTATTATCATTATCATTACAATATGTATAAAAAAACTGAAATTTTGTTTGGGCTCGGTTAAACGAGCTTTGTATTTTAGACTCGAGCTTGGGCTCGATAACTAAACGAGCTTTGTATTTCAGGCTCGAGATCGGGCTCGATAACTAAACGAGCTGTAATTCAGGCTCGAGCTCGGGCTTGAGCTCGTTAAGGCTCGGCTCGTTCGAGTTTTTAACCGAGCCGATCCTGAGTAGCTCTCGAGCTTCTGGGCTTGTTTACACCCCTAATGGCACAATATTGGTTCTTATACCCCTAAAATCATGTAATATTAAAAAAAAACAATCACACTAATTTTCAGTTTAGGGATGAGATCTTTGGGACTTTTCTTTTCATTTCTTAAGAAAGAGGAGTGACACGGAATATATACCGGTATGTTATCAACTTATCGTGTATACTTGAGATATGAAACTGTGTACATCATTTTTCTTTTTGGACTCAGTTGAAGAAACCTCACCCGATTTTGACTTGTTTAACTGTTGGATTTTTTCAACGGCTTCCAGATTGTAAATCGACGATGATTTTGGTTTGTGACATTTCTATATGTTGAATTTACATTCAGGCGTGGTTTGAGATGCGGATTGGAGCTTCAAGTAGGTTGCTTTGAGAATCCAATTAGTTACAAAAATCATGGCTCAGTTTTACCACCAAAGGAATTAGCTTGTATTTGAGGAAAAAAAATTTATTTACATATTTTTTAGTTTAGTTTGGATTAGCCCAGTTGATTCTGATTTCTGCAGGCTTCATAGTTGTATCAGTATGAAGGCGATTTGAAAACTGAAGTGTTAATGAAATTGGAAGTAATTTTTGTAAAATGTTTTTTTTTTGAGCCATATTTTATCAAATGCGATTTGAAACCTGAAGTGTTAATGAAATTGTAAGTAATTTCTGTAAAATGTTTTTTTTGAGCCGTATTTTATAGTGTTGTTCTACATGTGGTTGTTCACCGTATTTTACCCAACTCTTTAAATTTCTTTCCCTTCAAATTCTTTAACTGTTTAAAAAAAAACTAAAATTTAAACCTCGACCATTCTCAAATCTCTCTCTCCCCCTCCTTAGTGTCTCACTACACTTTTAGCCACTCGCCACTACCGATCACTGCCGCTAGCCTCCTCTGATAGCAAGTGCGACCCGGAATCGCAAGACGTCGGTACAGTCAGGTTAGATTAGTCATATGAGTCGGGTTGAACCGACGGGTCAACATTAACATAATTCAAGCGAGTCAAACCGGACTACCATTCACGTTCAAATGGGTTGATTTCATCCATGCATGTATTCCCCCACGTTCACCCATGTTTTCCAATATCCTTATTTTCCTTTTCTCAATTATTTTTATTTCTTTCTTTTCTTGTAAGTTATGTTCCGTAATAGTAGCATAGTGGTGTGTTGGTTAACTTTCATTTCCTATATGTAAACGTATTATCTTAATGAAAGAAGTTAGTGAGTTTTAGAATGAGTTTTTTTCTTGTGTTAATTATCTCATGTGTGTGGGTTAATTAATTCGTCTATGCTAGCTCAACCGTGGCGTGTTGGGTGGTGAACTTAGACACGATATCTTAACCGGAGTGGTGTATCTGTGTCTTCGGTTGGACATCGCAGCCCTACCGTTTCGTTTGGTGGTGAATCTGTATTCAAACGAACCGTAGAACTATCTTTTTAATTTACCGTTTGATTTGAACCGGTGATTCGGGGTCATACTCCTATCATCCTCACTCTCACTAGAAAACTAACATCTCATAATCCTCTCTCCAAAGTACACTTGCCTCGTTCAACTCTGGTCTCCTTGTCACCACAACACCATGATGCCCACAACCGCCACATGTTTTCTGTTTACTTTAACACTGTGTTCCCGAGTTTCATTTAACGATAGAAGAGAAAGGAAGGGGAATTATAAGGGAATGGAAAGGAAAAGATGTGATTATATTCATGTTCCCGAGTTTAATGAAAAGAAAAGGAAATGAAAGGAAATTAAACATTTTATGTGTTCCCGAGTTGGGAGGAAAAGAAAAGAAAGTTTATTTATAATGAATTAGAGGGTAATTTAGGAAATTTAAAAAAGTTTGAGATTCATAATAATCTTTTCTCACCAAATCTCTCCAAATTGGGAGGATGAATATTTGCATCAATCATCCCCTTGTTTCCTTTCTTTTCTCACCACTTCCCTTCCTAAAAAAATCTCTGGAACACATTTTTTGCTCTCTTCCTTTTAATTCATTTCTCTTCCCTTGTTAAATGAAACTCGGGAACATAGTGTAAAATTTTCGTTGTAGATCTAGCGTCGTAGTTCCTAACTTGACAGAGATTTTGATATGTTTTATCAGCCATCGTTGGTGTTCCAAACACACACCACACGAGTTTCAATTGAACTTCTTCTAAGCAAACCTGCGAACATACCCTTCTCGAGCCTACAACTATAGTTCACACCTACCAAGCCTAACATTAGTGCTACATCAAGCAAAACACGATTTCATCTCTCGTTTCTTGTGGCCACATCTCTTTTCTTTGTGGCCACATCTCTTCACATGCAATGAGATTATGAGCGGAGATCTTCCTTCGCACTTGCTATTTACCGCAAACTTTGTGGTTTGTCTAACCGAGTGAAGAAACTAGAAGCCGGATCACAAAAGAAGGAAATAATACAAGTAAGAAAGACAAAATAGTCATTTAAGGGGCTGTTTGTTTACCTCTTAATTAGGCTTTTAATGGTTCAGACCTCTTACTGGTTCAGCACTTAATGGTTCAGACTGTTTGTTTCACAAGCAGATGTCTGAATGGTTCAGACATTTGCCTCTGAATGGTTAAGCATTATACAGAGTCTGAATGGCTAAGACCTCTAATCTGAATTGGTCAGACATTTGCCTCTGAACGGTTAAGAGGCTCTTAAGGGTTCAGACCTCTTGCTGGTTCAGACCTCTTACTGGTTCAGCACTTAATGGTTTTCAACACTTAATCATTCATTTGCCAAACAGCCCCTAAGAGTATATAAAAGCCTTTAGCAAACAATTCACTATGAGTTAAAGCATACACTGAAAGGGAGACAATATCTATAAACAGTACGGTTTTACTGTTAAAAAAATAAATAAAAAAGAATCTATAAACAATACGGATGAAGTACTCTATAAAATTTAAAAAAACTAAAGAAATAAAGGGTAAAGGGTAATTTGATCATTTTTCTGGTACAAGACCTTCAACTTATACAAGGACTAAATTCGTGAATAGCTTAGACAACAACATCAAGAATTTGGCCAATTAACTTTGACGATTAATGTACTAAATAGTCTAATTTTTCTTGAGACCCTGTTCTCATAATGTGTCTATTTACTTATTAAAAAAGTCGATGGCCTGTTGGCATATGGTGTTTGTCCACACCAAAGTCGTGCGGATTCAAGTTCCACAAATCAGGCAATAAGTAGATTTTCAGAGTAGATTTTAGGGGATGTGTATGTTCGCCTTCGAATAAAACCCATTAGTAGGCTCACTTCAAGAGATGTACCACAATACCAATTTATGGTTTAGTATCAAATACAAAGGCTCCTAAAAATAAGAAGTGTACAAATGCTCCTAAAAATAAACCCACTACATCAAAAAAAAAAAAAAAAAACCTAAACACCCACCACTACCCAAAAACCTAAACCCTCACCCACCCTCCATCACCCACCCATTATTATTTATTTATTTATTTTTGCGGGGGGGGGGGGGGGGGGGAGGGTTTAGGTTTTGGGTGGTGGTGTAGTGGGTTTAGGGTGTTAGGAGTGGTTAAACACTTGAGAGTGACAAACTAAAAAATCGACCAATCAGAGTGCGCCACGTCAATCAGTGAAAATTGTTTAAACTTTGGTGAAAAGTGTTGGCAATGGTTTAGACATTTGGTGAAGTGGTAAAGTTTTTAAATAAAAAAAAGGAAAAAGATGTGATTGGTTGAGATTGGAATGGACCCCACCCCACCCCACCCCACACCCCCCCCCTCTCTCTCTCCTTCCTCCCTTCCCCGCGTCGGCATGCACCCACCGAATCTGTGCCCATTTCGTCAAACACCCACGCGGCAAAGGTGTTGGCATTGGTTTGCCACACTTTACCGAAGTGGCAAAGTGGGTTTGCCGAGCACCACTCCTAACACCCTTAGGTTTTAGGTTTTTGGACACTTGTCACTTTATAATGTCTTCTTACACTTCTTATTTTTACGAGGCTTTTTAGAATAACTTAACTCCCCAATTTATATATATATCTTTTCTGGCACTACTAAAACGGGAAATAAAATATAAAAAATTTAACAACAGTAAGTAAAAAACTTGTGATTATAAGTTTGTAAATTACAATGCCAGCAATGTTTCCTTGGTTATATCAAAATTAACATTAGTTCAAACAAAGCTATTGAAGTAATCGCTTGTTACAATGTACGAAAATGAAATTTGTTTGGCATATTCCAATGATCCAAAAAAACAAAGATAAAATATTATGAACTTACACAATGAAGTTCTATCCACTCTATATATATAGATTCTTCAAACATCTCATCATATCATATGTGCTCAAACTCTCCAATAAACATGGAGATGAAGAGAGCTAATCTTTTACCTGAGGTTTTGTTGCTGTTGCTTCTTACTTTCACCACCATCTTTACCATCGCTTCAGCGAATTCCGACCAAGCAGAAACCTACATTGTCCATTTAAATGCTCCTGATGGTGTAACGTTTGATAAACCCGAAGACCGTAGAGGTTGGTACAACTCCTTTCTGAAAGCGAGCACTGCCGACTCAGATGTGAAACCAAGCTTGATCCATACATATCACAATGTGTTCACTGGGTTTGCAGCCAAACTGACTGCAGATCAAGTAAAGGCAATGGAGAATATGGATGGGTTTGTGTCTGCAAGACGCGACATGGCGTACAAGCTGCATACGACGCATACTCCAAATTTCTTGGGGTTGCATCGGAATCTAGGATTATGGAGTGGATCAAACTACGGAAAGGGAATCATAATCGGGGTTTTAGACACTGGAATTACACCCGGACATCCTTCTTTTGATGACAAAGATGTCCCTCCTCCTCCTGCAAAATGGAAAGGCAAATGTGACACTGCAGGGTGTAATAATAAGCTGATCGGAGCAAGAGATTTTACTAACAGTAGTGGTACCGGTTCACCGGTTGATGAAGAGGGACACGGGACCCACACTTCGAGTACAGCTGCTGGGAACTTTGTCGATGGTGCCAATGTGATTGGACAAGCAAATGGCACTGCAGCTGGAATGGCGCCGCTTGCTCACGTGGCCATGTATAAAGTTTGTGATGATATCGGTTGTTTCGGTAGTGCCATCTTAGCGGGTATGGATGCAGCCATTGAAGATGGAGTGGACGTGCTTTCGCTCTCGCTCGGTGGAGCTTCGGTTCCATTTTATGAGGATGGTATTGCGGTTGGTGCGTTTAGTGCTATTCAGAAAGGAATCTTTGTAAGTTGTTCAGCTGGGAATTCTGGTCCAGTGAACTCATCATTGTCAAATGAGGCACCATGGATTCTCACTGTAGGTGCTAGCACCGTCGATAGAAGCATAAGAGCAACCGTTTATCTCGGAAACAAGGCCTTGCTTGATGGCGAATCTTTGTTCCAACCAAAAGATTTTCCTCAAGACTATATGCCACTCGTGTATCCTGGTTTGAACGGCGGTCAAGATGCAGCATGGTGCGCTCCTGGATCATTAAAAAACATTGATGTTAAAGGGAAAGTAGTGTTGTGTGACAGAGGTGGTGACATAGCAAGAATTGACAAAGGGCAGACCGTAAAAGATGCTGGAGGGGCTGCGATGATTCTTGCAAACGGAGAGGCAGACGGGGATACTACAGAAGCCGATGCTCATGTTCTTCCTGCATCACATGTTGCTTATGATCTTGGCGTTACAATCAAAACATACATCAATTCAACCTCATCCCCGGTTGCCACCATCATATTCCGGGGAACTATTATTGGTGATGATTCAGCTCCTGCAGTTGCTTCTTTCTCGTCTCGGGGACCGAGCTTGGCAAGTCCAGGAATTGTTAAGCCTGACATCATCGGTCCGGGAGTTAGCATTCTTGCAGCTTGGCCCGTATCAGTCGAAAACTCGACAACGAAAGCAACATTTAACATGTTATCAGGCACTTCAATGTCATGCCCACATCTTTCAGGTATATCAGCACTGTTAAAAAGTGCACATCCTGATTGGTCTCCAGCAGCCATCAAGTCTGCAATCATGACCACAGCAGATAAGCTAAACCTAGGTGGCCAACGCATCGAGGACGAGAGAGATCTCCCTGCAAACATCTTTGCAATCGGTGCTGGACACGTAAACCCATTGAAAGCCAGTAATCCAGGACTGATTTTCGACATCCAACCCGATGACTACATACCTTATTTGTGCGGTCTCGGATATACCAGCAAACAAGTTGGAGTCATTGTGCAGAAACAGGTCACGTGCACTGAAGTTATACCAGAAGCACAACTGAACTATCCTTCATTTGCGGTTACTTTAGGACCTGGTGAAATAAAAAATTTCACAAGGACAGTGACTAATGTTGGTGAAGCAAATTCAACTTACGTCATAACAAGTGTTGCTTTACCAGTTGGTCTAGATTTAGAAATTGGTCATGCAGAGCTCCAGTTCAGCGAAGTGAACCAAAAGTTGACGTATCAGGTGATGTTCATACGTGACAAAGAACAGACACCGGAAGCTCCATACGGGGAAGGATTTATGCTTTGGACTTCTGATAAACACACGGTGAGAACCCCGTTCTCTGTCAAGTTCGTGTGAGGGGAACAACCAAAGACTTGATCCCACATTTTTCTAGTTGTTTGAGTCATGTTCTCTGTCTTGATTGTTTTCCCTTTGTTGTCCGTCATTCATAACGCTTGTTTTACTTCATAAATAGTCGAGTTTAAGTATTGAACTCGTTAATGAAACAAATTAAGTTGTTTGTTATACGGTTAATTCATTTAACCTAGACCGTAATCCACCTTACACAAGGACTGCATCTGGATTCTTGTGAGTGTTGAGACTTTGATCATCTTGTATGGTGCAAGACAGCAAGAGCAACTTTGGTTTTTTCTATAAGCTAATTCCATTAATTGCAAATCCGCGCTACAGTTGCTCCAGCAAGAATCCTATGGTAAGCCGCTATGTTTGCCCGATCAAAACATCCAATCACGTACCATGATCACATACAAACAACATAGATCCATACTTTTTATAACCATCGTTTGATGGTTGGTGACTTGGAGGTCAAGTAACTAACTTTATACGGTTAGTTGTTAGTAGTTGGTAGTTCCCATAGCTATCTTTATGTGTTTGGTGATTAAGAAACCAAGTTCTGGTTAGTTTAGTAGTTGAACAATAATGATTTATGACACTTGGTTGTTACACATCTCCATCTTCATCAAAGCAAGGGCTACCATTTGGGTGCGGCCAAGGGCCATTGTTACGTAGTTAAGAGTTAGTTAGAAGTTGAGGGTTACTTTTGCAAAGTGTCAAACTTGAGGGATTGCGTTGTAACTAGCTAACGAACTATAACAACTATACAACTATGTTGTAATTTAATATAAGCTCATCGTTTTGGTTGCCTAAACTTCTCTCTCGGATTTACCAGTGTGATCATTTCTTCTTTGTTGATGATACCCTGAAAATTGCAAGGTACGTTATGCAACGGTTCATTTTGAAGGAAACATGGTTAAATGGCACCTATCGTTCTTGAGGTAAAAATCGGTTCCTATTTCAGAAGTATATTGTGAAGATTATTTCAGAAGCTAATGTTTCAAGATTCTCTACGATTTTGTTCGAAGATGCAATGGGAGCCTTGACTTCAATCACACAAACATATTTGTTAGAAGACTTTTGTTCATTTTGGGATTCTTATTGTCTAAAAGCTACAATTTCTGAACCCTATGCGGTAAGGCTAATTCCCGAATCTTATCAAGCCCATGGTGGGATCAACATAATAGGGGAGAGTTATAACCCAATTGTGTTTCCTGCTATTATCTAATAGGAGGAATTAGTCTTATAGTATGAATAGGAGAGCCCAACATATGGCTATAAATTGTATGATCTCTGCTGAGCATGTAGTGAGATTGAGAGTCAAAGTTTTTGAGTAATTTTTTTTTCTTTGATCAATTAATTGGAGAGCCTATTCCAGTTTAATTTGTGTTTCGTTTTTCCTATTTTAATTGTTGGGACCTTGAATTGGTATCAGAGCTAGTTCATCAAGTTCATCGGTTCTCGGTGTTTATCTCAGTTGCGAGGGCTGTGAGTAGAAGCCAGGAAGATCGCAACAAGTTGGGTTGTGACCAGGGAACACAAAATCAGTTTTGGGTGTTTGATTTCAAGTCGGAGGTCAGGCATCCCTGATTTGAAGGACTGGAACAATCACTAAAACTCTTACGTATAATATAAAACTCAAAATATATAAATGTATTTTCGGTAGAAAAAAAATAATAGAAACGATATGAATTGCAGAAGAGAAAATATGGGGAAGATGTATATTATTCAATATCAAAGCATGCCTTAAATAGGCTACAAAAGTACTGCCCTATTCAACAGGAACCCTCCTAACGAACCGGTACTTTTACTTACCCAACGTTCACCTCACCAACTTGGTAAAAACTCCACTAACCCACCTACCAACTAAATTATTTAAAAACAAAACAATCTAACCAACAAATTCAAACTTAGGTACTACTACTACATGGACTAATATGTCACATGCAAGACTTAACTTGGGCTATGGCTCATTATTTGACCCATTAAAACAAAAACACTTCTGACCCAATTGAAGCCCATCAAGATTCAAGATTATCCAACAATCAGGTCGTTGTTAAAGAGCCAAACACTACAAATCTATAGTGTCCAATGTTAACATCAACGAACTATAACATTTGGGAAATAAAGATCAAGACAGTTTTTAAGGTACACGGGATACTGCAAGCTTTGGAACCTGGATTCGAACAGGTTGAAGCCAAGAAAGACTTCAGGTAATTCTAGAGGAACTCGTGTTTCAAGTTGCTCTATACAAAACAACTAAAGAGATCTAGGAAGCTTTGAAGACACGTTACATTGGAGTACATCGAGCACGTTAGGCACACATTGAGCAGTTGGAAGTGGAATTTGAATCTTTAAGAATGAAAGAGGGTAGATTCGGTTGATCAGTTTGCTTCAAGGATTAGCTAGGAAAGCTGCAAGTCTTGGAGTCACCTTTGAAGATAAGAAACTTATTGAACATCGATTGAACAGTTTGTTAACTTAAAGATAATGTCATTCCAGGAAGCGGTAGGGAGGCTCAAGACTTTTGAAGATATATCACGACAACTGAATCCTCTTCCTTTCCTGAAAATTAGTCTAAACTTCTTTTCAATCAATATGATGTTGCATCTAAAATTAATGAGCAGACTAGGGCCGAGGAAATAGTGGGACTCCATACCGTGGCCAATCTAGGGGCCGGGGCAGAGGACGTGGGTCCGGGACCAAGGTGGTATAGAAGGTTCACATAACAAGGGTGATGGTGGAAAGAAGGGAAAGAAAGATCATTCACAAGTTCAATGTTTCCGATGTGAAAAGCTTGGTCACTTTGCCTCAAATTGCCTGAAAAGGAGTCATCAGATGCAGGATGAAGCAAACCTAGCTGAGACTAAAGGGCTAGATCCAACTTTGTTCATGGTTATGTGCACACAGGAGATATGAAGAAAAAGTAATACCTATGAATTATGAATCCAAGTCAATGGAGGAGAATACTTGGTATCTCGACAATGGAGCATTGAACCACATGACTTGTAACAATTTTTTTCTGAACTTAATGTGAATGTGATAGGAAAAGTGAGATTTGGTGACGATTCACTAGGAAACATAGAAGGGAAAGGATCAATTTTCTTCACAGCCCAGAATGGTGAACATCGACTCTTAAAGAATGTTTATTACATTCCAAGCTTAAGGAGTAATATCATAGGTTGTGGTCAGATTACCGAGACGGGTAGCAAAGTAGTCATGGAGGATAATGTGTTACTTGTGTATGATAAAGGAAGAAGGTTGAAGATAAGAGTTCTCCGCTCAAGAAATCGTTTGTATAAGATAAATCTTACCCTAGGTTCACCAGTCTGTTTAATGTCTAAACTGGATGCTTTGGCTTGGCTTTGGCAAGCTTGCTTAGGGTATCTAAACTTCGAGGCGATGAAGAATCTGAGTCGAATGCAATGGTACGTAATATGCCTAAAATTATCCATGTTTCTAATGTGTGTGACTCATGTTTGATAGGAAAGCAAACAAAGAAGCCATATCCAGACCATGCAAGTTTCGAGCTTCTAGACCACTCGAACTCCTTCATGGAGATTTTTGTGGACCCATAACACCAAGTATTCCTGAAGGAAATAAGTACGTGGTTCTTTTGGTTGATGACTACACGGGGTATATGTGGTGTATGCAGTTGCAAACAAAGGATCAAGCTTCCATGTTTTCAAGAGGCTTAAGGGCTTGGTTGAAGCCTATACAGGGTACAAGGTGGGAACTTTGAGAACTACCCAAGGTGGTGAATTTACATCTAAGGAGTTTAATGATTGCTGCGAGGTTAATACAGGCAGAAGACAATTGATAACCACGTGTTCCCCTCAGCAAAACTAGAGTTGAAAGACGAAACCATACCATAATAGGGGTTGTTTGGTGTATGTTCAAGACGATGAAAGTACCATGGGAGTTTTGGGCAGAGACAACAAAGCATGGAATGTGATATAAGAAAAAGTGGAGATGTTTTTATATCAATTTACACCCACTTTTTATTAAGTTTTGTTAAAGATATATTTAAAATAGACTTATTTTGGTTTATTTTTTTTATTTTCAGGACAAAACAAACCCAAGTTGAACAAAGGAAGCAAAACCAGGCAGAATATGAAGAAAAAGAGAAAAGTTGTCTAGACACGCCCCATGTCTCGCCAAACACACCCCATATCTCGGTTCTGGAAACTGTCAGCGCCTCCACAAGGTCACAGAGCAAAGCGCAAACACACCCCGTGCCCTCAGCACAAAATGATAAAAGTTGACTTCTAGAAGATTTGGAAGATCTGAAGGACCCACAAGAGTTGACCACGACCGTGTCTAGAAGACATGGGCCGTGTCTCACTTACGGATTACAGCAGGTCACTTGGCTAGACACGCCCCATGCCCTCCGAGCATGCCCCGTGTCTGGCCTAGCAGGCTATAAATAGAGGGCCAAATCCACCATTTTCACTTGCTCATTCTCTCCTCTTTTCTCCACAACACATTTCTCTTCTACCCATTATCTCTAATCATTGTAATCTTTAAGAAAAACACAAGAATCATTAGTGTAATCAAGCTTTTAATGATTAATATAATGTTTTTAAGTTTGATGAAACCTAGTTCCATAGCCATCCTTGGATAGACTTCATGAGGGTGTTTGGGGGAAACTTACCCCCTAGATGGGGAGTTAACTAAGCAAACAATAGGTGAATAAGGTGTGTTTATGTGTGTGTTAATGACTTTAGGTAATTAGTAGTTTATTGAAAGTGAGTGAAATATCAATGTCGCCATTAAGTTGGGTTATTAGTCTTTCGGCTTAACCCTTAAAAGCTACCAAAAATCTTGCGTCGTGATTAACTTGGGTTTTTATGTTTTATATGTTCGTGTAGAGTCAAAACATGTTGATGCTTCAAAAGGAGGTTAAAGATTTTGGAATGGGATTTCGGGTTGGTAAGCTCTTGCCAATGCATGACGATAGAATCAAAGCGCAAAGGACATGGTTTTTATAAGATTAACTACATTAGGGGAAACTCAACGAGGGAACCATAGTCACAAGTACTTTAAACCCCTTAAACTATTTAATTAACTAGTACTAAATCATAGTGGTATATAAAGTTTCCTTTCTGATTGGGCGGTACCATTATGGTTTGATGCGACCTTGAGTGGCTTTTCCCTGTTGATTCAAAGCACTATGATCGAGTGTGCTACAATCATTCCTCTGTAGGTCCCTTTCACGGAGGATGACGAACCTAAACCTTGTTATACAAACTCACTAGCGAGTGCGGAATCCAAGCTAGCAAGCAAACCGGGATGAAGCAAGTATAAACACAACACACAAGGTTCACCGATTAACACCAATGTATTAATACGTATGAAGGTTTCGGTTACAAGCACAATGTTTACAAATCTAACTTGCAAACTCTCAAAGTGTGTGTGTGTGTTTCGGACAGAATGCTCTCAAGAATACTCTCTATCTTTCTGTGTGCATCTGTCTTCTCACATACACTGCATGGGTATATATATATCCAGCCCAGGTTGTCATGTCCGAAGGATCCGATAGATGGTCGAAGGATCATCTATCGATTACAAAGTCTTCGAAGGATCTGCATGAACCTTGAAGGATGATCTATCGAACCATCCATCGAAGGTTCATCTTTCGAGTTCATCGAAGGATAACACTTATCCTTCGATGATCATCCTTCGAGCCAGAACAAGAACAACCATATATCTAACTGTTTACCAAGTCAAACCAGGAGGACGGTTGACTTGGTCAACTTACAGAACTGACACGGACATCGTTTACATCGAGACTAAATACAGACAAAGTACAGACACAAGTGCACCAACAAACTCCCCCTTGGCTGTAGCTTTGTCTCGAACTTCGATGGTCTTTGGTCTTCGATTTCTCAAAACTCTGATGTCCTCTCAAGTCTCGGATGTCCTTTCAAGTCTTCAATGTCGGAGGATCTTTAAAGTCTTCACGTCTTGAAAGCAGAAAGTGTATCAACAAACTACCCGTATCATGTAGGAAGTGTGTTGACAAACTCCCTCTTAACATAAGCTCCCCCTTGAGTTATGCTCGTGAACAACTTGATCTTTATGAAGTGAGATCCTTGTGGTGTTGATGATGGCTAGCGGCAACTCGATCATCTTCATCTTTTGAGCGCCTTCTCGTCGTGTCTTCATTCCAAAGCTTGTCATCGACCATGTTCTCCTAGCCTTTAGAATCTGCACATGCAAGAAATCTAAACGCGTAATGAGAACAACTGCTTGGAATAGTTAGTATAACCAAATGACACACGAATGACCATGTCACAATCAAACACCGTCCGACAGTTTGAAAGTTTAATAAATTTGTCAATTTTAGTCTTTAACTTTCAAAACATGCAAATTTCGACCGTTTGTGAAGATTTAGTCAATTCGGTTTTCGTTCAGGTTTCAGGTAACGAAGACTTGAGCTCCAACATCGTACGATCGAAAATAAAGTAGAAATAAAATCTTTTTGGCTTTTACAAAGTTTATATTAAAACACACCTAAAATCTTTTTGGTATTTTTGAAATTAAAAGACAACAATTTTAATATCCTTTGAGTGTTATCAAACGACATCACCGCTAATGTCGTGCTGATATGCACCAAACGACGAAACTGTTTAAAAATAAGGCAATAAAAGTTAAGCAGTAAATAAATATATACAGACAATCTTTTTGCGAGTTTCGAGGGTAAGAGAATCATATCAGTGTATGGTCATGTCAAAACACTCTTGTTGTTCAATTAGCTAACATTAAAATAAGCATCCTATAACAATTATCGGTATTGTTGTCCACTTAAGCTCAACTTATTAGATGTAATCATGGCGAGGGGATACGTTAAGGTATGATTTATACTTACCGACCGGTGTTCATCCACATCACGACACATTCCCGTATCAAGGTATGCACGAGAATTCATCTTACCGGTGAGTATACCGATTATCATCTGTTTGACCGTATAAGCTGTGAGATACTCACTTATTTTGATTTGAAAAGAAGCCCTATGTGATATAATCACTTATTGATGAGGAACTTGATTTTCATATGCATGAGGGCACAGGAGCAAGTCCGTGAACAGGTCAGTACTTCCGTACAGCAGAGAGACGAACTTGACTCCCGGATAAATGTGATATTTTATCACTTATTTGATATGGACATGTGATTGTTTATCACTTATTGAGGTCGAATGCAGTATGTAATATGTACACGTATGTATAGTATCATGGAAGATCTAGACTTGCGTCCCCGTTATTTTTCGGTAAAAGATACAACCATGATACCCAGATGATAAGCAGCATAAAGACCGAATATCTCAGAACCTCGGCAATCTATCAAACGAAATTTCGGTACTAAGACCATATGCCAATGAATGGTTCCCACCTGGTCTTCAGTCGATTTAAGATTTATATCACCCTGCACACTTTAAAATGATTGTGAGCCTACCGATACATCTTATATAGAGCTGCTTATCGTTTTTCATTTAAGGTTTAAAGAGGTTTGGATAGACCACTGATGTACTATCATTTTCTCTTTTGCTCGCCAGGAAACTCATTTTTGATTTTCTATTGTTTTTGTGTTTTTGAAATTTTTCGATGTTTTTGGATTTTCAGATTTTTGGATTTACTCCCCCTAAAATCAATAAACTAAGACAAATTTAAAAACACAAAGGTATTTACAAAAATGATTTTCCGATGTTGGTTTACTCTTGCTTGACCTTAATGCCGTTTACCAATAATAAGAAGTCAAATCTAGATTTGTCAAAAGCTTTGGTAAAAAGGTCGGCACGTTGGTCATCGGTGTGGACCTTAACAACATCGATTAGCCTTTTCTCAAAGCAATCACGTATGAAGTGATATTTGATTTCGATGTGTTTGGTCTTTGAATGCTGCACAGGATTTTTAGTGATATCTAAAGCAGCAGAATTATCAACGTAAATAGGAGTAGTTAGGAATTCAAAACCGTAGTCCCGCATTTGTTGTTGGATCCAAAGAACTTGGGAGCAACAACTTGAGGCAGCAATGTATTCAGCTTCGCATGTTGATGTAGCGACGCAAGTCTGCTTCTTGCACTGCCATGTGACTAGGCGATTTCCTAAAAACTGACATCCAGCCGTTGTGGATTTGCCGTCGATTTTGCATCCGCCAAAATCAGAATCACTGAAAGCTACCAATTCAAAGTTATTATCCCTAGGGTACCACAGACCGGTGTCAGGGTACGCCTTCAAATAACGAAAAATCCTTTTTACATCTGCAAGATGTGAGGCCTTCGGGTTAACTTGATATCTGGCAAGCAGGCACGTTGGGTACAATATATCTGGCCTTGATGCTGTGAGGTACATAAGGGATCCGATCATCGCGCGATAGTATGAAGGGCTAACAGGTTCACCCTTCAAGTCAGGAGTAATTCCGTGATTAGTTGGCAATGGGGTACCAATGGGCGTTGCATCGGACATCTGGAACCGGCTCAAGATGTCACCAACATATTTAGTCTGATGGATGAATATCCCAGACTCCGTTTGTTGCACTTGTAGGCCCAAGAAGAAATTCATTTCCCCCATAGCACTCATCTCGAATTTATCCTGCATAATGCGCTCGAAATTCCTACACAAGACATCATTAGTAGAACCAAAAATAATATCATCAACGTATACTTGAACCAGAAGAAGATCTCCATCTTGTTCTTTGATGAAGAGAGTACAATCGATAAGACCTCTTCGAAAACCATTCTCCAGCAGATATGTAGATAAGGTTGCATACCAAGCTCGTGGCGCTTGATGAAGACCATAGAGAGCTTTGTTGAGCAACCAAACCCGATCGGGATGGACAGGATCTTCAAAACCTGGAGGCTGTTCGACATATACCTCTTCTTCAACCACACCATGTAGAAATGCACTTTTCACGTCCATCTGATAAACCTTGAATCCTTTGAAGGAAGCATAGGCTAGAAAGATTCGAATTGCTTCGAGACGTGCAACCGGTGCATAGACTTCGTTGTAGTCGATCCCTTCAATCTGACGAAAACCTTGAACGACTAAACGAGCTTTGTTCCGAATAACCACTCCACGGTCGTCTTTCTTGCATTTGAAGACCCATCGAGTGCCAATCTTCTTGTAGTTCTCAGGTTTTTCAACAAGCTTCCAAACACCAAGCTTTTGAAATTGCTGTAATTCTTCCTGCATGGCTTCAACCCAAGCACTGTCTTTCAATGCTTCTTTCCACGACTTTGGTTCTTCTTGTGACACGTAACACGCGAAGGACTAGTCATTTTGTTGACCAGATTCTCTTATAGCTGAATACAAACCAGCATTCCGGTTGTTTCTCAGCTGATTACGCGTCTGCACACCGCGATGGACATCTCCTATTATGTTCTGCTGGGGATGGGTATCATGAATCCTCATTTCAGGATTATCTGGCACACGAGCATTGATACCCAAATTGGTAAGATTAAGATCAACAACCAACTCCACACCAGGAATGTGGGTAGAGGTGGATGCATTCCCTTCAGCAGTATCTATATTCTGCGTATGAGGTGTATTACCAGA